>NW_008823944.1:0-28420 GCF_000699105.1 Pygoscelis adeliae | reverse complement strand
GGGAAAGATTACTGAGTCAGGACCTTAAGAGGGAGGTGCTCGAATATAGTGATCAGTGATACAGGTACTAAAAAAGTGTCCAACCCTGTCTGCATTGAGAAGACCTGAGAGCAGAGTTGATTACACAGCAATGTGGATGGCTTCCCCCCTGCCTCCCTTTGGGCAGATTTTGCACACAGTCTTCAGCTGATTTTGCCCACAGATTGATTTTTGTGTGTGCGTGTGTGTAATTTCAGTGTCACCAGCCTGGCGTGCCTGACACTGCAGTCTTTTTCAGAAGCAATAAGCCATGCAGTCTGATGTAGAAACAAGTCTCCATGGAGCTAATAGGCTTTCGTTTTTGCTCTGAGCACTTGCTGGTTTTTTTTTCTTGCAGTGATATTGGAGCACTGGGTTAACTCTAACAGAACTATTGATTGACAAACTAACGTCATGAAGTTGTCTTATAAGCTATACTGTGGGAGTAACTTAAATCTTACTGTGTCAGAGGGGCAAAAGATAAACAAGCTCAGTTAGTGGTTAGAATAATTTTTAGAATAATCATAGCTTGGCCGTTTCAATGTTTAAACAGTAAATGATTTCAGGAATTCTGGCCCAGGGACTCAGCTGGGGGCATATCTCTGCCTTCACGCTATGCTGCTAATCAGCAGCTCAGGCCTAATTTTTTATGCTGCCCTGCAATACAATGTGTATTTTTATCTAGTCACTGAGCTGGTTGCAGCAAGTCAAAATAAGCCATGCCAAGGTGATACTGAACTTGCCTATGCACGTTTTCTGTATGCAATCCAAGTAGCCAAAGCATATCTTCAGAGAGTAGCACAAAACAAAAACATGTATGGTTGTTGCTCCATCTTTAGCGTTTTCCTCTTTTTTACTTGTGATTTCCTTCAGAGAAGCAGGGTGTTGTCTCTGTGTAATGGCTTTAAAATTCCAAAGAAATGAAGAAGCTTTATCAATCAGAACTGCAATGAGAAAATTCATCTCGCTAATCAAGCCAAGAGGTCAGTGGTGTTTTGAACATGTGTAGTGCATCATATATGTTCAGGCAAGAGTTGTGGGAAATTTAACGAGGAGAGGTGCATGTTTTCAAGCACACCGGAGCATCCTTCAGACTTGATGAAGAATTAATAATGTAACTTACTTTCAACAGCTTTGTTCACAGTAGGAGCAAAATTCCTAAAAATCAAAAAATTGGGGGGGGGGGGGGGGGAAGATACATTTCCAGGATAACAGAGGGGACCTGGTAGTCCATCAGTGGGACAACTACACCAGCTGACAGGCTGAATGACTGCTCCAAAATCCCCAGCACACCTGCCTATGTGGAGCCACCTGTCATAGGAGTGAAAAATATATCCTGAGTTGTAGAACTGCGAACTCAGCAACACTTCCACAAGTGATCAGAGGAGTGAAATGGCCCTCATGTAAGTTTTTCTTGCCAGAAGGTTTCTCACCAAAGGGGTGGGGGGGAATCACTCAAAGTAATTTTGTCATTTTTTACAGTATTAGGACTACTAGAATACATATTACCATAGTAATGAAAAATGTCCACACCTAAATGATGACATGTAGTGTATGTACATAAAGTTGGATTGGGTGAGTTAGGTAGAAATTCTCTTGCTTATATACAGCTTTGCATCCAGCTTAGGATAATAAAGGGTGAGATGCAGTGTCAGGCAAAGCAAAGCTTGCAGAGGGACCCAGGAAGATTTATTCCATACCCAGTACTCACTGCTGGCAGCAAACGCTTCCCAGCTCTCAAACTAATGCCACAAGTGTAATATGCTGCAGGAGGGATCAAGGCCATGATCCAGGGCCTGAATCTGAACAGGAAATCTGCTGGGTAAAATCCTCAGATGATCTTAGGAAACTAAGGGTACCCCAATGGATGTGAAAACGATCCTGATTGATCCAAGTAATCTGACTGTGGGGAAAATTCCTACCTAAACTGATTTCCACTTAATTCCTGAGCTTATGAATGCCAGTGTTTGCCTAAAGGAGTTTAGTATAACTGCTGCATCAGCTTATGCAGCTCAATGTTTTCTGTCTAGCTGTGACACACTCCAGTGCTTCACTGGGAAGTGAAATAAAAACAGCAGAAACCAGTTGTGGAAGAGGGATTTTCCAGACAATTGGTAGAAGGTTCAAACATAATTGCCTGCAAAAATGATGCAAACAAAAGATGATTGAGTCTCCCCTCAGAGGCACTCAAGTTATCTGCACATCAGGTACCAAGGACTCAAATTAGAATTTTAATTTCTCATTGCTGGGATTTGTCAGATAGTCCCTTCCATAAATCTAGCAATCTCACATCTTCAGACGGCATAGATCCTTTCTCCTGATGATTCTTCTTAGTCATTTCATCACTCCCCAGGTGATTAGATGTTTCCTGTATTCATTTACCTCTAGCGTAGTCCTGTTATTATCCTTCAGTTTACACTGTGCTGCCATCTTCATATTTACCCCAGTATATTAATAAGGAGTAATCATATAATATTTCAACCTTTGGCTAAATTTGACAATCGGCTCATGTAATTTCATATCAGATGTTTTGTTTGATGGCTGTTCTCACAACCAGGTGTTGGGCATTTTCTTTACCTGTTCCAGTGTAAATGTGCTTTTGTAACCATAGCTGACCATAGCTAATGTCCCCAAAGAAGTCAATGTACAATTTCATACAGTATTACTGTATGAAATGCTTCTGTCCTTAAAAATATCTTGCCTTATAAAATTATCCTAAAACCACATTAATTTTTTCACAGCTGTATTGCTGTAGCAAATGGTGGGCATTTCATCAGTTACCAGAACCACCAGATCTTCATTTCCTTAAAGCCTCCAGCTGATGAGTCCAGTCCCAGATTTATATCTTGAAGCATTTACATTCAAAGTACATTTAAAGTTATTCATCCTTGAATGGATAAATTTGTACTTTGGGCTGTTCAGTTCTACCCCTTCACTCTTTTGTTTGTGTTGTGAGCTGGAAGGGAAAGGATTTGTGATCGTGCTCCCCCTTCTAGTGATGTTTCACAAAAGGGAAAATTTTGGAATGAAAGATACATGGAAATGGGGCACATTATATTGTTAAATGTTTTATTTATTGAAAAGTACCAATCTGGGCTAACTGAAACTGTTTATGAACTCACTTACACTTTGCCTTCCATATCCAACATACACCTGAAAAATAATTTGAAGAGCTGGAACACTTAATTTTAAAAAAACATAAATTTCTATTTTGTTTTTAAATATAGTTCTTTTGTTTTGAAAAGAGCGATGCTTCCCTAACTCAGAAACAAAATGGGGTGATTTGACAATTTTGACGCAACCTCAAATGTTTGTTTAACAATGTTCTCATTTTCACAAGAAAACCACACATTTTTTCCTTTTGGGTAACCTGAAACCAAATCCAGCCAGCGAGTGGAAAACAATGGTATTTGTACAGCTTTAGTTGATATTAAACTGTTTCTATTTCTTGCGGTGATAGCTGTGCAGAAGGTTCATAGAAATCTCACCCCTTGTGCCATATGTTTCTTTTTGTAATTCGTTCTTCGCTAAGTAGAAATAAATTTCATTCTTTCTTTGAAATTTCCTGGTTGGTAATTTTCCACAGAAACCCAAATGTTTGTCAGAAACTGTGGAACCACTGAATATAAAATATCCCCTTCAACTCCTCTCCATTTTTAATCAACTTCAGCCAGAGCTAAGGCTGCTTTCTATGGGAGTGGCATTTACCTTGCTGCAGTTGCTTAATATTGTAGGACATTATACTTAATCAGAAAGTCTCTCAGAAAAACTGAGATGCAAGCCATGACCAGCTGCAAGCTTTTTATTTTTGTTTCTTTGCTGTTGAGGTGCAAAATGCAGAATATTTTCTATATTTCTAAATTCAGAACCTAAGTGTCTTGACAGTAATAAAGAAGAAAGATTGTGTGGTAAATTTTTTTTTTCTGGAACAAAGTAAATCTGGTTTCAGTTCTTCTCTGTAACACTGATTTCCAGTGTGACTTTGGTCAACTCAGTAAATCATTCTGAGTTTAGTTCAAGTCAGCTGTAATGCCAAGAGAATAGTGTTTCTTTTCTTCCACCTGTTGTGTAATTTATTACAAACTCTTTGAGGCAGGAACTCTTCCCCCCCCCCCCACCCCTTTTTTTTGACCTTTTTTTTTTCGTATGACGCTTAGTACAAACTTTGTAGAAATAATTAACTTTTTAGTTTGCGGTCATTCTAAGAACTAAAAAAATTTGTGTGTGTGGGTGAAATGAACAACTTTCCCCTCCAAGATATTTTATTGCATTAAAAAAGTATAAAAATAAATTTGGGTTGAATTAATTATAAAGCATTTTTTTCCAAATTCAAAATTTATGTTCAACTATATTATAAGGAAATACAAATATAAGCAATATATGAATTAAATATAAACACTATTTTAAGCCTGAAAGTTAAGTTTGAATTAAAATTAGAAGACAGTTTTCTGATTAGAGAGAGATTTTCAGGGTTTTTTTTTTTTCTGGCAGGAACGTCTAACTGAAACATTGGCATATTAGTTCTCCTATAACAGCATTTTTGGGGGGGTGGTTTTGGCTCCAAAATTTGATCCAGCTGTCTCCAGCATGGTTAGATCCTGATTTTTGAAGGGAAATTGAGGTGTTCTGTAGCAGTATGAGATATTGACCTCACCACTTCTTAACCTCAGCCCTTCCCCCCACCCCTTCCCCATGAAGATGTAATGAGGGCTCTCAGAGTCTTCCCTGCTGATGAGGTAAGGCAGTTCAGAAGCCATTTCTTAAGCCCTTTGGAAAATTGCCCTTAAATTTGCTAGTGATTTCCTGTGTGTATACATACGCATGTCCTGGCATGGTTCAAACTCTGAAATAATAAGCAGATATTGACTTCCACCAAGATGTCTGCTTCACTGAGCAAGTGTTTGTCAATGGATCGATGTGGTATTAGCAAGCACCTGACTCCCTGTTAGGGGCGGGCTGCCTGCTTGTAGTGACTTCTGACTGCCAACCGCAGGTATTTCATTGACAAAGGGATGTCTTTGGGGTAAAGGAGGGGGGCATATGTGATTGTTGGAAACCAGGAGGACTTCTGTTTAATTATTTAAAAGGCATTTTTAAAAATACATCAGTTTTAGCATTTTAATTAATTTTGGTGGATTTTGTGCATGCTCAGTTTAGGATGTGATGACTTTTAACTCATTTTAAGCCTTTAAGTCAGAAATGCAACAAGCTAGTTGCACTATTAACACCAAAACTAAAGTCAAGGGATGCAAAAGCTAATATTGCAGCAGTAATATTATCTCCACTGGCCTACACAAGTCAGTGTGGCCCAAATTCATGACATGACCAAACCATTCAACTTTAAAGAGTGAGTATAAGCACCAGTTAAAGTCAAGGGCCCATGTCTCCAGCTGCTCTGAATCAGTGTAATTCCACAAAAAAATGCTGGCATTGTGTCAGTTTATGCATGTTCACCCCACAGGCTTGGCTCAGTTAAAAACTGCAGATAAAATATGGATGTGGATGCTTTCAGAGAACAACCCTGCAGCGTGCTTGGCAAGTAGACAGATAATACCCTGATACAGAAATACTTCTTGGACATGTGCTTAAATCATGTTACTCATGAAAGTAATTGTGCATTTACATCCACGGGAGGCAATCTGTGTCTGAGCCCCCACGTTCACTTCTGAGCATGGATTGCAGTTTTATTTAACTTATATTTTATTACTGTTTTGAGGGAGATGTGTTTCAAAACGTGTATTTTATCTGTTGTTCCTAAGGAGACTGTTATCTGTGCATGCATATTCCTTGCTCTGAGATGGCGTTTCATGGCCTCGTATGACTTCTTCCAGTGCATCTGTTAATGGTTGCTGACATACCGCAGCTTCACACGCTTATCTGCTAACGAAATTGTTCAGGGTTTATGTGCAGACACATGTTAGAGAGCAGTGCCTGGCTTCTGATGTGTCAAAAAAACCCAAACCCTTCAGAAACAGTTCAGTGGCAAAGCCACAAGTTAGAATTGTTTATCATTGTCAACAGACTGAACTAACGGCTTTTGTCATGAGAAATGTTAAGATTAAATAAGAGAATGTAGGGGAGGAAGATGTGTTATTGTTGGGATTACATGTATGTATAGCAGGTGGGTTAGATGGCATATCTTTTCATATGGTATGACATCCAGGTATCAGGAATAACTTAAAGACTTGTTAACATCACTGGTCTGGAGTCTGCAGGAATTGGTGTCATTGGAAGGGAACGCAGATCTTGCTGAAACACAGCATGATCTAAACTTCTTCAGGTTGTTTTAAAAGCAGGGCTCTGATAACATGCAGTCAGTAAAGATTTCAGTCCACCCCCTGTAGAAATTGGTTGTGTTAGACCATTGATTCTGGAGAAATCCCAACTGGGTCATTGCATTTCTCAAGCTCTTCTGAGTTCTCCTTACTGGTTCATGGGGAAAATCCTTTTTCAGTTGCAGATGGGATTTTTCAGGCTTGTTTTCGGTCTGTCACATTATGCTGCTGTGTTTTCTTGTGCCATGGATAAGGCTGTATAGCAGTGATGTGTGACATGTATAAATTGTTTACTATGTGGGTATGATATGAGAGAAAACGTGGACCTGAGAAGAAACAGATCTATTGCAATCCTGTGACTGCATCATTTCTCTTTTGCTATTGACTCTACTTTTCCTGGGATTTATTTCAGAATTTCCTGTTCAACTTTCAAGAGCAGCCAGTGTTGTAATATACCTAATTAAAATTTACCTTCTAGGACTTTTATATATATACACATGTCACTTGTTTAAAAGCTCCGGAAATACAACTGTGCTGTTAGGCATGTGCTCCATGCAGTTTGCAAGGTGGCATAGCACATGAGGTTTATTGTCCCGTGATTAGACTGGCTTCACCATTTGTCAGCGGTGCAGCACACCACAACACACTCAAATGAAAGAGATGTTCAGGAGATACCAGACTGAATTATTTTTCTTCTTTGTTTTCCTTTCTTCCTCTGTGCTAGTGTAGGGCCTGGGCATGCCCATGCTGTGGCTCCAGCAGAAGTCTGCAGCGTGCTGTGGGATCCAATTTGGCTCCTCACTGCAAAGGGAGAGTCTGTGAGAAGACGAGGAAACGTGACTGGTGTTTTTTTCATTTTCTGCTGAAATATCCTGTGACTCTGCCATGATGTATGGGCAGGCAGGAAGAACTTAACTCCTGTCAGCAGCTTGGAGCAAATCCTGTTGGAGCCTTTTTTTTTTTTTTCAAAATGAGCACACATTTTTTGGTGCTTTGTTCATGATTGGGTTTTTCTAAATCTATTTAAAGCCTTATTGTTTTTTGTGTCTACTTGAACCTCTTACAAGTACAGTAGACGGGTCTGCACAAGAGCCAAGTATATTTTCAACCTGTCCATTTACCAAAACACTAAGGAGGAAGGAAGAGTAGTGGTGCTTAAGCAATGATTATTCTAGACTCAAAGACATAAATCTGTGTTGTCAGACTGGTGCTGACACTTCCTTCTAGCAACAGTCATCAGAGCAGGAAGAACTCTATTAATACTTTGCGTCCTAGTAGATGAAGGGTTTTTTTTTCCCCCAGAAGAAAAATTGGCAAGGCTTAATCTATGCTGTATCAAGTCCTTAGCAGATGAATTTGCTTATGGAAAGCAACAGAACTACTTGCTCTGTGGCCTCTCTTCTCTTCTTTCTGCCATAGCCCCCATACTGGTATCCGCCAGAAACCTGTATTACTTCTGACAGTTCCCCTGGTGCAACTTCTGTGGTTAGAGGGGTGTGGATTTATTTGGGAACATGTAAGCAGGTTCTAAAGCCACGCTGTCTTCAGACCCGAAATAATGTTGCTGGATGCAGGTTCTTGTGATCTTCATGAATAAGGGGAAGAACCAATGGGTTCAGAAATTTGAGAT
Source organism: Pygoscelis adeliae (assembly GCF_000699105.1). NCBI lineage: Eukaryota > Metazoa > Chordata > Aves > Sphenisciformes > Spheniscidae > Pygoscelis > Pygoscelis adeliae. The sequence continues at coordinate 20,497 of NW_008823944.1, read as the reverse complement.
GCCAAGTGAAACTGCCTGAAACCAGGATAAAAACAAAAGCAGCACACATCGTGAAATAGAGAGGAGTTTCATCCAGTTCTGGGAAAAAAAATCAGCTCAGCTATGTCTTGTAGCTGACCCTTCATGAACTATTTTGCTGTTATGATTTTTTCCATGGGATGCCACTGCAATTATTTTTTCTTTTTTAATTTAAATGCAATAGTCCTTTTTCCTTATGCCCCATGGAAGCCAAAAGAATGTTGTCTTTGCTGCAAATGCTCTTTATTGCAGCTAGCCAAATTCTCACTTTAAGCTTTAGTTCATAGAGTAACTATAATTCTTGCCATAAGTAGAGAAAAATCTTCCAGGTTTCTTTTTTTTGCAAAACAGTTGAAAGAGAAGCTAGGCCCTGTGGTGGGTCCTTGTCACTTACCACGGGGCACATCCGTCTGTGTTCAGCGCATCCTCTGAACAAGTATACCCAGGTGTCGCAACTGTACACACATGGGACTGGTTTCCAGGCATAAATATCAGAAACAAAGCAAATGAACGGAGTGAATTTTAAATATAAAGTAGTATTGTCACTACATCTTTTCAGATATAAAGGCATATCCAGCAAAGTTAACAAGGATAAAGTTAAAGTGATTCTGCCAGTTAATTCAAGTGCAAACTGGATTTACTTGAAGTCTGTATAGAGAATGACTGTGGATTTTGTATTTAACTATGTTTAGGTTCTTTGAAACTTTGTCATCAGTCACAGATGCTCTTAGTTGTGATGCTACAAAGGGACAGAATAGCCAGCAGAGGGAGCAAAGGCTTGTTAACAATAAACCTGTTGGCGAGAACTGCGTGACCCTATAGAGTGATCAGGAAGGAAGCAAATGTGCTCTGTCCTACTTTTGTCTCCCTCAGGAATGGGAGAAGAGGTGAGAGATGGAGGGTTTGCAGACTTAGAAAAGAAACAGAGTTGTGTGTTACTTTCAGCCTTGAACGTAAAGCAGACCATGTTAAAAAAATTTGGAAATCCAGCCCCATAAATAAAAAGCCACCCCCATTAGGGGGGGGGGGAAGAAGAAAATTTAAGGAAAAAAACCTACACAAAATTTAAGAACCTGGGACATTATATTTTTTTTTCTATTGATTCATGTTTTTAATGCTAGTAACACTTTAATCTAATGGCTGTGGAGCTTTATGAAATGTATCTTGGCTGGTTTGTGATCAGCTTTCTGAAAACAGACTAGGTAGCATTTAATCCCAGAGAAGTTCATAGTGAATATAGAAGGGAAGGAAACAATGTCAAAGTATTTGCACTCAATGGGGGAATTATAATTGTTGGCTGTTAAGCTTTTTGTGGGAAGTGAAAAGAAGCGAGGAAGGTTTTGTGGTTTGTTTCTGTCCCCCAGTGAATGCTCTCCTTCAGTTAGCTCTGCTTGGAACAGTTGAAAGCTAAAAACTTTGTAAAGAAATAAAAGTCTTTCTATCTGTGTGCATGTACAGGCATCCTAGGAGTCATGTGAATACAGATAAACTGGGAGTTCAGTAACCTCTCCAGTTTCCTTTTGCATCTAGTTGTTTTCTGTGTGTGCCATCTCGTGTGTCTGTGGTTTTGGCCACCGACACAAAATTCTGTCAGAGGGCTGCGTAATGACAATTTGCTGTTAACTGGTATCTAAAATTGCCAATCATTGTAATTTCAGTATGATCTCATTCATAGGTCACCATCAGTCAACTTGGCAAATCCCGAACACCTAAAAAAAAAAACCCAAATAAAAAAAGGAGGGAGAAAATACTGGTTTTTTTCATGCTCCTTCTCCCCTACCTTCTTCTTTTTCTCCTTCCACCTGCAGTCCTCCTGGTTTGCATATAGATGATGGTCTTGTAAATTAAGACAACAGTTTCAGATCTGGCTATTCCCTGCCCTAAGCCTACCTCTTCATCTCTGGAACAGCTGCAGATTTTTGTTGCTGAGAGGCTGGACCGAAAGCATTGAAGAGTGCATTTGGTATGCTTTCAAAGGGGTAGGCACACTTATCCCCAACCCAGAGAGCTGGGGAGGAGGGAAGAGGCAGAAACATCTTGAGGAAGGAGAAGGCCTGCTGACGTGAATCAGGATTTAATGAGCTGACCACCTGCTCTTGAAATCCTCATCTGCAAGTTATTTGAGCCTATGAATTCAGACATGACACTTACAGGCTTTCAGCTAATCTTGCTGTCTGGCAGCGCAGTCACAAAGAATGTGACCTCAGGAATAGAGAAGATACCTCCTAGATATCCTGGCAGAGCACATTAATAAACATTCTAACATCAGCTGTGCCTGCTCAGCAGGCTGTAGGTTGGGAGGCCCGTAAGATTACTTTTTAGCTCTAATATTTATTAGGAGTGGGAGCACTTAAATTTCAGGTTTTGGATTCACTTGACTCCTCAGTCTTAGTTGGTAATATGCAGTGTAATGGAAGACAGGGAGGTGTGTACCACGACAACATCAGCAGAATCATGTATGCAAGCACGAGATGGGCTTTTGCGAAGGAAGAGAAAGAGCCATCAAGGAGTGTCTCCCAGTGCTCTGTTTTGACCTTTCTATATCTGTCTTCCTCTAAATCGGACAAAAGTGAATGGCTCTGCATCCAAATTGTGTGGCTCAGGGCTCCCCTCTGCCCTGTTACCAACGCTGCTTGTGACGCCCTCATTCTTATGCAACATACTCTCAATTCAAATAACTTAAGAGAAGCTCTAGCTTAAATCAAGTGGCTGTTGTACTTATGGAGCAATGCACCAGCTAAGCCTTGCTAAAGAAGAGTCCTAGAGTGCCTTGTCCCAACAGCAGAGGTGTTGCTTCATGCTTGCAGAGGGCTTCACTGAAGTGTGCTGCCCACTGTTTTCTTGGTAGAACCCATTGCTGTGGAAAGCCTGACTCTGTCTGCTCTTCTCACCTGCAGGAAATGTTGCTTTTAAGGTCAGGAGAAATATGAAGTCTTTGTAAGGATGGCCAGAATGCACCATTCAGAGCAAGGCTTGTGTTTTTTTCCCACAGCGTGCCTCTGCAGAGAAGGTTATGTTTCCTTAGGTACAATTTCCCTTGTTCAGGAATGTGAGTCCTTTTCATTTTTCTTATTATACAAACTTTACAAATTGAGCTGGCAACAATTCCATATTCTGATTGAATGGTAATGCTAGCTGTATGATTTCTTTCCAGGGGCTGATGGCCTTGATCCATTCTTGAATTCTGAATGTTGCAGTGTCAGCAAGCTTTCTTTGTCCATGATTTCTGACTGTCTTCTGCATTTGCATCTTCACCTGTTCTTGTGTTGTTCTCAGTTCAAGGATGCACAAATGCAGATGTGCAATTAGTATGTAACTTCTATTTCTTGCAAGTTAAGAACATAAAGCAATCTGAGAGTAAACAGGAAGAGATCTCAAAGGTGAATGGGGAAAAGAAGTTGACTTTTCAGCTACCCCACAGACACCTTCTGTGACTTGAAATATATTGCTTGGAACAATATCCTCCATACAATTTAGGTGCCTAAGTTGTGGTTTTCAGAGCCTCACAGGCTGCTCTGTGATCGAATGCTATACAGAAACCTCTCAAACTCCATTTTAGAAAGTGGTTAGTTATTTTGCCTTCATTACTATTTAAAAATCTCATAGCTCTGGGGGTTGGACACATTCTTCTAATCTCCAGTCTAAACCTATTTTGGCAAGTTTATACCTATTAGTTATTGTACCAACGTGGTTCTTTTAATTCTTTTCATTCCCTACTGTCCTTTCTCTCACTCCTTGATGTATTTATAGACAGCAATCAAATCCCCCTTATCCTTCCTCTGGCTAGGCTAGGCTAGCCAAGTTTTTTAGTTTCCTCTTGTAAAAAAGGGTGCCTCATTCCTCTGATCCTCCTAGAAGCCTTTCACTGCACCTGTTCTGGTAATAGACTCATCTTTCTGAGCATGGGTGATCAAGGCAGTATGCAGTGTTTCAGGCCAAGTTTCATCAGTTTCCTGTGCAATGATGTTCACCATTTCTGTTGGAAAGCTCTCTCACAATTACATTTCATCTATTTCCTTAAAACTATGCAAATAATATTTGTATTATTTTCATATTAGAAATGGTCACCAAAACTGTTCCTACTGCATATGAACTTCTGGTGCAGAATGGTTGCTCTAGGCATGTCCAGCTTCTGAATAAAACAAATTAGGGACTCTATCACTGACATGTTTTGTTCCCTTAAGGATTTCCCTACCATGCACTCTGAGTGAAGAGTTCCAGGTGGGAGCAGATCATGTAAATAAAAGTTATGTCACAGCACATGCACACCAGGGAGCTAAATTAAATCCAGCATATTTCCATGCTGTGTTTTGCAGACACAACATATTCCTTTAAGCATTAGGTGATGTACTGCAGGCTGAGGTAGTGCCATGTAAATGTTGGTATGCAGTTGGAACATTTGCTTTACTTGTGAATGATGAGCCTATTTACAAAATTATGCAGCTCACCCACATGAATGTCAATGAGGTCTTTAACACTCACCATCATACATCTTAAATACCCTCTCTGATGTATGTCAGTCATTTTGTTTGTCCCACTGAAACACTTTGGTACTAAGATCTCAGTTTTACAGTGGCAGGGCTGTGGAAGATTAGACTGTCAACCTGATGATTGTACATAAGGGAAGACATCTGTGGAGGGGAAAAAAGGTTCATTCAGGTCAAAAAGGAAGATTGCATGTTTTGTGCATTTGTCTTTGCTTATTTATTCACTCATTTTAAATGGAAGCTGGTTTGTACTGCTCAAAGGCACCAAGTGGTAAAAGAAGTGCAATCTGCTCGTTAACCAAATCTAGAAGAGGCCTTTCAAACACTTTTTAAACTTTGAGACAAGCATGGAGTAAAGTTAAGTCAAGCCCTCCCATTCCCATTTTAAGCTGCTATTATGCACCCTAATGGACAGCATAGCAGCCCCCTGGAGAAAGCTCCTCAACTTCTGCATGTTGTTTTAGCTCAGCTGATGTCAGTGAAACAGTGGTGATTTATATGAGCGGAGGACTTGGCTTCTCGAGTTCAGAGGAGCTATTGCAGAATATCGGGCCCAAAAATATTTTCTGCAGGATTTTTAGTTAAGCTAATGCCTAAAGCAAGACTCTAGCTAATTAAGAAAAGGTTTCTTTATGTGTCTAAGTCCTTTTCCTTGAGAGACTCAGTAAGCAGTGTGTCTTGACTTTTAACAGAAATGTGAAAAGATGATAGGTGTTTATCGATTCCACTTACTGTATATAGCAGAGCAGACATATTGGTAATACCAGTCTATGAGTTTGGCTGATGTGATCCTGAGAGCAGAAAAATGTTTTAATAGAAGTAAAGTATAACCTGTGCTTTATTACAGATGTCAAGTTTATAGAGGTGTGACACAAAGAAGGTTTTTGGGGTGTTACGGTATATACACAATGCATGAAACAAAGTCAGAAACAAAGTAAGGCTGTTTTCAGTCTGCTTTGTTTGTCAGATCAGCTGGAAAACAGACTCTTTTCCAAGAAGAAAGGATACTAAAAGCATTAATGGCTTATTTTATCAAGCATGTTTAAATTCAGGGCATCCATTTGGATGAAATATATCTAAAATGGTGACTGGTTATTTATTTTCTTTGTTGTTGTGTTTTGTTTTGTTTTTTCTGTTAGAAAACAAAGCATACTTTTTTTTATATTTGCTTTCATTGGGATGCAGAAAACCTACTGAGTCTGGAAGCAGGGGACTAGACTTTTAGTTTGATCCACAGCTTTAACTAGAGCTAGCCATGAAATTTAGATCTAGATTCAGATCCCAAATTTCACATTCACATCCAGTGCTTTTCCTCTAATTAATGTTTATAAAATAACAAATGTGCTACAGTTCATCAAGCCCAGCCAGTAAAATGCAAACAATGAGCTATATTTTTGCACAGTTTTTTAGCGTGTTAGGATGACTGTCCTGCTTGTTATCATTGGGACAATTAAGAAGGATATTCTGGCAATGAGTTAACTAATCTGGAATGTAAAATGATCTTTTATTCCATTTCAGAGGAAGAAACTAGGAGTTATACCAGTAATCTCAAAATACGTGTCTGAACTGCTGATCCCATGGCATGCTGTGATTGTATGAGGTTGTTTAATTGGATATGCTGATCTGAGTTCACTGTTTACATGCATACAGCTATTTTGGAAAGGGAGCTTGTTAATGAAAGTAGAAGAAAAACTTTAAAGAAGAAGCACGCTTGGCACTTAACTAGCAAAAGATTTGCTTTCCTCATTAAAGTCATTATAACCAAGCTCAGGAATTGCACATGCACCAGGGAATTACTTGAATTAAGTTAATAACGTTGTACTTTATTAGGTGTGAGGGGCCTGATTATTCCATTAGTAGCGCGATACAGCCCGAGTTCACATCTTTGGATTAGAACAAGCACGTTATGAGGCTGGAGCTGTGAAGCTCCTGTCATGTACACCTCTTCACCTGGGTGAAGAGGAAGGCTTTTGTTTTTTGGGTTTTTTTTGAGACAGGACAAAATAGATCGATGCTGCACAGGCTAAACCAATGATCAGTAGTGTTTGGTCTTAGGAAATTTACAGGAGAGCTGTTCAATTAGTTGGTAGAAACTCTACATGCTCCTCAACCCTCTATGAACACATCAGGCCTTGGGAATACATAGCAGGGTTTGGGGGGTTGCTGCATGTTCTTTTCAGTGCAACTGGCTTTTGTTTGTTTTCTTCTTAGTTACTCAGTTTTTGAAGATGCAAAAATTAGTTTTATCTATATAGCTGCAGAACACAGTGGACACTGGTAATACCTGCTTTCAAGCATATAATGTTATCTGTAAGGTGAAATGTTAAAAAGTACCAGCTACTTGCTATGTAAATATCTCGTTTGATAACACTTGCTAAATAGTCAGGTTACCAGTGCATGCCTTTTTGATCTGGGGAAGGCTCTTAAAATGTTGCCAGTTTGGGTTTAAATTGATTTAATCAGTGACAGAGATGAATCAGTCTTGAAGCCTGGTAAGCATTAATATCACACAACAGTGAAGAAGTTGCCTGAAGCGTTGGGTCTGAATGATGGAATCGGAAGTCTCCAAACCCTCTTCATGAAAAATTTTGAGAACAGACATTTTAAATGGTGCTTCTTCATTCAGTGGAAACGGTAGAGGAGTCCAAAGACAACAAAGTAGGTGTATTGAATTGATCCTATGTTCCCTACTGAATGGACAAAATGGTTTAGCCTGATGTGTTGAGGAGTCAGCTAAGAAGTTAACTTATTAGGCAGATTGTGTTTTCTAGAATACACCATTCTTTACCAAATATTCACATCTGTAGGCCAGCAAAGAGTTAATAATCAATTGCTGCTTAATGAACCTATAATCACCTTATTAAATCCACATCAAATGTGTAGTTAAGTGTACTCAGAGTATTATAATTTAAAATGTTACCCTAAAATCTGCAAGTGGAATTAGCGTAGTGCTTTTGAGATTACATTAGCAGCAAAACAGGGGGTGGATAGTTATTATTAATTAAACCATACAGGCAACATCCAGTGGAATCCTAACAGCGTGTAAGATGCATCTATTTATTTAACATCTTAGAGTTTCAAGACTCTCTGCCCTCCAACTGCTTTTTTTTTTCTCCTCTCTTTTAATTGCCAGGGGAACTTTTTGGGCTGGTTTTGTTATTCTGTAGAATTGAACCTTCCAGTTGTTTCTGGAATGGGCTCAACATTAATATGGTCCATGGAGTGATGGAACAGTATTCTTTCACTATAAGTTTGTTTATTAAACCGTAGAATCATAGAATCGTTTAGGTTGGAAAAGACCTTTAAGATCATAGAGTCCAATTGTTAACCTAACAGTGCCAAGTCCACCACTACACCATGTCCCGAAGTGGCACATCTACATATCTGTTTGTTTTTTTTTCCCATCTAACTGTCTCTGAAGAAAGGTCTTGATTTTATTTCCTCTAATGAGTGTCCCCCTTCTTATAACATATTAATGGCCACATGGTCATGAAGTTCCATACTTTTTTGCACTTCCCTGCTTAGGTCAAATACCACAAAGAGCCACCATGTTCCCTGGTCATTGTCCTTTCTCTTCCTCTTTTTTACACATCTGCCTTCTCAGTACGTGAGACTGAAAACACCGTTTGTGTGGGATGTTTTGTTTGGGGGGAATTTGCTTTGTGATAGATGCGCTGTTTAATCTGTGCTGTAGTTGCTTCTGCCTTTTGAAGTAACAAAACTTCACCTCTATATGGTCACCTTCAGTGATTACACTCCCCTCTTAGGCTTGTTTTCAATACCTGCCAAGCACTCAGAAAGGGAACAGTGCTACATACCTGTTGTCTTTTAGCTGATACATTCCATCATTGGGGTTATAGACTGCAGGAGTCCCCCAGACCTGCCTCCCTGGTTGTTGCCTCTGCTGCTGTCATGGGATCAGTGTCCCTGTGCTGTGCAGCACTTTTTTGTCTAAAAGGAAGAGTCTTGTCCTAACAAACCTTTACTTTACCAGAGCATAAGCTCTGGTAGAGGTAAGGTCATGAAGGTTTTATATCTTGTGCCCATGATTCTTTACTGCTGTTACCTGGTCCTTACTGTCTCCCCTGCTCTCCAGCCCTGACCCTTCAGTAGTCCTCCTCCCTTGCTGGTAGTTTCTGCTTTGACTTTTCTCCTTATGTATGAATGCTTCGTCAAAGGGCTTACGTGGTTTTGTCCCTCCTCTTACATATTATCTATCATGGATCGCCCCTTGTCCCCCAAATCCTTTTCCCACAGACAGTTCCTTGCCTATTTCTTGTACAGGTATCCCTTGCAAACAGATGAGGAGAGTGCTTATTCCCCTTTACTACTTTCTGAGACACACAAACCTGCCCAAATAACAGCATTTGCAGAAAGATTTTTTTTTTTTTATCCTTCTTATCCTAGATGCCAAAACCACACTCTCTTGCTCTCATCCATTGTTGTGGAGAGTTTAATTTAGACCCTCTACATCACTCAGCATTGTTTTCACTTCTCTGTAAAAGGCCATGCAGCTCCTAGGCACTAGAAGAATATGATATGATAATAATGAACATGAGACTATGCTTTGGCTGTCAAACAGGCTTTTTTACACCCAGCTATACAAACCACGTAGTTATTCTTCATTTTGAAAAAGGCAGCTAAGTGACTCTTCTACGCAAATCCAGTGTACAGTGTGAAGTGTTCTTTCCCAAACACGCTTAAGACTACAATCCACTTTGATTCATTTGTTGCTTTATTTTAATCACATTGATCCAATTTTAGCTCTTTTCCTTCTGTGAAGAAAGGGCATTACAGCTCTGCTTGCTGAAGGTCATAGCCTGGAAACCTCAAGGTTAAGGAAAACCACTGACCCCTGTGAAGTCGACAGGACCTCATATATTATTTGGTAATCCGTTCACCCTCTGTGTGTAGTAGTGCATGTGTGTACAGGCTGCAAGTAAGGATTTGCAGAATGGAGCCCTTGCTTTGTTTATAATTGAAAACCATTGTTGGAGAAACAATGATTCAATAACCTTTTCTGAGTCTGGCCTAATGTCTCTCTCCAGAGACCATGGTGAGCACAGTGGTAAATTGATTTTAAAGAGAGTACAGCATTTCTAACTCTTTATGCAAGACTGACTACAGTTTCAGGCTTCTACTTAATAGCTCTGGATAATGCAGGGCTCCAAGCATCAGTGTGGAGTGTGTGTGTATAGCAGGGGCAGACTGCATTATGATCTTCTTTCTTCAGATTCTTCCTACTGTAAAAGAAAAACATCAGTATTAAGATGAGTGAACAGACCATTTAAATGAAGAAATAAGTGGTAGTAATTTGATTGCCTATTGTACACAATGGTGGTATATATACTTTGGAGGCAGTTACTCCTTTTACATCTCTTGAGGGAGTTTGTCTTTCCATTTTCACCTTACTACTAGGCTGGCCAAAGAGGAAGTTGAAGAACCATTGAAAGAACCAAGAAGCTCTTACCTGAGTGGGTGTCGGGGGGAGAGCTTTCCTTTTAACTACGTACGCAAAACAAAGAACATCTTTCCTTTCTTGAACTAACAGAACTGACACACTGATTTAAACACACATGCACACTCATATATCCTTTAATCTCAAAATACGAAAAAAACCAATGTACTCTGATGTAATAAGATTACCTGGAGATGAAACTAGCAAGGGTTGTGAAGGGTGACAAGAAACTCTCCAGTATATCAGTACCGTAAGAAAGGCTAAGGAAAATGTGAGCCTGCTACTCAATGGGCCAGGGCACATAATGACAAATGACAGGGAAAAGGTCAAGGTACGCAGTCCTTGGCTTCATTTTTCACTGGTAAGGTCTGCCCTCTGGCCTTTAAGTTTCCTGGGTTTATTAGCAGGGCCTGAGGGAGTGAAGCATTATCCACATTACAGGAAGGTAAAGTAAGGAGTGCTTACACTAACTGAGCATAAATAAGTCCACGGGATCAGATAAGATGCATCTCAGGGAGCTGGCCAATGTCATTCTGAGGCTGCTCTCTAACACCTTGGAAAGGTGCTGGCAACTGGAGAGGGTTTAAAAGAAAAAAAAGAAAAAAAGACAGGCATCACACCCATCTTCAAGAAGGGCATGATGCAGAAACTAAAGGCCAGTCAGCCTTATCTTAGTCCTGGGATGGTAATGGCGCAAATCCTTATGGGAAGCCATTTCCAGCCACGTGAAAGGGAAGAAGGTGACTGGAGATGGCCAGAATGGATCTACAAGTCCAAATTATGCCTGACCAACCTGACAGCCTTCTATGATGAGGTGAATGGCTCTGTAGATAAGATGAGAGCCATGGATGCTGTATACCTTGATTGTAGAAGGTCTTTTAACATGGTCTGCTAATCTCTAAATAGCCAAACTGATGACATATAGAGTAGATAAGCAGATAATAAGGTGGGTGGAAAATTGGCTGGACTATCAGGCTCAAAGTGTGGTGATCAGCAGCACAAATTCCAAGCTGGCAGCTGGTTGTCAGTGGAGTCCTTCAAGGATCAGCACTAGGGCCAATGTTATTTAGTGTTTTTATTAATGATGGATTTTTACTCTCATCAAGTTTGTGGACAATCCCAAATTGATGGGAGCGGTCAATATTTTGGCAGGGAGAGCTGCCATTCAGAAGGAACTGGACAGGTTGGAGAAATGAGGTGACAGGAACCCCATGAAGTTCAACAGAGGAAAATCCAAAGTCCTGCACCCGGGACAAAATAATCCCATGCCACAGCAGAGGCCAAGAGCCAGCTGTATAGGAAGTCGCTTTGAAGCAAAAAGGGGGTTCTGGTGGGTGAGCTGAGCCAGAGTCAGCAGCGCACCCTTCCAGCCTAGAAGGCCAGACATATACCGGTCTGCATTTGTAAGAGTGCAGCCAGCAGGTCTGGGGGAAGTGATTCTGTTCAGTGCAGGTGCAAGTTAGGTACCTTAACGTAAGTGGTCTAAAGATCATCCATGAGGACTAAGTAAGTCAATTCTGATACTGACATAGATCAGTGCAGTTCAAAATCACGAGTTGTTAAATATAAATGATTTTGGGGCCTGTTTAGGTTTTTTTTAAGAGATCAATTTTAATTTCAATTTCACAATGTCTCTCATATTTCAGAGGAACACCAGATTGTTAATTGCAGGGTCATTCTCCTCCTTTCCTTGCCAAAGTTGGATCTGTAGCCTGCAACATAAATTAGTTAACATTATGAGTATAAACAGAAATCTTCTCTCCTGGTGATCATGCAATAGTAATGATTGTTAAAGGATGGAAAAGAGAAAACCTTTGTAAGAACAAACTTTTTTTCCCAGCTATATCTACTAATCTAAGAAAATGTGCTTTCAGGTTCAGAAGATTATCTGGTCTGTTTACCTAGAAGCTATTCCTAATTGAGGTGCAAGTTATATTTACAGCTGGGTGGGCTGGAATTCACCAAGGACAAACAAAACAGCCAAGATTGTAATCACCACAGTAGCAAGGGGGGGCAACAGTCTAAAGTCAGAAGAAAGCCTAAAGAACCTTAAAAACTTGTTCAATTTATCCATCTCAGTCAGCTGGTCCGGTAAAATAGTTTACCTCTCTTTACAAACCTGGCTTCTTTGAATAATTAGAGAGAATATGGGTCACTTGTCAGCTGGCATTAAAAATGTTTTAGTTCCATTAACTTTGTGAGGTTAAGGCAGCTCATGCCAGCTGAAGATTTTTTGACCACCACATATATTAAATGTGCCATTCATTGGGCTGTGTTTGCTCCTCCCATGTGGCAACTTCAGTTCCAGCAGAGAATGAGTGACAAAGCAAGGAAGATGAGGACGTCTGTTGCATTTAGTATTTGCTATTAGAAGTAAGAAAAACACAACCTGCCAGGGAGGTAGGAGGAAGGAATGGGTTCAACTCTGACAGGAGTTGGTGGGCAGGTGATGGCTTCTCTTTGCATTATGTGACTAATAGAGGTCACTGTTAATAGCTTGCAAATCAGCCCACGGCAGTTTTCTCTGATACGCTAGGACAATGTGCAAGATACTGATACGCGCTTTTCTCTCATTTGGAGGTGTTTCGAAAGCAAGTCGATACGCTCTGCCCCCCCCCTTTCTTTTCCACTGAAGAGGTACATGAGCTGTTATATTTAAACTTTTGTAAATATTTGAAATATACTCAATAGTGCATTTTCAACTGCTGGACTAAACTATGATTTGAAGATGTAAATTACAAGAGATCATACCATATTTTTTTCTAATAGCCTGTATTCTGTAACAATTTTATCTGTGTTTTGAAAAACTGTTCTGCAACAGATATACTCTGATGGTTCAATGAGTCCATTCAGAAGTACTTTCCACTTTGCAAGGGTAATTATCTTTATTGGTTTTGTACCTTGATAGTGTTTCATCAGAGCATTTAGGAGTGTCAAATTCTATTAAGCATAAACTAGCTCATGGAGGAAATAATTTGGAACTGTGTGCAAATGGTGATACCTTAAGAGGTTTAAGTGAGTGTTCTGCTAGGTGGTTTTGCCACTTACTGCCAAAAAAGAGAGACAATATAATTTTTATTTATTTGGGGGGAGGGGGCCTTGTGTCTTTGGAATGACAGCCTTCTCCTTGTACATAAATGTGGAAAATGTTAAAGCTTCTACATGTAAACAACTGATCACTGAGATAACAGGCTGCTACCAATTTTTAATCAGTACAGTTCAAAAGTGTCATTTTGTTGGTATACTGAAATTTGAGTAGTAAAGGAATGCTACCTAAACCACGATGCTTTTCTGAAGTGCCTCTTCTTTCCAAGAACTGAACTGCAGAGATCAGGCAGGAAATAAACACAGCCAGTACTTGCATGGTTTGGCAATTCAGTAAAAGATGCTTCTAACTCATCCTCTGTCATGTAGTGTTTGTGAAAACTGAAGTAGCTGTGGAGTTTTTGTAGAGCTACACCCACATGCACTGAGGAGGTCTCTGGGATGAATTTCAAAATGATCTGTCTCACCTGAGCTGCAGGAGAAACTATGTGAGAAAACCAAGGGAAAGTGCTGAGACCCAGGGAAAGGACTTTGTTAGTGGTAAACAGGAAAATTAAGCTCTAGAGGAAGGCAGTAGTGGTGCAAAGTGTGTCCTGCTTGATTTCCCTAGACAGCTCAATTTCATTGCATGCCATTAGCACTTACATTCAAGACCGTGCATGTATTAATCATGCTGGAACTGCTGTCCTCAGCTCTCAAGAAGTTTGGCTTTCCTCCCTCCACAGACTCTTTAGCATCTCCAACTCGTTCTTTCTCTCATTTTGTCACTGTTTGATATTTGCCCTGTGGTTAAAGGGGACCAATATGGAACAGATAAATTCTCTGTACTAGCAGAAAGAACATACCAATTATTGTGAGCTAGAGAGTGTTTCCTTTTGCTTGAAGTACTGCCTTTCCCACTGCTCCTCTTCTTCTGGAGTTATTGGTCTGTTTCGGGGCATGCAGTAATAAGGAGCACAGCAAGATGTCTGTGACAAAGGCAAATGCAGAGTTCTGCAGTGGGGATAGAGTAAGTCCCTGCAGCAGCCCAGGCTGGGGGCCGATCAGCTGTCTGAAGAGCAGCTCTGTCACAAATGACCTGGGGGTCCTGATGAACCAGACGTAGACCGTGAGCCAGCAGTGCGTCCTGGCAGCGAGGAAGGCTAACTGCCTACCACACTGCCTCAGCACGGCTGTAGCCAGCAGGTTGAAGTGACTATTCACCTCTATTTGGTGCCTGTGAGACTGTATCTGGAGTACCGTGTCCACTTTTGGGCTTCCCCGGTATTAAAAAAGACACTGACAAACTGGTTTTCTAGATACCTACGTTTAGACAGCTGGACCCTGTCCAAAGACATGGTGCTGTTTCTCTGTGTGCTGAAAACCACTGCTTTAATAACTGTTGAAAAAGCTTTTAAAGCTTGGTACTTGCTGTCATTCTACAGCCACCTTACCTTGCTGCAAATTAAGACTCATGACTTCTGAGAAGAGAAATGAGGTTGCAAAATGTGAAAGTACAGAGTGTAGTTGAATATGTCAGAGAGGAAGACCAGAAGCAAAGCCCCATAAGGAAGCATTTCTGGCTGTAGGGTGTTTGCCTAGGAGTAGTGCTGTCTGCCTCAGAGTCAGGCCAAGTGAAATGGTGTGGGGACAAAAAGGCAGATGGTTTTGGCCACCAAAGAAGCAGTAGAGAGTTACAGCTGGCAGAAGCTCTTGCCCTCATTGTGGGAGAGGAAAAGAGAAGGAGAGAAGCAGTTGGAAGAAGGAGGTCTGGCTAGGTTCACTGAAGCATACATAGATCTGCAATGAGCCTTTGTAAATAGGTTTCTGTTGCACACTTTTGTCTGTTCATAACAAGGTAGTTTCTGTGGATGTTTCTTGGACAAACCAGAAACACTTGTGCAACTCTTTGTGTGATTTTATGTCCATTTCTAGCTTCCCCTTGCTTGGCTAGGCTGTGTTCTGGTGTGCTGTTCCAGCTGTTGATGGCCATGTGAAGACATTATTCCCTCCAGACTCCAGTGTTTGACCTCTGGTTACTGCTGAGTTCTTCTGGTGTAATTTGATTCAGTCAGGATGACCTGGACTGGAAAAGGCAATTACACATGGACTGGTAGGTCTGACAAAATTTTCACTTCTCTAACACAGGTCAGTGATAACTCAAGGTAGTCCAGTAGCAGAAGGGAGCTGTACTTCCTTCATCTGAGCACAGTTAGAACAGGACATGGCAAAAATAATGTCAGCATCATTCTTGTCTCACCACTTTTTGCCCTTTATCATCCACTTCCTCAGAAGCCTCAACCTATTTTTCATTTCATACAGTTTTTTTGCCCTGTCTGGCTGTGTGCTGTTCTGGGTCCCATGGGGCTGGTAAAAGGGTTTCTGCCCAAAGGTTCTTGTCTGTTTCCTTGCAGGAGGTTTGTGGAAATGTGCCCTAATCTGCTTTGGGCAAAATCACCTGCACTAACTAAACTAGGTGATTTAAATGTTTCAGGTAACCTATTTAAAGGCTGAATTTGCCTGAAGCAGGCTAAGCATCTTTAAAGCAGACACACACCAAGTTCTGTCAGATGTCAGGGACTCCCACGCTATCTGGGAGAAGGTAACTTCCAACTGGAGCAAGTACTACTCTGACCAGCCAGCTTGGATGTGAAAGGGGAGATCTGCACATGAACTAATTGATGATGCAAATTGAAGCAATATGGATTGATTTTAAGAGAGGAGAGTGCATACATTAAGTTTCACTGGTGTGACCGTTTCCATTTAAGCAGTGTAATGTTATGAAGACCTATTCATGTGTTAATGGAACTGCTCCATCTTGCTCTAAAGAAACACTTGCTTTACAAAGCAGTATTGATATTTCATTTGTCTGATGTCAATTCTATTTTATGCTCCCTTAGAGTACCCATTTTACAAATTCTTTCTTTTTTTTCCCTCACGCTTTTGCTTTATGTAAGCACTTAAACTTGTGTCTAACTTCAGGTATGTGAACAATAATAACAAACGTTAGCGGGATTACCATCATGGTCTATGTATTTAAAATCAACTACTTCTATTGTGCTAGTTACAATTGTTGATTCAGTGAAACCTGAGTTTTCAGCTTTGTCGTGGTTTAACCCCAGTTGGCAACTGAGCACCACGCAGCCGCTCGCTCACCCCCCCACCAGTGGGATGGGGGAGAGAATCGGAAGGGTAAAAGTGAGAAAACTCGTGGGTTGAGATAAAAACAGTTTAATAGGTAGAGCAACAGTCACGCACGCAAGCAAAGCAAAACAAAGGAATTAATTCACTACTTCCCATCGGCAGGCAGATGTCCAGCTGTCTCCAGGAAAGCAGGGTTCCCTCACACGTAACGGTGACTTGGGAAGACAAACAGCACCACTCCAAACATTCCCCCCTTCCTTCTTCTTCCCCCAGCTTTTATATACTGAGCATGATGTCACATGGTATGGAATGTCACATGGTATGGGATATCCCATTGGCCAGTTTGGGTCAGCTGTCCTGGCTGTGCCCCCTCCCAGCTTCTTGTGTTCCTCCAGCCTTCTCAGTTGGTAGAGCATGGGAAGTTGGAAAGTCCTTGACTAGTATAAACACTACCCAGCAACAACTGAAAACATCAATGTGTTATCAACATTGTTCTCACCCTAAATCCAAAGCACAGCACTGTACCAGCTACTAGGAAGGAAATTAACTCTATCCCTGCTGAAACCAGGACAAGCTTGTCTTCTCTAGGAAATTAATCCAGGCTAATTGATATAAATCAGATTAATTAAACCAGATTAAAGTCATGCAAGGCCTTTCTCATTTTGAATAAAAGCTGCCTTAATTCAGTTTTGTTTGATTCACTTCCAAATCAGAGAAACTATTCTGATCTAAAATAATTTTATATTCATGTGAGGAGCTGTTTTGCACCAGTTAATTCAGTATACTTCCTGTATAGACAGCCCGTGGTCTTTATTTCACTTTGTGTATATGTGTGTGTGCATGCACTACTGCTGAGGAACATCAGCTTGTCTAGAACTGGGTGGAGATGAGTCTATTGCATTTTTGCAGTTGAACTACTACATCATTTAACAACCATTTTATACCCTTATGGCTGAAGCTTTCTAGTTGGTACCAGCTTTGGAGGTTGAAAGCAAGGAAGACCATAGTTCAGGAATTTAACCCTGGGTCAAAGCCAAAAACTTCGTATGCCTGGCAATTGCTGAATTTGTTCCTTTAGTCTGGACCCACCAAACATGGTAGAGTCCTCATGTTCTCACAATGCTTTCCAGTGCATAATATCACGAAGAAAAACTCAGCCCTCCCAACTAGGGCTGAACGCAGAAGGTAGCAGCAGATAATACAAGCAGGGATGAAATGGGTAGTTTGCTGGAAATCTAATTTGATGGGTAAATAGCCCTGAATGTCAAGAGCACTCTGTTTGTGTAAATATGTGCAGGATGGTGATTTGGTGCTTAAGAGTTTGTGAAATCTTCATCACTGGAACTTTCTGAACATACTAAAAAATGTTTTTTTTGGGAATGGTGTAAGTATTGTTGACCCTACCTTGGTATAATCCCATTTTTCTATGATTTATCAGCATTATTTTATTAGAATTAATTTCTTTATATTCAATAAGAAAGAATCTTTCACATCTTCCAAACGACTCAATTTATTTGTCCACCTCTACATTTGCAATGGTGACAGGAGGAATTGGGTTAAGTAGAAATAGTGGTTCACTTATGATTTTTGTAACAAAACAAATGGTAAATATCCGAAGAAACTTTAAGAATTGTGAAAGCCTATCCTAAATTCTTTATCAGTGTTTTTAAAAGCCAAAACAGTACTAAAACAAATGTTGCACAAAATGTTTAGAAATATTTCATTTAACATGTTAACATTTAACAATTAATTCAGTGTTGAACCTTGTGTGGTGAGTTACCATCCTGCCTCCTGGGAATGCCATTTCCCATTGCTAGACTACATCTCCCTTATCTGCACTTGTGCTTAAAGACCTTTTGTGAAGCACTTCATTATCTTGGCTAGAGCAAAGTGGTCTAACCAGTGATGTCTGAACTGTAGATAAGGAAAGAGACTTCAGGCTCTGTGACAGCTCGTGTCAGTTTGCTTTAATATTTGAATATTTGATTCTTAAAATCAAAATATTTCAACCAAAGAAAGTATTTCCTGGAGAAAATGAAAAAAAAAAAAACCAGAAACTGTTTTTTCTTCATAGGAAATTGCTGGGTAGTTAAGCGTATGCTTAAGTATCTGCTTGAACAGAAATGCCTTTCTGCATCAGGTTCTCAACTGTGTGCAAAACCCCTCATGATTCCCAAGAGTGGCACCACAAACACGATAGATATCTTTAATGTCTTTGCTGCATTAGAAGTTACACAATTTTCTTGTCACCTGAGACAGGTAGAAACTTTGAGCTGTTGTACATTTCCCCTTTTCTGTGCTGCTTCTTGCCCTATTGCAGGGCTAATTATTATCCCTCTTATCCACTCTCTCTTTCTTTGGCTGGTGCCTTGATGAGTCTTGCAAGCATCACATGCCTGTTCTAGATCAGTGTTATAAAGTAGTCCTACTCAGCTCCTGATGTTACACTGGTGGGGTCCCATGACTGACGAGGAGGTAACACTGCCTAGAAGTAAATTTGTGTAGATTTTTTTTTTTAACTGATTTTGAATGCAGAGTTTGGTGAGGGGGTTGAGGGGTTGGTTTTGCTCTTTCTAATTTTGGTAGCTTTATGAAAAAATAAATATTAATGTCATCTCACCAAGAGCCTTGACAAATTCTCTGGGGGAAAAAAAAAAGCACACAGCTTTGCTCTCTGTGAAATGAGAGACAGGAACCCGCAGAACATTAAGATAAGTGAGAAAAAAGCCCAACTACCATGTATGTAAATAGTAAGAAACACCCTTTTCTTTGAGTGCTTTACAATCAAACAACATGGCTAAAAGCAGAAAAAGGAAAGATTACTATCCCCATTTCACAGATACAGAACTGCTCTATTATCAGCCATAACTGTACTAGACTGGGTGTCACAAAACAACAAAAAGCTGGAGTGGACTACTTAAAAAACTGAAAACTGTTACAGAAGCTGCAAAGCTGCAAATTCAGGAAAGGCATTGATGAAAGAAATTATTTTTTTCTCTTTTTTTTTAATTTCCTGAGTTGTTATTTATGTGCTTATTAATGCAAATTGTCAAAAATCAAACAGAAATATGAGCTCTTGAGGCAGATATACTTGCTCATGAAAGCTGCCTGAGTCCCAAATAACAACAGTTATCCTGGTTTCCTGGAGAATATTCTCCCAGGCTGTACCTGCCTGTAGCCAGTGAGAAGATGCTTTCCCCCCCCTCCCCTGCTGCAGTGAGGCATTCAGAACATCTCTCAGACTGCTTTTGTTTTACTTTCCTTTAATGGTACCATTCGATCTCCTTTCCCAGTAATATAATTAACTGTCTTTTAATATTTTAAAAAATGGTCTAATAAGGATAATTTATAAACTGAGAGGAAAAAAGATTGATCCTTTCACAGAATTTAGGAAATTATTGCTTTCAAAAGTGGATTATAAAACTTCTTTGATTGAGTGACAGTGGTGCATTGTATGGATGAATCTTTCTGAGCCTTGCAGTTGAAAAAGCTGTTCAGCAGTTAGAATAATCAGTCTCTATCAGAATTTTAAGCAGGGTTTTTTTTCAGCTCAACGTACAAGCAATTTACTTTTTTAATTTTTAGCGCGTTGCAGTATATAATGCTGGGTTTTAAGCAGGGTTTTTTTTCAGCTCAACGTACAAGCAATTTACTTTTTAAATTTTTAGCGCGTTGCAGTATATAATGCTGTATATAAGGCACAAAGAAGCAAGTGAAGGGGAAGTTCTCTCTCTGTACTCTCTTTGCCCTTTACCCAAAAGCAGCTGCCAGGCAATTTCTGTGCAAAGCTGCAAATTCAGGAAAGGCACTGATGAAAGAAATTATTTTGTAACCAAAATTGCAAAGTTGCTGATTTTTATTTTTTTTTCCAACATGTTGCTTATATTAAGGGTCAGATTAACCTATTTATGAAGGCTGTGTAAGGTGCAACGAGTGAAGAACCTGTGTATTGCTATTTTATTCTTTTAAAATGCAGTTTTAGATTAATAAGATGATAACAAAGACCAGTGAATAATTATGTATTGCTATTTTATTCTTTTAAAATGCAGTTTTAGATTAATAAGATGATAACAAAGACTAGCGAATAATTAATAGATAGATCCTTCTTACGATGACACAAAGATCATACCTTTCAAAATAGGAAGCTTACAGCTAAATTCCACTCATTCCTTTTTATCATCCAACTCAGGTGCCTGATTTAGGAGGTTAAAATCCCTGGGCTCTCCTTAAAGAAAAAGGGAAGGGTACCTTCAGACTAGGAACCAAACTTGAAATAAATCACCCATAAAAAGAAAAGTGTCCCGCTGGTGCTTGTAGCTGTTTCTCTCAGCTGCGATGTTACTGTATATAGGTGCAGCTCTTGGAA
>NW_008823943.1:0-881 GCF_000699105.1 Pygoscelis adeliae | reverse complement strand
TTGCACTGTTGTGTTCTATATCTGTAAGTTCTAGAGTAATTTGTGACAAAGCAGAAATGTGATTTTTGGGTTGGTTTTTTCTGTTGTTGTTGCAGTGAATGTACCAAGAGAGAACAGTTCATGCATACGAATAAATTTCCACGTTCCGTAGACTATTGGAACATAATGTTTTGATGTTCAGGTTTATAATCTGTTTGCACTGCTTTATGTTGGGTACAAGTGCTTCATTTTATGTTCTGATCACCTTTATTTCTTCTTCTAGAAGTCGAACTGAGCCAGTGAGTGGAACATCAAAAGCAGTATGTAAAAACACAATCTCACACTTTTTTCTACACACTGCACTTAATTCTAAACAATGTAGCCTTTTATTAATTTTCCAAATATTAACTTAATATATTTTCCAGTAAAACACAGTATATGTTGTAAATACAATGTATTTGATTCAGCATAGTAAAAACTGAGTAATGCCATCATTTGCACAGTTCAAATGTGACTATTGGTATTTGTGCCTAGTAATGCATTGTATTTCGTATTGAATATGCTAGAATATTTCCTGTATGACTTTGTGTTGTACAGATAATGTATGATCGTTTTTAGATCATGTAGGTTCAAGGTTTGCACAACTGAACATGGTGCCATGTTCTACATCTGTCTGTCTATAGCTAGTAATATGTCTGTTTGTATAGGTTGTTGTGTGCTTTTTGTTTCTTGCAATAAAAATTGTTTGGAGTGTATTTTTTGCCATTTTCATATTGTATCACTTAGCTTTTGTTTTTAAATACTTTTTTTGCCTAATGGTTTTTGAAAATGTTCTCAAAAACCACTGAGAAACCATTATTGTTAAACTTGGTACTGTTTCTTACTTTTGACTTGGGGGTTCA
>NW_008823942.1:13887-14502 GCF_000699105.1 Pygoscelis adeliae | reverse complement strand
TGAGGGTCCCTCCTGCCCCCCAGGTCCGAACCTCATTGTCCCTGGGCCTTCCTCACCCCCTCCCTTCCAGGGAGTCCCCGTTGTCCCTGGGTGGGTCCCCAGGGAGCTGGGGTCCCTGGGGCAGGTGCGGCCGGACCCTGTGCTGCCAGGCTTTAACCTGTTGTTTCTGTCAGCTGCCAACAAACCTCCGGCCTTGGCGCTCGCTGCCCGCGGCACCGCTGCCGCCGTGCAGGTGAGTGGGCCGCCCCGGGTCTGGCAGCGCTTGCCTCTTGTCCGTCTGTCCTGCGTGCGGCAGAGGTGGATTGTTGGGCTGCGCCTGCCTCGGTCTCCTTCGCGATGCTGAATTACTCGTGTTGGTGGCGTGGCCTTGAGCTCCTCCGGCTGCTCGCCCCTTCGCTCCTGCAGGATTTCTCCTGCCGGCCGGGCTTTCCTCAGCCTCAGGACCGCTGCTTCCCCCTAGGGAGCCGGGAGCCTCCCTCTTCCCGGGCACTGGACGGGGAAGGAGCAGCGCTGGGTGCTGAGGCAGCCAGTGCTTGTTAGCTGCAGTTAATTAGGCCCTGCCCGCACTGGGAGCGGGTCCCTGGGGTTGGGGGAGCTGGGGCCGTGCCATGGGCT
>NW_008823942.1:12346-12674 GCF_000699105.1 Pygoscelis adeliae | reverse complement strand
AAGGGCCTGGAGCCGGCTGCCGCACGGAGCATGGCCTGTGTCCTGCTGGCTCGTGGCATTACGGGTTGGGGTAGCAGCTCGGGATGGAAAGGACCCTCTCCTGGGCACGACCGTTGAAGTTGCTGACCGGTATCGTGCCGGTTTGGGCGCTTGGAGTCTGGCAGGCAGTGGGGCAGCCTGGCGGCGTGAGCCCCGGCACGGTAGTGAGCCCCGGTGCGCTGTGCCAGCAGGATGCTGAGCCCCAGGCGTTCGCTTGGTGGGTCGAGGCCGTTCCTGTCCCAGGCAGAGGAGGCAGCGCCGCTGTGGCAGCACCCGCAGCTTGATCCCG
>NW_008823942.1:9760-12311 GCF_000699105.1 Pygoscelis adeliae | reverse complement strand
CGCCCGGCGGCCGCAGAGGCAGCCGGGAGGCTGTGGCATGCGGAGGGATATTTTTAGGGCCCTCGCGAGGGTGCCGGAGAGTCAGGCTTCGAGCATGTGAAGCTGGGAGCGCTGATTCTGTTCAGATGTTGACTCCAGGGAGCTGCAAAACCCACATGTCTGCTCCTGGGGTCGCTCTGCGTGTGCCTTGGAACTGGGCTGGGTTCGCTGGCTCCGGACGTGTGTCCCGAGGCATTGCCACCTTGGCAGGGAGACCCAGCCTGGTGCTGGCAGCTCGGTGATGGACTCAAATATCTTGGTGAGGGCTCAGGGCTCTCTGCAGGGCTGACCGTGTCCCAGCTCCCTCCGGTCCGCACCGAGCGGTGTCATTGCTTCCCTCAAGCAGTTCTCCCCGGTTTGGGGAGGTGGAAGTGATACCTTTGGTGCCGTCTGCGTTTCCAGCCGCCAGTAACTCGAGCGTGGTGTTCCCCCATGTCCGCCTGCTGCCAGTTTGTCCCTGCCTGAGCCCTCGAGTGCCGACGACGCCCTGTGCCGTGCCGTGTCGTGTCGCGGGGCTGCCGGTCGACGCGCGCTTTAATCTCCCTGCCATGTGAACGGCTTCGGTGCAAGCGGAGCTGGTGGATGGCTGGGGAGGCTGACGCAGAGCTGTTGGAGCCGAGCGCCCGGCCTGGCTGTCCGTCGGTACCGGGCAGCCAGCACAGGCTGGTGTTGCGCTCCTGGGCATAGAAGACGTCTGGGGAGCCCAGTGTCCCCCACGGTGTCCCTGGCGCTGGCAGAGGCCGTGTCTGTCCCTGCTGTCTGCTCCGCCAAGGCCCCTTTTTTCTCAATTCTCTTAATTTCTTAGCAAGGTTATGGTCCTCCGGTGTGGGTGGATGAGATGTGAAGTCAGGCTAATTATTTGGTAATGGATTCCTCTCCTCTGAAAGCGCATTTCTTGTTCCTCACCTTTGTGAAAAGGCTGCCGTGAAACGGTGTTAATGACAGATCTGAATAGGTAATTTGGTAGAGGAAAATAACTGCCAAGGAGCAAAGTCCAAACCCCGTTCCTTTTGTGTGTGCAAAGACGCTCCTAGCCCCTTGGATTAATAATGCTGCCGAAGCCAAAATAACCGGCAGAGGGAAAGTCGACCTGTTGATGGACTTTCTGATCTCGTAACGACTCAGGCAGCGGGGAGTTAAGCCATAGCTGAGCACTGCAGTGTTTTGAGCCTGTTCCTTACTCATCCGGCATGACAGGTGCCGTATGAGGGATGGAGTCGCCTCGCCACTTAGAGCAGTAAATTAAAACCAGTCCTGCCCCAGCTCCTGCCTGGTCCTGCCCGCAGCCCCCGGGGACAGACCCGGCGAGGCACGGGGCACCGTCTGCGGCACCATGAACTCGCCGGCTGAGCGAGCACGAGTCGCCCCCGCCGCGGCGGTGAGTAATCCCCTCGTAAGGCTGAGCCTTGGCGCTTTGCGGGAGGTGAACACTCGTTCTTCTCCCTGCCGTGCTGCTCGCACGAAGCCTTCACGTGCTGAGAGCCGCCGGCGCTGGAGGGACGGGCTCGGCACCGCGTCTGGCTGCCAGCGCAGAGCAGAGATCCGGCAGGTTTGGGCAGGGGAGAGGAGGGCTGAGGCTCTGGGGCAGCTTTCGTCCCTGGCTTTGCTTTTCAGCCCTTTCCTCCCCCTCTCCACAGTACTGGTGGTTTTAAAGTGATTTTATACGAGCTGGCAGCGCCAGCTGGGGAAGAGTTAAAACTGAAGCTGCAGAAAACACTTTATCTTGTTCTGCACTACTACTCTTGTTACTGAGCGAGCAACTGCAGTCGGCTGAAGCTCGCTGATGTTTTACGTTGCATAAACTTGGTTTCCTTATAAACGCTCCCATGCTGTAAGAGCTTTTATCACGCTTCAGCCGGAGCCAGCCCGGGTGCCCAGGCCTTTCCCGGGCACCCCGGCGGTGCTGTTGGGTGGTGCCGGTGGCCCCTGCTCCATCGCCCTGCAGCTCTTCCTGTGGGTCAGCAGCTTCAGCGAGCCCCACTTGCCTCCTAAATCACCCGTTTCTTAGAGAGGAGCCATGCTCAGGCTTGGACTGGCAGTGACAGACCCAGCTTGGGCAGAGCCTTTCGCCTTCTTTGGCTCTTCGGGGTTCCGCTGGTATTAATTCCTATTCTAACGAGGATTAGTCTCTGGAGTGCTTGCTGTAATCAGAGTTAATGATGTTCTTGGCTTTGGCTTTTCCCTGCGTGTAAACGGGGAACTTTTAGCAGACTCCCTGACACTGGTTAAGAGCAAGCAGCTAAACCAAGTATGAAAAAGTCTGACTAAAAATAGAAGGAAAGTAAAGAACAAGCAAAGCATAAATAAAATGTGGGGGGTTTTTTTTTTCCTTCCACCTTGGCAAAACCTCTGCCGCTCGTGACTCTGACATGTTTTTCCTCCTGTGTCTCGGCGTAACCCAGCGAGGCGGCTCTGCTGGCAGGTGCTCTCGCCAAAAGCCACCTGTGACCACTGGCAAGCGATGGGCACCATGATTCTGGGGGGGGGGGGGGTGTCTGGAGCCCCGTGGGAG
>NW_008823942.1:3977-9723 GCF_000699105.1 Pygoscelis adeliae | reverse complement strand
CCCGCCGCCGAGGCAGCGGGGCCGTCACTGTTCCTGCAGCCCATGCCTCCCCTCCCTGTTGCAGTCGGCTCTCCAAAGCAAGGGCTGGGAAACGCCCGGGAGCCGAAAACGTGCTTGCCTTTGGTTTTCCATGCACTCGTGAGGAATTGGTGAACCTCTCCTGGAGCAACTGGAAATGCCGGAGAGCTCCTGGCCTTGTCGCGTGGTTCTGCTCTTGCCCACTCCCCGGGAGGAGCAGAGTTGTTGGGGGTGCCAAAGGCCAAAGCTTGCTCTCGGTGGAGGCTGGGTGGGCTGGCTAGGTGTCTGGGGCTGCTGTCCTGCCCGTGGCGTGGAGGAAAACGGCCCCTCGGTGATGCCGGGAGGATTTTGTGTGTGGGAAGGTGTTTAAAAATCTGTCGCTGGGGTTAAGAAAACCTCTTGAGCAGCTTTTAACTGGCTGCCTACGGTCTGCAGGTGCCAAGAAGTTTCTCGATACCGTGACTCGCTGCCTTCCCAGCCACCTTGCCTCATCTGCCTGCGATCCGAGCCCCGCTCCTGCCTCCCTGCCTGCCCCGAGCCAGGGGTGTGTGTTGTGCAGCTGCCTTGCTGTAGCAATTGCTGCCAAGCTGAAGTCACCACCTCCTCCTTCCCCTGAGCGTGGCTGGGGATTGCCAGTCGGGAAGCGCCCATCTTATTGTGAGAGGTGAAGCAGGGTCCGGGCACAGGCAGCGGAAGGCCGCAGCCATCCCGCGGGCAGGAGGAGAGGCAGCACGGCAGGTCGCAGATCGGCTTCCCTGCTAAGTCGACGGTGTCTGAGCAAATTAGAAACTGGAGAGGAGTTTAGGGGATGACGGCGAGCGGCCCTGTTACCCAGCCGCGGGTGCCTCGGTGGAAGCCAAGGGACATTACTGTTTGCTCTGCCCTCGGCAATAGCCGATGAGCTTTTGTTGTCGTGCACGCTTGGGTGCGTTGAGTGTGGTCACCGAGCCTGTAGCCACGTGTGCGCTGCTTCCTCCGCTGATTCCGTTTTCCCTTAGAAAGCGGCGCTCTCCAGACCAGCCCGCGATGCCGTGGATGTGCGTGCACCTCCACCGACATGGGGACAGGCCAGCACGTCCCCATCTCGGCAGACTGGCCGTGGCAGGGATGCTCCAGCTTCTGCTCTCTCTCTCGCACACAGGGTGAGCGCTCTGGAAAACGTGATGTCGGATAAAGGGAGCAGCATGGAGGGGAAGACAGACATAGTGAATGGTAAGGGTGCCAGTGGGGACCGGTCTCCCCGTGCCTGGGGTCTCCTGCTGGGGAGGCTCATGGCCTTGTCTGCACCATGCAGGCAGCTTGTCCAGCAGCCCGGAGGAGATGTCAGCCGAGGAGGGCCGAGAAACCTCCTCTGGCATTGAGGTGGAGGCCTCCGATCTCAGCCTGAGCCTCACGGGAGACGATGTGGGGCCCAACCGCACCAGCACGGAGAGCCGGGACACGGACACGGAGAGCTCGGGGGAAGAGAAGGACTCTGACAGCATGGACGACACGGGCCACTACTCCATAAACGAGGAGAACCGTGCCCTTGACCGGTCGCACTCAGAGGAGGAAGAGGAGGAGGACGAAGAGGAGGAGCAGCGGTCCCACCGCCGTGCCCAGCGCAAGCGTGCCAGCCACGACCAAGACTCCTCTGACGACGAGCAGGCCCTGGAGGACTGGGTGTCCTCGGAGACCACGGCGCTGCCCCAGCCCCGCTGGCAGGCGGTCCATGCCCTCCGGGAAAGGGAGCTGGGCTCCAGCGCCCGCTTCGTTTACGAGGCCTGTGGGGCCAGGGTCTTCGTGCAACGCTTCTGCCTCCAGCACGGCCTGGAGGGCCACACGGGCTGCGTCAACACCCTGCACTTTAACCAGCGTGGCACGTGGCTGGCCAGCGGCAGCGATGACCTCAAAGTGGTGGTGTGGGACTGGGGAAGGAGGCAGCCGGTGCTGGAGTTCGAGAGCGGCCACAAGAGCAACGTCTTCCAGGTGAGGAGCATACGGGGAGGGTCCTCAGAGGGCTGGGGGTGATAGAAGATCCCCCACGGTGGGCAGGTGCCTGTTCTAGAAGCATGTAATTTCAGCTGGACGATGCTGTGCGGGGCAGGAGAAACATGTCGTTAAAGCTAAGGGCTGCGGGAGGAGTCCAGCCGCTGTGCGGTGGTAACTAACCATCAAAACCCACTGGTGTGCCCTAAAATCTGCCGTCTCACGGAGCCCTGGCTGGGGGCGGTGGGGTGAGATGGCCCTGTTCCCTGCAGAGCTTCCCCCTGCTGCTCCTCTGGCCCCGGTGAGCAGCAGGTTTGGGAGCGACTGTGAGCAGGAGCCATGTTCGGAGGAGGCCGTGCCGTGGCGGGCAGCCCAGCGCGTGGGCAGTGCAGTTTTTTTGGGGCCTGGAGGGCTGGGCTGTGCTGCCACCACGGCACAGCCTGTGCTCAGAGGGACGCTGGCACCACCAGCGTCTCCGCCAGGTTCCCGGCTCTCCACACTCACCAGAAAGGGCCGGGACGATTGCTCGGAGAGCTCAGCCCGTCAAGCCGAGGTTTTGCAGTCGCTGCCTGCAGATCTGAGCATCCAGGGCTCGTTGGGGTCTGGCAGGGGTGCTGCTCTCGATTTCTCTCCTGTTTCCATCCATGCATACACAAGCCCCTGCCCCGGCGTTGAAAGCCACCCCTCCATTTGCTCTTTTCCAGGCCAAGTTCCTCCCCAACAGCGGCGACTCCACTCTGGCTATGTGTGCTCGGGACGGCCAGGTCCGGGTGGCCGAGCTCTCCGCCACCCAGTGCTGCAAAAACACCAAGCGCGTGGCACAACACAAAGGCGCTTCGCACAAGGTGAGCCCAGACCAGCCCGTGGAGGGGGCGGACGGCAGCTGGGGACCCCCGAAACACCCGGGTGCCATCCTGGCTCACCGGCTGCCAGAAATAGTGAAGGCAGAGCCGCTGCCATGGAGGGACCGATTCTTAAATGCTGCTTTATAATCGCTGTCACCTCTGAGGGTGACGAGGAGGGTCTCTGTGCCCTGCAAAGCAGTGAAGTGAGCACTCGGCCATGGGTATAGAGGGCTTGGTGCTGCGTCGGCTCCTGTTAATAGCCGACTGTTTACTGGGAGAAAGGGATCTTGCCACTTTGTTGGGTAAAAAGGGAACCAATGCCCAAGTATTTATCTTCCAGCTGGCCCTAGAACCGGATTCTCCATGCACTTTCCTATCAGCAGGTGAAGATGCTGTAGTCTTCACCATTGATCTGAGACAAGACCGGCCCGCCTCGTGAGTATTTCTCTACCCACTCCCACTGCCAGGACTGGGGAAGCTCCAGAGGGAGATCTGGGGTCCCGGGGGGGTCCCCTGCGAGCGGGTGGCGCTCGGCTGCATAGGGCTGAGGGTCCTGCTTGTGCCACTGCATTTTCACGGCAGCACATGCCTGTTCAATGGGCGTAAAGTGGGAAAAGAGATATCCTTTGGCTTTCAAGCAGTATTGTCTTCCCTGAGGTGCAGGGTCAGACCAAAGAGCTTTTCAGTGGCTGGTCTGGGGTTGCCATCTCATGCGAGGATACAGATATGAACCTTGCTAATTAGACAAGTGCGTTTGAACCCTCATCCTCCCCGGGATGGGGCCCTGTTCAGATAGGAAACAGAAATAATACCGGTGCGGCAGGGGCCTGCACAGGCGTGCCTGCCGCGGCGACTGCCAAAGGCTGCCCGTCTGGCACCCATTTGCCCATCCCGGGGGCAGCGCTGAGGGTCCTGCGCTCCTTCTGCGCAATGAAGTGGCTGATTAATCACAGTACTGAAACCTCTCCGTGCTGGCAGCAGCTTGGAGCTCGTGGTTCGCCTGACTCGCTCGTCGCATGAGCGCTATTGCAGTTAATTGAAAAACAATAATTAGTAAGCAGCAGGGTGGTGCGTGCTGGATCTTAACCCGTATCGCCGAGAGATCTGCCGTTTCTGACAAGCTTCCAAAATAAATCCGCGGCGGGTGTTCAAACAGACACCTGGTTTTGGTATCGTGGTACTTTTCCAATATAGCGGCATATTATTTTGAAGATGATCCTGCTTAAAACTGAGGGCTTCGGCGCTTATTTCCCGGTGGTGTGATTTTATTTGTATGTGCGAGTGCTTTTGTCTACAGCCTTAAACCCATCTGTTTCATAACCAGGACAAAAACTGCCGGGGTGTTTCAAAACAGCCGCATTTAATCCTCATCCCTGCTCGCCCCGCATTTGCCGGGTTCGTTTCGAGCGGAGTCTGTTGGTCAGTAGGCTGGCGTGGGTCTGTCCCTCCTCTTTCTTCGTGGGGATCCACGCTGCTGTTTGGGTTTGATGCTCGCAGGGAATCATCACCCTGTGAGTGTGAAACCGCTCTGGAGGCAGGGTTCGCAGGCAGACTGTAGGCAGCTCCCATCTTTCATTAAGCCGAATGGTATAATTAGAAGAAAGACAAGCTTTTGAGCTGGCTGTTCCTTCTTGAGGATGCTGCCTCAGTTTGTATTCGTGTCTGCAAAACCGAAATATTGAGCTCCTGGGGGAGGGGGGATGGCGTGTGTGTCGGATTTCGTTAAATCTGGGCCTTATTACAGCGAGACGGGTGGGGAGAAATAACAGCAGAGCGTTTCTGCTCTGGAGTTAATCCGATTCTGCCCTCGCTGCTGCCTGCCTGGCTCCATCGGGCTCAAGTTCGGGCCCTGAAACCCTTCAGACGTTTCGGAGGAAAACGCCAGGGAATGATTTCACTTTGCGCCCCTTGAGTTGCAGACAGAGCATGTGCTCGGTTCAGCTGGGAGGCTGAAATGGTTGGGTGGCGGGTTTTTTTTTTTTTGGTGGTGGTGTTTTTTTTTTCTGGGAGTGAGTAAGAGACTCGCGCAGCTCCTGCTTTTCCCATCTGGACCCTGTTTTGAATTCGAGGAGGATTTTTTTTTTTGTTATTATTTTTCCTTGTCTCTTAAAGGAAACTGGTTGTGACAAAGGAAAAGGAGAAGAAAGTGGGTCTGTACACCATCTACGTGAACCCAGCCAACACCTACCAGTTTGCTGTGGGAGGCAGAGATCAGTTTGTCAGGTGAGTCTCTGCTGGGGACCCAGACTGAGTCCCCAAAGTGGACCTGAACATTCCCATGGGGGCTCAGTTGGTACCCCCGTGAGCTCTGAAATCTCTGATGTCCTACCCCAGAAACGCTTGTGGCTTCAGTCATTAATGCCTCCACAGCCTGTTCTCCCATAAGCAGCAGGAGCACAAGGGGGATCAATAGCGAAGGATTTGGATCCTTTGAGGTTTAGCCCTGGGATCCACTGTCCAGCCTGCCCTGAAGCCGGGAGATGCTTCCCTCAGGAACTAGCAATGCTCTTAACGAGCTTCTGACAAACCTCCTCTCGGTTCCCCACCTGTGGATGGAGCCTGGTGGGCATCGGGGATGGGATTAAGGCTCTGGGAAGGTCTCGGTTTCAGCGGGGCCGAGCTCCTTAAGTGACAAATGCAAGCCCCCCTGCCTTTGAACCACTCGGGGCAGCCCCCGGCATGGGGCCGGGCTGTGTCCGTGCGTTTGGCCCCTCGGCTCCCTGCATCAGTGCAGAGCTCCCCTGGAGCCAGTGGATTTTAAGGAGCAGCTCGTGTGGCGTCTGTTTTGGGCAGAAGCGAATCGTGCATGCACCAAGCCTGCCTGCTTCCCAGCTCCCCGAGAGCGAGCAGAGCTGCAGCATCACTCGGCTCCCCGAGGACGCGTAGGGGCCGCTCCTCGGAGAGCGGGGGGGCGG
>NW_008823942.1:3709-3947 GCF_000699105.1 Pygoscelis adeliae | reverse complement strand
GGCCGCAGCCCCCCGGAGCGCCAGCCATGCGGGTGTCTGGCATGCAGGCAGCAGCTCCTGGGGTGCCGGGCATAGAAACACCTAACACATGGGCTTGCAGACTGCTCAAACAGCAGCGCCAGTGCCTCGCTAGCTCAGTAGCTTTCAGAAGAGCGCAGGATCGTTGCTCAAAACACGGCCTCCCCTCCTTCCTGCTCTCTGCTGCGCTCTCCATCCTCTGCCCATATCCAAGTGCCTC
>NW_008823942.1:1879-3075 GCF_000699105.1 Pygoscelis adeliae | reverse complement strand
CCTTCAGTCATTAATGCCTCCACAGCCTGTTCTCCCATAAGCAGCAGGAGCACAAGGGGGATCAATAGCGAAGGATTTGGATCCTTTGAGGTTTAGCCCTGGGATCCACTGTCCAGCCTGCCCTGAAGCCGGGAGATCCTTCCCTCAGGAACTAGCAATGCTCTTAATGAGCTTCTGACAAACCTCCTCTCGGTTCCCCACCTGTGGATGGAGCCTGGTGGGCATCGGGGATGGGATTAAGGCTCTGGGAAGGTCTCGGTTTCAGCGGGGCCGAGCTCCTTAAGTGACAAATGCAAGCCCCCCTGCCTTTGAACCACTCGGGGCAGCCCCCGGCATGGGGCCGGGCTGTGTCCGTGCGTTTGGCCCCTCGGCTCCCTGCATCAGTGCAGAGCTCCCCTGGAGCCAGTGGATTTTAAGGAGCAGCTCGTGTGGCGTCTGTTTTGGGCAGAAGCGAATCGTGCATGCACCAAGCCTGCCTGCTTCACAGCTCCCCGAGAGCGAGCAGAGCTGCAGCATCACTCGGCCCCGAGGACGCGGAGAGCGGGGGGACGCCGCAGCCCTGCCGCTGGGGTCGCTCGCACGGCGACAGCTCCCCGGAGCGCCAGCCATGCGGGTGTCTGGCATGCAGGCAGCAGCTCCTGGGGTGCCGGGCATAGAAACACCTAACACATGGGCTTGCAGACTGCTCAAACAGCAGCGCCAGTGCCTCGCTAGCTCAGTAGCTTTCAGAAGAGCGCAGGATCGTTGCTCAAAACACGGCCTCCCCTCCTTCCTGCTCTCTGCTGCGCTCTCCATCCTCTGCCCATATCCAAGTGCCTCCTCTCCCCCTGGCTTCCCCGGCACTGGGCAGCTCCTGGTGGGCTCCCACATCAGGGAGGCTCCAGGAGGTTGGGGACCCGGAGGAGCCCAAGCCACCCAAGGGACAAGCATGGTGGCGGTCACGTCCCCCTTGCAGAGCAGCCTCCGGGCTGACAGAGCTCTGAACGCAGGTTCGCAGCCTGTGTGCACGCAGGCTTTGACGTTGTCACGCGCCACCGAGCAATGCCTCCGACATAACAAGAGGTGACGTTAAGCTGCTTTGGCCGAGACTTCTGCCCATCCAGGCCGCTCGCAGCTCCGCAGATCCCTTGGAGAGGGCCGGAGCCTCCGACCAGCGTCAGGGCAGGTCGTGGTTTCAGAGCTGGCTCAGCCATGGC
>NW_008823942.1:0-1482 GCF_000699105.1 Pygoscelis adeliae | reverse complement strand
CGCGTGCCCTGCGTGCCGGCACCAAGGAAAGCCGAGCCGGGCCGAGGGTGGGCAAACTTGGGGGAGAACTGCATCTGCTGCGGGGTGAGGGACAGGCGGACGGGTCTCCTGCCGGCAGCGGGGCTTCCCGAGACAGCCTCACCAGCAGGACCGGCCTTCGCCCAGCTCCCGTAGCTGGGCTGGTGCCGGCAGCGCTCGCTGTGGAGCGAGAGCCTGGGATGGGGCCTGGGCAGACCTTGCTGCCCGGATCTGTGGAGCGCTCCCTTGGGAGCCTCGTGTAGGAGAGGCCGAGAAGCGCTCGCTGGCCAAGTCTCTTGCAGGCTTCCTGCCTGGAAAACAGCTCGAGAGGACGAATGAACTGCCTGGGCTTTGTTTTTTTTCCTTGACCCAAATCTTCCAGCGTCCATGAAGTCCTGTCTTGGTGTAGGAAGAGGCAGCAATTTTATGCTCTGATTTTAAAGCTCTTGCAGAGCAGTCGCTCGCATGCCGAGCTCTCTAAGCGGGCACGTGGCCAGTGTAGGTGAGCTGGTATGCTGCGGGAGGAGGAGATGGGAGCAGAGCTGTCTGTGCTTTCCCTAGGTGAACAGCGAGTCCAAAGCCAACATCACCTGTCTCGTCTACAGCCACGACGGCTCGGGTGAGTGACTGACTGACCCACAGCGGGGCTGATGGACGAGCCGCGGGTGGCCCGGGCTGCGGCATTGCGGGACAGAGCCATCCTGGCCGGGGGAGGCACCGGGGCCGGGGGGGCGCTGGAGGCACTGCCGGGCACCCGGGGGGCTTGCAGCACACCCACCCCTAGCAGAGAGACCACCTGCGCCACGTGCTCCCTGCTGACGCCTGTCTCTTCCGTCCTATGCCAGAGCTGTTGGCTAGCTACAACGATGAAGACATTTATCTCTTCAACTCCTCTCACAGTGACGGAGCGGAGTACATCAAGAGATACAAGGGACATCGCAATAATGCCACTGGTAAGGACTGGCTGAGATGGGTGTTGGGGCAGACCACCCCCCGGCAGGCTGCATCCCCCGCTGTGGGGGGCTCAGAGGCTCTCCCCAGGTCGCTGTCAAACTCCCACCGCATCCCATTCCCTGGCAGCCAGCGGGTCCAAACTCGCTCCGGCTTCCCCCTCCTCGTGCCTGCAACCAGGCTTTGGGGCAGTCTGGAGGTGGGGGGCCGTCCCCAGAGCAACCCGGAAGAATAATTGCCTGCTTTTAGCTTATTTCTGCAGCTCCCTGTGTTTCATCTTCCTCTCAAAGACCCTTAACACAAACTCTCGGGCTTGCAAAGAATGAGCTATTATGTGTCTGGGGACGGAAGAGATCCACGCTGGTAACCCTGGAAACTCGCTGGCTGCCAGGCAGGAAGCGAATTCATGGCAGGGAGCGCTGCCCGGCTCCTGATGGCCTCGGGCTGCTTGTTTCTCTCCTTTCAGTGAAAGGCGTCAATTTTTATGGCCCGAAAAGTGAGTTTGTGGTGAGC
>NW_008823941.1:0-479 GCF_000699105.1 Pygoscelis adeliae | reverse complement strand
GAAGAAGAAAACGAAAAAGACGAAGAAGATCAAGAAGACGAAGAAGACAACGAAGAAAAGATGAAGAAGATGAAGAAGAAAACGAAGAAGACGAAGAAGAAGACGAAGAAGACGAAGAAGACGAAGAAGAAGGCGAATGCGTTGAAGAAGGCGAAGTAGACGAAGAAGACGAATAAGACGAAATTGAAGAAGAAGACGAAGACGAAGAAGAAAAAGATGAAGACGAAGAAGAAGAAGAAGAAGAAGATGAAGAAGAAGAAGACGAAGAAGAAGAAGAAAACAAAGAAGAAGAAGACAAAGAAGACGATGAAGAAGATAAAGAGGATGACGAAGGAGACGAAGACGAAAAAGAAGATGAAGAAGACGAAGAAGACTAAGACGTTGAAGAAGGCGAAGACGAAGAAGAGAGAGAAGAAGAATACGAATAAGTTGAAGAAGAAGGAGAAGAACACGAAGAAAACGAAGAAGACGAAGAAGAT
>NW_008823940.1:14920-15880 GCF_000699105.1 Pygoscelis adeliae | reverse complement strand
AAGATTTTGCGAGAAGCCCCCAGCAAACCCCCTCCTCGGGGGGAAGACGGAGGCCCGGGGAGATGCAGATCACGCCATAAGGGCCTCCGGAGGCATCCGAGCTATAAAAGCTCGTTAGCAGAGTAGGGCAGGTAATTCCCGACTTCTAGGCACAGCTTTGGGAGGAGATGAATGGAGCATTGAGCCCTGGGGTGGGAGACAGCGACGTGAGTATTTACAGAAGCCACGTGTGTGTTTGTGAGGAATGTCAGAGACGCTAATAACTGGCTCTTTGGAAATATCGGGCAAAAAATCTTGCTCATGTCTAGGAATAAGGATACAGGAAGGAGGAAAAAGTCAATATGACCTGAAAATCCCCAGACTGGGACGGCCAGGCAGGCTGGGCAATATGATTTATTCTATTAATAAGCCAGAAAGAAGGGCAGGAATAAATGCTGAATGCATTTTTGGTGGCCGCAGAGGGCTGGGAGCCGCGCGGCCGGGGAGGGGGCGTGAGCCTCTTCGGGGTACCAGCGCAGGCCAGGCACAAGCCGCCTTTGACGGGGGCCATTTTCTCCCTGGCTTTTTCGGGAGCAGGGAGCCAAGGAAAACAAGGGACTTGTTGATTTTGTTCCTGGGACATTGTAAGGGGCTCTTTCAGCCCTGAACTACTGTTCGGAGCGGGGTGGGGTGGGGGGGGAGGCTGGGAGCTCCTTCCCAGGGGTGCGAAGGGACAAAGCCCTAAAGCAGGTTAGTGGGACAGGAGCCCCGCTCCCGGCTCGCCACCTCCGGCTCCAGAAAGCAGCAGAACCAAAGGCGGCAACACCCAGCGCGCGACCGTAAAGGCCTTTTTAACTCCAGCTTTGGAACAGCTCTGGCTCCTTCCTCCACGGAACCGGGCCGAAGCACCTCGGTACGGCGAGCGCCCGAACCTGCCCGGAGCCCTTTATTTTAACTAGAGGGCGAATTACATCAAATAGC
>NW_008823940.1:13230-14821 GCF_000699105.1 Pygoscelis adeliae | reverse complement strand
GACGCTCCGGCTCCCGGTGCGGGGATCGAAGCTCCCAGCTCGTTTTATTCCTTCCCCGAGCACGGGCTGCTCGCTAAGGGCGACGCTCGGGCTCCCGGTGCGGGGATCCAAGCTCCCAGCTCGTTTTATTCCTTCCCCGAGCACGGGCTGCTCGCTAAGGGCGACGCTCGGGCTCCCGGTGCGGGGATCCAAGCTCCCAGCTCGTTTTATTTAACAGGGAATCGTGACACGCGCAAAAAAAAAAGGGAGAAGAGACGCGACTGTTTTTTTTTTCCCCTCAGATCTTTACTTGCAGTGAAAGATAGAAAAAGGTAGTAAATGAACTCGGTATAAAACACACGGAGGGGAGGGGGAAGGGGTACAAACCAGCCTACAAAGAACACAACCTGGCGGGAGCAAGGGGCGAAAGGGAGAAATTTGGTACAAAACTACTGCTTACAGGTAGAGAAAAAACGTATAAAATATCCCTCCCTCTCTGGAGACAAAAATACAAAAGTGGACGTTATTTCATTCTGTACTTATACTTAAAAAGGTTATGTACACGAGAGAAAAGAAGCAGGTTCTGTGGCTTGGGAAGCTTGTCAAACACTCGCCGCTTCCTCCCACATCGCACTTGAGAATAAATTAAAAGCGTTGAATGGGCACGGCCCCGTCCGAGGCCGGCGGGAGAGCCCAGAGGAGCGAGGCGCTGGGGGTAGATCGTTCAGAAGCGTCGGGGCATCCCCCCAAACTCCCGTTTTCGGAAGGGTTTAAGTGCTTCCGAGTTATTTTTGCTTCTCCCCCGTGCCCGATGGGGACGCGGCTCGTCCTCAAGGCTCCCCGGGAGTCGCACGCCGAACGTACTCGGAGACACCTTTGGAAGCGCTTCTCGACGTGACGACGGTGCCTTGCCTCCGACGCAACCTCTGGCCTGGCGTCAGCCTCTATCCCCAGGCAAAACATGTGCAAAATATCAGGGAGAGAGAGGAGCGATTCATCCCGCTCAGCTGGGGCCCTGCGCGCAAGGACAAAGGTGGCCAGAAGCCGCGGCCCCAGCTCCCGCGAGGAGGCAAAGCCGGGGCAGGGGGGCAAAAAAAAAAACCCCACAACCCCCAACAAACCCCCAGCGCACACGCTGACTTTGTTCTCTGTCGCTCCGGAAAAACGTTTGGAAATATATACAGAACAGTTCAGCGGCGCACGGGCTCTGCTCCACAGCTTTGTACCTGAATTCCCGTAAACAGTTGACGCTAAAGAACGGGGAGACCAATTCCTCGGGCGGAAAAACGGCACCGCAGGAAGCGGCATTTAACGAACAAGTTATTTTCGGAGATCCCCCGGGGCTCCTGCCTGCCGCCCTCGAGGGACGCCCGACCTGCCTCCGGCCCCCTGCCCGGCTCGCCGAAGCCCCCAGCCAGGCTGTCCCGCGGGTGCCAGGTTAT
Source organism: Pygoscelis adeliae (assembly GCF_000699105.1). Taxonomy (NCBI): domain Eukaryota; kingdom Metazoa; phylum Chordata; class Aves; order Sphenisciformes; family Spheniscidae; genus Pygoscelis; species Pygoscelis adeliae. Next base: position 13,400 of record NW_008823940.1, on the reverse strand, counting down.
AACCTTAGGATTAGAGTTAGGGCAGGGTTTGCGATGGCTTTGAGGACAGAGAATTCAGGAGTAGAGGACGCATCAAAAATGTCCCTCTGCAAGAAAACCCTCCCTACATCCAGCCCCAAATAGGTTTTTGCCCACCCGGCTTAGAGCTCTCCCAGTGCGCAAGCATCCAG
>NW_008823940.1:11756-13162 GCF_000699105.1 Pygoscelis adeliae | reverse complement strand
CCCCCCCCTCCCCTCCCCGCTCCGAAGTCACGCCGTCAGCTCAGGGAAGCTGGCAGCAAGAGCCGAAAGAAAAACAAGCAGAAAAATAAAAAGTTCCTCGAACGTCCGAAGCTGCCCCCTCAAGTCTCAGCACCTGAAATTGCGTGTAAAAATAGATCTTGAAATACAAAAAACAAAAAAGAAAAAGGAAAAAAAAAAAAAGGCAAGTGTGCTTCTGAACATTTCTATTGCGCATTGGTCCGTGAACGGTGTTTTATCAAAAATATGATACAAGAGTTCGTTTGCCGTGTCTTTGACTGAAGCCCTGGGCAGGCCCCCGCCTGCCGCGGCTCAGGCTGCCGAGCGGGGCAAATCTGGGCACTTCTGATACAATCGCGCCAGGAGGCGGCTTTCGGCACGACGTCATCATAGCAGCTTGCGATGGAGGATTTCCCAGGCCATTCGCTTTCGGAAATAGGGCATGTGTTGCTTTGGGTGGGGGGAAAGAGAGAGAGAAGAGAAGGAAAAGGTACGTCAGCACGTGTTTCACCGCTGGACCATTTATTTATTGAGCGGCTGCTCTCCTGGGTGCAGCTTTTTGAGCGGGGCCTTTCCTGGGGGAAGAATTTACTTTCCGATCACTGGAAACAGGACAGCGGATGAGCTCTAGGTAATAACGTAGCTCCGACGATATTCTCTAATTATTAGAGGTAAAATATTCACGCACGGGATATCCCACGGAGGCTGACAACGTTAAGTAACGCTGAAATTCCCTGGGATTCGGGCTACAGCCCCCCACTTCCATTACACCGCTATGAGCGGGTCCCATTACGGGTTTGCCAGCTTCCCCCAGCCGCATTGGTGACGCGCCCCACGGGTTTGAGTACAACAGAAGACCCGAGGATGGCTTCAGAGGCACAATTTTGCGCGGCGCAAAGAACCGCTTGCAGTGCCTCGTGTCAGCTCTGCTCCAAGGAGCAGCAGTACGAGCCCCCCCCGCGGGCCGGGGGCACTTTACACCCCCGGAGGAGGCGGCAAAGGGCATTTGGGAAAAAAAAAAAAAGAAAAAAAATCAAGAGTATGAGCAAACAAGCGCCACGTGCCCGGCTCTCCCCGAGCAGGAGGGGCACGCCGGGGTGGGGTTTACCTGAGTGAAGTTGATGGGCTTGTCTTTGGTAATGCAGTCGGCGTATTTGCAGGCAAACATCCCGCAGTCGCTGCCGTTCATCTGCTGCGGGATCTCCTTTAACGAAAGGACACAAACCCGAATGTCACTTCCAGAGGAGCCAGTCCCCGCCTTCCAGCTTCTAAGGATGAAGAGCTCCAAGTGAAGGACCTCTCTCGAACGAGTCCTAACGAGGCAGGTCTGCACGGACGGGCGAATGCCAGCGCGAGTCAGGGGAAGCGAAGACAAGAGGCAGCAGGAA
>NW_008823940.1:1536-11714 GCF_000699105.1 Pygoscelis adeliae | reverse complement strand
ACGTAGGGCTGGGTGGGAATCTGCAGCAAAGCAGCCCGCCGCTGAAGATCTGGGGTTTGTTCATCCCCTGGAGCCACCGCCAGAACGCGGCCGTCGGGAAAACCGGCCAGGAAAGGTGCATCAGGGCCAAGAACGAAAGCAAGGCCCAAGAGAGACCCCTTCTCCAAACCTCCGACTGCGCAAACCTACCTGACTCTTCTTACTCAGCAACGACCAGCCATTAGTGTCGAACTCTTTCCTCTTCTTGTCAAGACTTTCCTGTTTTAAGTATTGCCTGTAGGAATAAGAGAACAAAGACAGCTTACTTAGAGGAACGGGGGAAACCAGCCAGTTACACTATATGTCAGTTTACCCTAGATGTCCTCTGCCATGTTTGCAGAATTAATGCAAAATGGAAGTCCAATATTTTCGTCTCGGTATTGGCCATTTTAAAAAAGGGCTCTATAGACCCGGGCTTTGAGGCAGGCAAAAGAAGGACCAAGCAGGACTTAACAACTCATCCAAAAAAAGTACCTGCCAAGCAGAGAGTCAAAACCACAAATAAACCAGCGAGAACAAATCTAATTCATCGGAGAGTGACTCACGGCAGAGAAAAGCTCAGCAGCCACGGGGCTGCCTCAACAGGCTCCTGCAAGCGGAGCGTTTATACTCGAGGGGAGACTGGAGAGCTGAACTCCGTCTCTGATGGCGTCCTGTGAACTGGTGCCTCTTGTCCTTTGAGGACCTTACTTAGCGTAAAGGCAGACAGGAGCAAATTTGTCACAACCTTAACAGCGTCCCAGCAGCTCTGAAACAAGTACCCTGTGTGTAAAGCGTCAAAAAAAAAAAAAAAACACAAACCCAAACCACCACAAAGCTCCTCTCCGGGCCGGTGGTGGGTTCAGCTCGCTGGCAGATGTCCTCCCGGAGCTCTTCTCCCAGGTTTCCCTTCCACTCCTGATTTGATTTCTCCTTACCACAGAAGACAGATGGCGAGGGCTTTCAAGGAGAGGCAAACTAGGGAAGACGACCCTGATTTTCTCAAACACGGTCCAAGGCTTGGGGACGGAGGGGAGGCAGCCCTGGGAAAAGCCACACCACAGTCCTCTCCGGGACGCTTTTACAGGGATTGAGTCCAGCGGGGAGCACAAGCGGGAGAAGGAGCCAGCCGTGGCGGCGGTGGGATGTCAAATACCTTTCACAAGCCTTCAGCAGAGGGAGAAGAGCCGCAGAGCCAGTCCCATTCCAGTTCCCAGAACCGGAGAACAAGGAAAGCTCACGCGTACTGGCCCCTCTCCTCCGCCCAAAGAGGCTTCCACCAGTTTGGCCTGAATTGTACCACTGGAAGAACAGAAAAGTGGGGGTTTTCTTCCTGCCTCCTTGAAAAAGTTTAGAAACTCTACCAAGACGCTGCCCAAAGCATGCCCAAGCAACTGCCACGCGTCTTCCTTGGCGGATGTGAACACCTTGAACCATTCCCTTCACTGGGAAGTACAGAAAGGGGGGCTCAGGAAGGACACAGGCATAAAGGTGGACTAGAGGGAGCCCAAGGAGACGAGGCGATGGGCCCAAGACATTCACAATGGCCCTAAAGAAGCCCCTCTCTGTTAGCTGCCGGCATCATTAAGCGACGTTCAGCTTTGCAGACACCTTCTGCTCATCTTGGTTACCAAAAGGACCGGGAAGATCTACAGAAACCATCTCCTTCACATTTGGCGTCTTCTCAAAACAGCCCGAGGAGCCTTCTCACTGTCGCCACTGTGATCAGAAAGTTTGGAAAGGAAAAGCAAGGGATTAGATGCTGCTGGCTCAAACGGAGGGGTCAAGAGAGCATCTGGCGCAGAGAGGGAGGCGGGTTTGGCCGCCGCCGCGGGGAGATGTGCCATCTTTCGGAAATCTGATCCACAAAGACTTGGCTAAATTGCATCTTGCTGTCAGTAAACGCCGAAACGCGACGGGAGAAGGGGGCGATGCGACCCGCAGACAAGCCCAAAAGGTGTAGGGTCGAACTCGCTGCCCTGGTGCCAGTCAGGGAACTTCTCCCTACCAGAACTTCAAAGAAGTATTCGGAGAAAACTCTCCTGGGCTGAAAAGTCCCTGAAACACCCAGGGGCCGCTGAACCAAGTACTCAAAGCGGCAGCAGAACCACCCAGGAACCGCTGAACGCAGATAGAGCCCCGTCCTAGCGATCGCGTCTCTAGAAAATAGCCAGAAATAAGTTTTGCTGGACGTAAGGGTGTCGAGGAGGGGAGTCTCCCTCCTGGCAGTCCCCCCGAGACTAGATCAGCTCCGGACAAGCATTTTCTAATCAGCCTTCATTAGCTGGACGCACACTCCCGGCCCAGTTCCCCAGCACAGGGTCTGCTGGCTGCCAGCGACCGCTGTAATTGCTCTTGGGAAGCTCTCTGCTTGGCTGCTTTGACTCGGCTGCAGTTTGGACAAGACAAGATCAGCAGGGGGTAAGTCTCAGAAAAAAAAAAAAACCCTTTCACTGAGCACGAGAAGTCTCTGTATCTCATCTCCAAATAAAAGCCTAACGGATGGAGAAGAAACTCCTTGCAACGAGTTCAAAATAAGGGTGAGCTGAGCCCCCAGCACAGTGGCTGGAGGAAGGGAGCAGACTATCTGCACCACAATATAAACACGGTGAAAACGTTTAATTAATTAAACGGCCTCATTTCAATTGCAATAAAAAAAAAAAAAAATCCTGGCAATTACCGCCTGCTACAGAACCCACTTGAATCCTCAGCTAAAAAAAGAGCAGCGGCCCACGGCCCACTCTGTTCTGCACGTTAGAGACGGGGAGCGAAGCTGTGCAGAGGAATAAAAGGATGCATCACACGAGGAACCGGGACGAGCCTCCAAGCAACGTCTCCGCGTGGACCGGGTCTGCACATACGGAGCGGGGGCGGAGAGAGGATCCGAGCGCGAGACTCGTCTGGCAGGCAAGGAAGAAACCAGTGAAGTTTAAACGGTGCCGGAGCTTCAGCAGGTAAAGCGACCAGGTGACTTCTGCACATCCAGTTTTATCTCCGACTACCACAAGCCAGAGCTGCAACGCCGACGCACGCACGGCAGCCAGGAAATTTTGAGTCGTTTCTAGAAGAGGCTAGGAAATAAGTCGTGTAAGAAATACAGCACCGGCCCTGCTTAGGTAACAGCCTGAACCACCTTTTAGGAGGAGACCGAAAGAAAATGCCTTGACTTCAAATCGCGAGGCAACTTTGGGAGGCAGAACTTAACTGATGAACTTGGTCAGGACCTCAAGGAGAAAGAGCTTGACACAGAATTTTTAAGCAGAATTACAGGCCAAATCAAAACCCAACGTGCCCGCGATGCCCCATCACATACTGCAGGCTTTTAATCTCGTTTTCCTAAACCTGAAAATGGAATTTTGCCCTCTACAGTGCTTACACACACACGCACAAAAAAGCCTGACCAGGTGCCTCAGGGAATTGTTGAAATCAACTCCGCAGCACACTGCTAAATATCTGAAAGCCTTGAAGTAAAGGGCACGTAAAGGTGAGCATTTTAAGCGCTGCTGCTAGCAGGAGATAAGAAGATTTCACAGGCATGAGTCACTGTGTGTGCTCTGTCCCCTAAGCTTTCCTCCAGCACCGGTACACTAGAATCAAGTTTTTACCTAATTCTAACAGGTTGGTTTATGTCCGCCCCAAAACACGGACCCTTCCAGCACAGCCGAGATACCGAGCACCGCCTTTCCCAAGGAGAAACCCCATAAGAACAGAGGCAGCTTGCCCGAAATCCTCTCCAGGTCTCACCCCCAAGTTGTGTGGAAGCCCAGATGCTGAACCAAAGCATGGCAGCCACCAAACCATGAACGTCTGTGGTCCCTACTCACTCCTAGCCTGGCCAGCGGCCCTTGTATTTAATCAGTTACCTTCCCCGTGCCTCAGTTTCCCTCCTCTGTAAAGTCTGGCTAATGGTACGACACTCACCACCTTTAGGAAGCTCTAAAGATTGAAAGCATGAAAGGGTCACTAACCATGAATAGGACCTCCGTCCCTTCTTCCCGGTGTGATCCTCCCACTGCATTCAACCAATAAAAGCCTCCTAAAAGGAAACAGAGGGAAAACAATTACGTCCAGGGCAACGGCGACCTGAAATCCCGGCTCTCTACCACTCACCCTGCGTGGCCGAAACACCTTGTATCCTCTGGTACCCTCTGCTACCAGTTTGGGGACCTGCTTCCTTCATCCCAGACCCCTAAACGAAGCACGGGCAGGACTCCCCCTCTCACCTCCCAGGTGTTTCATTTTCACCAGACGTCCGTGCCTTTTTTCCTTGGAATCAAAGAAATTCAGGCTGAAAGGAACCGGTTTCACCCAGACCGTCCCTGCCCCAGGGCAGGCCAGCTCCGCTGGCACCGTTCTTGAACACAGAGGCACAAGCCGCACAGCGAAACTAAGAGACGCTGCCCTGAGCCATTTCCAAAGATTTTATACTTTTCCTTTCCCTTTCCTCCCTTTAGACCAACATCACAGAGCAGCGTGGAAAAGGGAAACAGCTCTTTTCACAGTTATTGAAACGAACCCGGTGCGCGCAGACTGCAAAGCACCTGAACTGGAAAACAAAGGTGCTAAACGGACTGGAAATGGCATTTGTCTGCCGTCTGCCTTTATCATTATTAACATTCCTTGACTGAATGAGTGACACCTCCGCTGACATACTCAACCTCATGCCAGAAGACTCAGGATCGTATTCCCGAGTCAGCGTCGGAGCGAAGCCGAGACGAGAAACAGAACCGACGGCCGGCCCAGGGTCAACGTCGGAGCGACAGAGGAGCTGGCGACTGCGTTTCGTAAATCACTTTGCGATCTGATTCGTATCAAGCCTGACGGCCCTACGTGACTAGGGACCTTCGAAAAGAGGGGGTTTTTTTCACCCCTGCCCAGAGAGTAGCTCATTTTTAATCGCGCTCCGTTCAGGAGCAGCTTCCAAGTATGGGGAAACAGTTCTGGATTTGACGTGCAAGCACCTCTCTTCTACAAGAGCTCAGAGAGTAGGCAGCCAGCTCCGCTCCCTCTTGGAGCATCGCTCAGGATGGGAAAACCGAGATCTCCTCTGCAGTCTGAACCCAGGAAGAACAACTTTCACCCAGCTCCGGTTTGGAGGCATGGCACAGCGTGTAACGCCCCGCTGGAACTCAGTACAGAAGAGACCCGTGCAAACCTTTATTCGTGGCCTGACGCAAGAGACACTCCCGCACCCTACGTATACCATCGCGCTCTCCAGAATCTCCTTCTTGAAACAAAGGGACAAGCTGCCGAGCTGATCGTTGCCACAGGCAGGAAAAGCTCCCACCTGGAGGAAGGGGCCAGGAGATGCCATTTCTTCAAGCGGCTGCAGGACAAGGGAAGGACCCCTACCCCTCAGGGTCCGAGAAGCCATTTTCCTCCTAAAGGCGATGCCCAAGATGACTCTGTAAGACCCGTAAAGCCTGACGTCCTTAACAGAACGGGTCTGAAACCCGCCTATACCCATGAAGGTAACACCAGCCTCGCTGACAGATCTTCTGGGAAGAGGTGAAGACGGGGCATCGGCACAGGACTCTCTCACAGACCAGCTTTGTAACTGCGGACCGAGTCAGCAGCGCGTGGTGAAACACGAAGCGTGAAAACCAGGATGGTCCTCTGAACCCTCCTTTCAGGACCCAGAAAGGGACCGTCCCCACGGACGGGTTGTTGCTTCCAGAGCGAGATAAGAAGCCGTCTGATTTTCAAACAGGCACAACTCAGGTAAGCGTTACTCACAACAGTATCCTGCAGGCTTCGCTGTTTATTCCGCCCATGGAGTCGTAATAGGTGACGGTTTTTTTCCTGAAGTCTACAACCTACACAAAGAGAGATTCGTTAGTAAGGCACAGCACAAGGAGCTCATCTCCTCGCCAGGACGCAGGCTCTGCCGCTAGAAAGAAGTAAGTTTAGACCATTTCACAGCAGGGAAGGACTACAGAGGACTTCTAACATCCTCGGTACGAGCCCTCCCCAAAATCCCCCCTTGCTGCTGCGTTATTTAAGCACTTGAATCTCTAAATCGGGTATAACACAAGAGCACTCTGTCATCCTTATTGTTAAGGCCACAGACAGATAGGTTTACAGAGGCTTTGCTCCTCCACCTGACGTGCGCATAACTGAGCAGTTCAAGACACGAGTCCCCCAGGTGGTTTTTTTGGGGGCCCCGTGGCCCATTTCCACACCGTCGCCCACCCGCGTGAGCACCGCCTTTCCGGGCAGCTTAAAAACCCCTCCGAGGAGGTTCGAAGGAAGGAGGCTGACACAGGCTTAAAAGCCACGCGCGACCCGTTACTGCACGGGTGCCGGCAGCCAAGAGAAGGGACGGACCAAATCAGGGGCAGGAGGTAGAGAAAGCTGTGCGGTATCTATCATCTAAATCTCTCTGAAACAATCCCGCGGCAACGTCTCTAAAGGCGAGTTTGTGGGAACGTGGAAACGAGATCTTCCTCCGGAGAATACGCTAGCCTAACGCGACCAAAAAACCTGTCTGTTTTTTCTTTAAAGACTAGAAACACACCCAAAAGTTGCAGCTATCTTTTTTGCTCGCTCTAGACTTCGATTTCAGCCACAAACACGCCTCCCCCCCCCCACCCCACCCCGACGCACAGACACCTGACAACTGCATCGCTCAAGAGCCGTGACATTTCAGCCGCAGTCACAGGTGAGTTTACAGGACGACCTGCTCCAGCTATCGCTCTACCGTGAATAACTGAAGCACTCACTGCTAGGCACCAGTGCACTCCCAGATGAATAGGCACCAAGAGGAGATCCACAGAGAAGATATCCACTTTTTTAGTCCACCGTTTCACGGCTTGGTACCCCGCCGTTTTTAATTTGGTAAAGAAGAAAGTATTGAACGCGTGAACCGCCGGCAAACCCTTCTCTTTGCTCCGCTCCATCAGCAAATTCATGTAGAAATTAATTATCTGGGAAAGAAAAAGCATCCAGGACGTGTTAGAGCGTTAACGTTTCTGCATAAGGCGTTCTGCCCCTGTGCAAAATTAGGGTAAGGAATTGGTTTCGCCTCCACCTGTCCCCCTGAAGACCTGTCCCCAGGGGATTTACAACAGCGCAGCGTTAAAACCTTCCAAAATCCAGAAAGATTTAGGACTGCAGTCTTCTATATTTAAGGGTTACTTCCCCCCACCACCCCCCCGATCACGTCCGTGGTCAGTCCCACTCCTCCCAATATTATTATTTCTTCAAGCGCCTGGTCTACGCAGGGGTTTCTCCACAGATTAACTGCTCCAGAGCGCCAAGCACAGCCCACACCTACTATTCACTCTGACGTCTTTCGGCAACAAGGCAGACACGCTTGTTCGCTTCAACCTACTTTAAATTGCCAAAGAAAAATGCCTTCACGGCCCCAAGATAGGCTCCTCACCTCGTCATTGAGCCAGTTCAGATTATTGAGGGTCTGAATGTCTTTCCGAGTGATTGTTAACCGAAAAGCTTCACTGAGGACCTCGTCCTGGTTCCCACCTCGGAACACGTTCTTTATTTCCTTTTCCATCTCCTGCAGGGAGGACACAGGCAGCATTGGAAGGCAGAGCTCCTGCTATTCCCGTCACAAAGGCTGGGCCCAACCCCAGGTTTATTCTTTGCTCCTCAAAAGGATAAACTCGCTACAAAATGTCGACGGCCAAAGCGAACGGCTACCTGTTTCTGTGCACAGACCTCAGGAAAACGCATTCCCGTTTAGATCTTTTACGCACACAGGCGTCTGCTTGTGTACACCAGATCCAAGCAGATTTACCTCGGTGATTTCGGGGAACTCCTCTTCGCCGTCAGCTGACTTAGCATCCTCTTTCTCTTCTGGGACCACCGTGACAGGGATTTCCTTCTCAAGGGGTACTCGAAGATTTAAATCCACCAGGTCCTGCACCGAGTGTTCCTGTTCCTGCAGCCGCTGGAGGAGAGACCTTCAGATTAGGTGGTGTCCAAGGGAGCCACCTCTCCGGAGCTTGCGAGGGAGCTACGTGGGGCCAGTTGTTCCAGGAGATGCAGAAAGGGGCACGAAGGGGGAGCGTTTACCCTGGCCACGACGCTACCGAGAGCCCTGCCACGGGAAGGGGAAGCGACGAAGACACCGGACCCCGAAGGAGTCGATTTTTGTCATTTTTCCACTTCCAATTTGCTTTCTATTCTGTGGTTTAACATTCAGACTCGCCAAGAGCGCTCTTTCAGCAACTGCTCTCTGTTACCTGGCTTTGCAGCTGTAAGGCCAATGCTTTCTGCTCTTCAATTTGCCGCCACCTCTCCCGAGCTCGTGAATCATAGACACTGGTCCTGAAAAGCACAGTTTATGTGAACACATCCGTGTTTATTTCTACACGTGAACACTCACAACAGGAAAACAGGAGCAAAAACCCCGTGTACTTACAGTTCTTTGATCCACAGTTCTGCCTGGAAGAACGGGAGGCTAGAAAGGGGGAGAAAGGAGAGGCGTAAGTCGTCTCCTTCACACGGAGAGGAAGTAATTGCCTGAAAAGCGATTTGTATTATCCGAGGACGTCCTTATTGCTAGAGCGACGGTAAGAGCTACAGACAGATCTGCCAGCGGTGTGCAGATCGGGGTACAGAAGTTGGGTACATCACACTCAAGTTCCTGTGACTACAGCAAACTTCTCTCTCTTCACAAGACATTCAGAAAGCCACCGGTCACCTTTTCATCTGCATTCTCGCCTCTCCGTGGAATTAAAAGAGAAGCTAATGTAATCCACCCCTCCCTCCAGATACCATTTTACAGCCTCTTACCTTGGTGCTGGGGTTCTGGAATCCTTTACCTTGAGCAAAATGACAGAGTCCGACCCTAGAGAGAGTAAAGTTTACGGAACGTTGTTATCCTCACAATTACCTCCCGGTTCCCCAAGTGCTGCAGGAGTCCAAATACCGAGAGGGAGGGGAAAAAGCGGGTTTGCCACATACATTTAAGTCGATTGCCAGGTTTTAGGGTTTCCTTTTGGGTTTGTTTTTTGTTTGCTCGGGGTTTGTTTGGTTTTTTCTTTTTACCTTCAGACTGCGTGTTAGATGCTGGTAGATTTTCTCGCTGATGCTGGGCCGTGGAGTTACGGGAGTCAAAGATATCGGAGGGATAGCTGGGGGCAGAGTAGAGCGACGGTTTGTGCGACGGCTGCTCCTGTGCTCTGAGGACGCCGGTCGCTGAACTGGCTGGTGCAACGCTGTGAGCTTCGAACAGCTTTGAGTTCTTGCTGGGAGCTTCCTTCACTACGGTTTTGCTGGAATTGGAACACCTGGACCTAGGAACAACAGACAGCAAGTCCCCAGCGAATACGAGTGGTGCCGTCGGCTGGAGAAGAGCATTTTACATACTCACAGATTGAAGGGGAATAGCGAAGAGGGCTTGGACGTGGAAAATTGTTTTCCCGTGACCATCTGAAGCAACTGCCTGTAGATCTCTCGCTCCTCCTCGCGAACGGTCTGCAGGGAAATAACCAGATACGTCTAGCGAACGCGATTTCAACAAAGACACTGCGAACAGCGAGCAGATACACATGGAAGTGGAGATTTTATCGGTGGAAGCGCATCCAGGGGTCTTGAAGAGTTCAGCCACCAGCCTGGATCAGACCAGCCGCAGCTGAAGTCTGAACGCGAGCAGAGCTGGAGCCGGCTTCTGCCTGGCAGAAGGAGGGAACCCAGCACAAGACAGTCGGTTAGAGCCGCCCCAAGCACTTCAAGGTGCCCAAAAGAGACCTCCTCAGAAAAATCCACCCACTGAACGGTCTCCCAGCCTTTTCTTTACCTCTTCCGCCGTGCTGATGAACCGCCGGGGAGTTTTCTTGGGGCTAAGCAGGCTGCGGCGACACGGGCCGCTCCAGGAAGGGCTCTGAGCGGGTTTGATCGGAAAAGCCGACGCATGGCAATGGTGGTTTGATTTTCCTACAAAACTGTTGGACGTCCCGCTGCGAGGAGAGAAAGAAACGCTCTTATTTGACTTTATGCTTGTTCTAATCCATAACCTCGTTCTCCCCCATCCCCATAGAATCACAGAATCATGAAGGTTGGAAGAGACCTCCAAGATCATCGAGTCCAACCCTCGACCCAACACCCCCATGCCCACTGAACCACGTCCCTCAGCGCCTCATCTACCCGTCTTTTAAATACCTCCAGGGACGGGGACTCAACCACTTCCCTGCGCA
>NW_008823940.1:0-1238 GCF_000699105.1 Pygoscelis adeliae | reverse complement strand
CTCGTTGCCCTTCTCTGGACACGCTCCAGCACCTCGACGTCCTTCTTGTAGTGAGGGGCCCAAAACTGAACACAGTATTCGAGGTGCGGCCTCACCAGGGCCGAGCACAGGGGCACGATCACTGCCCTGCTCCTGCTGGCCACACCGTTTCTGATACAGGCCAAGAGCAAGGCTACCCAATTGTGGTCAGAAATCGGTATTTTATGCGTGTTTTAAGAACCGTCTCAAAGCTGAAGGCTGGCTCTCGCCACCAGCTTGATCCGAAACCGCTCCCGAGGCCTGTGCGGCCGAGCAGATGCCACCAGGTGGCACTGCGAGGCCGAGGAGCCACAGCCTGGAAACCCCTGGCCAGACCTTCCCGCCAGATCCATCAGCTCCCGCTTCCATCCCCGCACCACAAAATGGCTGAACCTCGCCTGGAGACACCGCTCTCGGCGTTATTATTTATCGGTAACAGCAGATACCCTCCCTCGCCCTGCTTCTCCCCGCTCCCATGAAAAAATACACGGGCCGACTTGGCATTCCTCCCCTTGAAATTAATTTTCCCTATTTGCAATCAAACGTTGGCCACCGCGGGGATTTTCAGGAGCGATAAAGACTTAACCCGGCCTGGAAAGACCTGAAGCAACACGGGTTTATACCAGCTGCAAAAATATCTCCTGCACCCAGCGCCACGTGCACCAACCAGCACGTTTTCATCACAAAACGACGACGTACTCCTCCTCCCCCGATTTCCCAGCGGCGTAACGATGTTCCCGTTCTCACCCCAGCACTCAAAACCGACCCGTTACGCCACTGGCTTCCGTGAGGGGCAGGTCACGCCAGGCCGTACCCCCTCAAAACCAGCGCTCCCGCCCTCTGCGAAGCATCTTTGCCGCAGGGAGGTTTATAAAACACCGAAAGGCACCTACAGACCCAGCCAGCCTGGACCCACGCACCTATCCCCACCCCGAATTCACTCTGTATTGACACCAACGGTTCGTGCGGGTAAAACCCCCCCCCACGAAGCTCCCACCGGGCTCTGCGGGGAAGGCCGAACGCGGAGGGGGGCCGTACGCACCTGGGGTTTTTGCGAGCTTCAAGGTAAGAGCCTCGGCTCACCCTCGGCTTCTGCGGCACGGAGCCCAGAGGGGGAACCAAGCCCCTCCACTGCCCGTTGGCGCTGGAGCCAAAGGCTCGAGGTTCCCCCGCTGGCCGGTAGCTCTCGGGGCAGGGGGCTTCTGCAGGGGAGAAACACG
>NW_008823939.1:46171-46507 GCF_000699105.1 Pygoscelis adeliae | reverse complement strand
CACATCTCACCCTGGACATGCCGGGTCCCTCCTCGCACCCAGCCCGTGGGCAGTGGGGGGGTGTCACTGCCAGGAGTGCTCCAGAGCATCCCAGTGCCAACACTGCCACTGCTGCCTGCTACCGTCCTTGCTGCCAGCCCCAGGGGACCAGCAGTGCCCAGCGGGTACCTGTGCCCCTCGCTCCCCCTGCTCCCCTTTTTCATCCCAGAGTAGGTTCCTCTTTCACCCGCCGGCAGAAATCCCCGAGCCGGGAGGCAGCGAGGAGGGGGGGTGGGATGGGGCAGGATGCCCGCTGCCTGGGCAGGGCCGTGCCAGCTCAGCCCTGCCATCCCACAG
>NW_008823939.1:43678-45050 GCF_000699105.1 Pygoscelis adeliae | reverse complement strand
CTGCAGCCCCCGGTTGGCAAGGGTGCTGCAGGCGCCGGTGCCCGCCCTGGGTGCGGAAGGGTGCGTGAGCCTGTTTTGTGGTTGCAGCGAGTGGTACTACGCCCGCAGCCCCTTCCTGAGCCCCCAGCGCCGGGCGGAGATCCTGGGCAGCCTCTACGAGCTGGACGGCGTCACCTTCCACCTGGCCCTGCGCAGGGCTGACCTCGATGCTGCCTGGCCCATGTTCTCCGAGTGAGCCTGGGGACACGGGGGGCACCGGGGGCATTGGGGACACTGGCGATGCCAGGGGCATCGGGGGCACCAGAGGCACTGGGGGCTCAGCATCACAGAGCAGCACACGGGCTTCCCTCTGCCACCCTGGACTCCACATGGCACCCCAGCTGTGCCAGCCCTCCATACCTGAGCCCAGGCTGGCACAGAGGCCCGCACCGGCATGCACACCATGCCCGTGCCCACAAACATGCCACACATGCGTGCATGCACACACACTGCCATCCTCTGCCAAGCATGTCCCCAGACACAGGTCTGCTGCGACACTGTGACACCGTGACATCTGAGACACAGGCACATGCGTGTGCATGCACACCCTTGCCCCCAGGCACACTTGCAGGGGGGCACTCATGGACGCAGCCGCTCCAGCACACTTATGCCTGCTCTGCTGTTCACACACTCGTGTGCATGCACTGCCACAAGCACACACTCACCCCCCAATTCCCCACTGCCACTGCCACCATGGCACCAGGTCCCCTGGTCCCCTGTCACCAGGTGTTACCTGGTGTCACCAGCCCCGCTGCCCCCTCCATCCCCAAAGACTGGCTGTGCCCAGGGAGCCCTGCGGGAGGGTGACAGTGCCCTGCTCACCCGGGGGGTGATCTGGTGGCCCTGAGCCCCGTGTCCCCTCTAGGACACTGGTACGGCCCAGCCTGGCGGCCGGGAGCAGCCCAGCAAAGACAGCCCCGCAGACAGACGATATTGGTACCAGGGCACACGGATGGCCCGATGGCATCGCCCATCCCACCACAGCACTCCGTGGGGTGCCAGCCCACCCGTGCCCACCTGCCTTGGCTGCCCTGCGGGCGGGGGGTGTAGAGGTGGAGGATGTGGAGGGGGATGTAGAGGACGTGGAGGTGAAGAAGGACATGGAAGAGGAGGATGAAGAGAAGGTGGAGGAGGAGGAGGAGGAGGAGGAGGAGGTGGAGGGCGTGGAGGTAGATGTGGAGGAGGACGTGGAGGTGGAGGAGGATGTGGAAGAGAAGGATGAAGAGGAGTTGGAGGAGGATGAGAAGGAAGTGGAGGACGTGGATGTGGAGGAGCTGGAGGACACACACGGCGCTGGCAAAGCCCTCCAGCCCAATGGTGACGGGGGGCCCGG
>NW_008823939.1:41483-42454 GCF_000699105.1 Pygoscelis adeliae | reverse complement strand
ATAGAGGGAGGGAGGGAGGGATGAATGGATGGATGGAGAGACGGCCAGCTGAGGGACAGGGCGACCATCTCCCCACTGCCCCGTGCCAGGGCCCGGCAGGATGGGGAGCGCTGGGCATCGGCGCTGCAGCGGGCGCAGCGGGAGGCCCTGGAGCGGGAGGCCATGCGTGGCGCTGAGCAGGCACGGGAGCAGGAGCTCATCCGCGACATGAAGGGGCGGCTGCTGGAGCTGATGCGGTGAGAGTCCCAGGGACCCCACCAGTGTGGGGCCACGCACGGGTGGGGGGGCCCAAACCCTTTTGCCCAGAGGAGGGCACCAGAGCCCGGGCGAATCCTGCTCGCCACCTCGGGAGACCCAGGGGGAGACTTAGGTGCCCACCATGGGTCTGGGGTGCCAGGGCATGCTCCCAGACCCCCACCGCTCAGCACGCTCCCGCTGGGGCTGACCTGTCCCTTCCCGCAGGGAGAAGGATGCCCTGTGGCAGAAGACGGAGGGCATCGACACCCCGATGCCCAGCCCAGCATCCCACGATGCAGGGCTGTGCGCTCGCTGCCGCAAGGACTTCCGCCTCCTCTCCCGGCGGTACAACTGCAGGTGGGCTACGGGGAGCGCTGGGGGTGGCACCGGGACGGCACGGCTCTCACCACCCCCTCTCTCGGCAGGCTGTGCCAGGGCAAGGTGTGCCACGCGTGCTCCGTGGACACGGGCAAGCAGGGCCGCTGCTGCCTGCTTTGCTACCAGCAAAGGCACCCACAGGCTACGTGAACGGGGACCGCAGCCCTCGCGCTGTGCCTGGGACACCCCCTGCCCTGGCTGCCTCCTCTTGGACTTACCAGCGACCCAGGCATCCGGGGCCTGCAGGCAGGTCCTGCTGCCCGACATTTCGGGTTTGAGACGTGTCTTTCTTGTGGCTGGTCCATGGAGAGGAAAACAACCCACTCCTGCTACCCCTATGGCTCCCGTGTCATCTA
>NW_008823939.1:37718-41305 GCF_000699105.1 Pygoscelis adeliae | reverse complement strand
GGCGGGGGGGACGGCTCTTGGCCAACAGCCCCGGCTTCCTGCCAGGCTGCGAGGAACTGCTTGGGCAAGAGGCTTCCCAGATGCAAAGGTGATGGGCTGTCCCTGCCCAGCATCCCCGCTGATCCTGCCCAGACCCACGTCCCCAGGGCTCCCCGCCTGGGTGCCGGGGCACCCCTGTGCCCACCCATGAGTCAGCCCACGGCTGCCACCCACTGATGCTCCCACAGTTAAGGACCCCCAGGAGCCTGGAGCAGGGGGGTAGAAAAGCAGTACGGGACCCCCATGGAAAGATGTTTGGGCGCATTGGGGCAGGCACTCCTATGCCTGGCACACAGGGTGGCAGGAGGGACCCCAGCAGGGTCACAGCCCTCTCTTTAGCCCCTCTGCCCCGCTCTGGTGCCAGCCCCAGTTGCCCAAGCCGGGGCGGAAACGTCCTGGTTGTGTAAGGGACAGGTTCCCAGCCCTTTGCACAACGATGTCCTGGCACCGCAGCGCCGGGGCGGGGCAGCTGCAGGGAGCGAGACCTGGGTTTGGGCCCCCTCTGGGGACACACAGGATGCCGAACCCTCTGCAACAGCTTCTTGGGCAACAGCCCTTCTCTGGCCTGGAAGCAGGCTTACCCACACCTCGCCGGGCTCGGCTGGCGCCGCCGCTTTGGCACTGAGGTGGGGAGCCCAGGACCCACCGTCCCCAGAGATGTGCCCTGGCCCCATCCCACCATCTCCCTCCCCGTGGCAAAGAGGAGCCAGACCTGGGTGACCAACCCACCAACTGCTTTATTTTTGGACGGCCGTCAGCCACAAACACTGCCCCCACAGCGGGGTTGCAGGGTCCCCAAAGTCACAGGCTCTGCCCCAAAGAGCAGGGAGGGTGGGCGGAGCTTGGCATCACTCCCCTGGCAATGGGGTCCTACCCCCTCGCCGCCCAAGCGCCCTTCCAGCCAGGGTCCAGCATCCAGTGGTGGCCCTGCCCATCCCTGTGGCATCACTGCCTGCATCCCAGGGGGCTGGGCAAGGATGCTGGGGTGCGTGGGGTGCCGGGACCTGCTGGGAGCTGCAAGGGTCGGGGCCCAGCAAGGCTCAGAGGGTGGTAGAGGTGTTGCCGGAGGTGGAGACATAAGAGGTGCGGCCATAGCGGGCCACAGCGTCCTTGCTGATAAGCCCGCGCTGCGCCAGGATCTTGAGGAAGCTGTTCCGAAACTTCTGCCCTATGAAGGCATAGATGATGGGGTTGATGCAGCTGTGGGCAAAGCCCAGCACCTGCGTGACAGAGAGGGCCGTGTCGATGCGGTTCCTCCTCTCGCAGGTCTCGGTGATGGCCCGCGTCCTCATGAGGGTGTCGCTCACCAACGTGATGTTGTAGGGCAGCCAGCAGATGAGGAAGACCAGCACCACAGCGAGGATGACCTTCATGGCCCGCTGCTTCTGGGCGTTCTTGGTCTGCAGGAGGGTGTGGATGGTGACGCCGTAGCAGAAGAGCATCACCAGGAGGGGCAGGGCGAAGCCGAAGGTCTGCGGCAGGATCCGCAGCACAACCCGCCACTTGGCCGTGTCCTCGCCGCCGATGCGCTCGTAGCACACGGTGCCGTTGCTGGGTGAGGGGAAAGCCTCACGGAAGAGCAGCACGGGCAGGGAGAGCAGCACGGAGAAGACCCAGATGCCCAAGCAGACAAACTTCACCCAGTGCCTCTTTTCGGTGGCGGCCCGAGTGGCGTAGACGATGGCCAGGTAGCGGTCCACACTGATGCAGGCCAGCAGCAGGATGCCGCTGTAGAAGTTGGCTTCCTGCAGCATGGAGATGGCTTTGCACATCACAGTGCCGAAGACCCACTCGTGGGCTCGGTAGGCGGGCAGGCTGAGGGCAAAAAGCAGGTCCGCCACGGCCAGGTTGAGCAGGTAGATGTCGGTGACGGAGCGGTTGGTGTGGCTGGGGGGCCCCACCAGCACCCCCAGCCCATTCCCCACTACACTGAGGATGAAGACGAGGCAGTAGATCACCACCACTAGGTACTTGTTGAGGACAGAGCTGTCGGGCCGGCACGGGGCAGAGGAGATAGCAGTGTCGGGCATGGCTGTGCTGTAGTCATAGGTGTAATTGTAGAGGGAGAAGAAGTTGGAGAAATCCCCATTGAAGGAGAAGGACTCCATTTTGCCTGTGGAGCACAAAGCAGCATGAGTGTGGGGTGGGAGGGTGGTGTGGGCCAGGGGTGACAGCGTCTCTAGGTCCCCTGGCATCTCCATTGCCCCGGCCAGTGGGCAGCCCCCCTCCATCACTCCACTGTATCCACGCCGTGCCAGGTAATGGGCGGTGCTGCAGGTGGACACTGTACGACACCCCCAGCACCCCTCGGTCTGCTCCACTTCACCCCAACCCTGTCCCTTCCCTGTCTCCCATGGAGGAAGGGGTTCCCCCACAGACTGGCCATCTCTTCTTGGGTTGGGGGGCTCCCCCATCAACACAGCGTCACGTCCCTCCAGGAGACACCTGGCCCCTCCAGCATCCCTGGATCCCCCTGGTTTGTGTGGATCCTTCAAAAGCCTCTGAGCTCTTTGGGCATCTCAGGGCCCCTCAGGCACCTCCAAAGTCCTTCAAGCAGCTCTGGATCCCTCCAGCCTCCCCATCCCCTCAAGGGTTGCTGCTGGAGCTGTCCCTCCTGCCACCCCAGCCAGTGGCAAGGGTGTGGTCACAGTGCCCGGGACAGGCGGCGCTCAAGAAGGTCTGAAGGTGGTTTCATGCCCTTCTTCCCACCCTGTCCCTGTCCCTGCGTGAGTGGTTTCACACCCCCCCAGACGGAAACACGTCACCCTTTGCAGGCAGCTTTGGAAATGTTTCACGTCTCTGGTTTTCCTGTTGCTCAGCTGGGTCCTGCCGGGTGCCCCCGTGTCCCCCGTGCCCAGCCGCAATGGGGAAATCACAGGTGACAGTCACATTTCCTGTTTCCTGACGTGTAGGACACCCTGTTCTGTCCCTGCCTCCCCAAAGACCACTGGGTTCCAGCCTTCTCCCAGTATGGATCCGGACCCTTGTTTCACTCCAGTTTTACCCCTCTGCCCTGTTTCCAAGCCCCCGAGCCCCCCCAGGTCTTGGCGATACCAAGGGCTGCTTGGGGGCACTGAGACCCGGCAGTCCTGGAGGGTCCCCGGCCCCGATCTGGGCCCATTTGAACCCAAACCCTCCCTGGGAGCAACTTTCCCCTTCTGCCCAGAGGAGATTCCCCGCTGCAGCTGGGCCGGTGCCCCTGCCCGGGAAAATCTCTTCCTGGTTCTGCCAGCCCCGCTCCTGCGGTGATCCCGGGATGGTGATGCTGGGATGGTGATGCCCCAGCATCCCAGAGGACCGCAGCCGGGGACACTGCTGGTGCCGATGGGGGAAGGTCCCCCCGAGTGGGGCCGCCACTGGCACGGTGTGATGCCCGTGCCCCCGTGTAGCGGGACACAAGGGAGCAATGACTGTGCAGAAACGGGGGACAGGGTGGAGCGAAGGCCCCGTAGCTCTCGCCTGTTCGGACACGGTCATCCTTGACAAGTCCGCCTCTGCCACACCTCTCGCAGTTCTGAGGCCTAAACTTATGTCAAGGGCCTAAAGAC
>NW_008823939.1:33699-36997 GCF_000699105.1 Pygoscelis adeliae | reverse complement strand
GGGAAGCCGCAGATTAGGGTGACCGGCATCGAGGGAACTAAGAAATTGTGCCCCACCGCATTGATTACACTGACACTCCCGGGAGACAGTCGCCCACGACTCGCGAGAGTCCTAGTAGGGGCTGCCAAAGTAAATATTATTGGGTTTGACTTATTAAAAGGATGTGAGTGGCATTTACCGGATGGCGCAGTCTGGAGTTTTGCCAGTCAACCTGACCACAGGGAAAGTCACGTATCACTGTTGGAAACGGCTATGGCTTTGCCACTCTCTAAGATAACTACCGTAAAACAATATCCTTTACTGACCACCGCATCGTTGGGGATAGATGAGGTGATAAAAGATTTGGAAAGTTGAGATACTATAACCCGTACTCATTCCCCATAGAATTCACCGGCGTGGCCGGTCAAAAAGACAAATGGTAGCTGGCGATTGAGCATTGATTATCGTAAATTAAATGCTAATACAGAGCCACCGACAACAGCGGTCCCAAATATTGCAGAAATAGTTACCCAAATCCAGAGCCAAAATTATAGCTGGATGGCAGCTATAGATGTAAAGGATATGTTCTTTATGGTCCCTCTGCAAGAAAAGGACAAGGCTCGGTTTGCTTTCACTTGGAAGGGTATTCAGTATACATTCAATAGACTTCCTCGGGGCTACAAACACTCCCACACCGTAGCACATAACGCCCTCGCTAAAGTACTAGCACAAACAAGCTTTTCCCTGGGAATCGCTATCTACCAGTACATTGATGACATACTGATAGCCAGTAATACCAAAGACCAAGTGGAGCAGGATATGACTAAAATAATAAACAAACTGGAAGAAATGGGGCTAGAGATTCCTCCCTCCAAAATACAAACTCCGGCACAGGAGGTGAAATTTCTAGGAGTATGGTGGATTCGTGGTGCAGCATCCATTCCCCCCGATACCCTGAAGGAAACAGAGGATGGGAAAACACCTAATACCCAAAAGGAGTTACAGTGAATTCTAGGAACTTTGGGATACTGGAGAAAGCATATTCCTGTTTTTTCCATTATCACCCGACCACTGTATAATCTCCTGAGAAAGGGAGTGCAATGGGAATGGACTGAAGTACATGACCAAGCCTTACACTCTCTGGTAGCGGAGCGTCGGTTATTCCAACAATTAGGTCCAGTCCACCCCGGCGATCCCATACATGTAGAATGGGGATTTAGTGAACATGGATCCTATTCCAATTTATGGCAAAAGGGACCAATGGGTCCTAAATGACCACTGAGTTTTAATTCACGGTCCTTCAATGATACCGAAAAATGATATACCGACTTGGAGAAAGGACTCCTATCAGTGGTAAGAGCCTTGCAACAAGCGGAACAAATATGAACCTCCCAAAATATTATCCTACGGGGGCCATTTAAGGTAATAGAAACAATTAAACAGGGAGCTGCCCCTCCAGGAGGAATAGTACAAAAGCCAACAGTATGAAAATTGTATGCTTACCTAGAAGGAGTGATTGAGCTTATGCCTGTAGAAGAAGGACCAACAAAGGTTTCCAAATTGCAGAAACCAGTAGACCCAGGGATGGTATATCATGCCCCCCCAAGCAAGCCGTCACCTATCCACGAAGCCACCCCTACTGAGGAAAACTCAGATCTAACTGGGGTCTGGTTCACTGATGCCTCCGCACGGCGAGAAAACAAAGTACGGGCGTGGAGGAGGGGGAGGGTAGTGCTCAAGTAGGGGAATTACAGGCGGTAATCTTGGCTGCCTTATCTCAGGCTACCCACATTTACACCGACTCATGTGCCGTATTCAAAAGAGCAACCGAGTGGCTTAGGCACTGGGCGGCAAACGGGTGGCAAGCGAATAGGACGTCACCTATATATAGTAGTAGCCTGGCAGGCAGAAAGCTGGAAACAACTTTGAGAGACAAGCAACCATAGGCCCCTATACGTTGGCTGGGTGAAAGGACACAATTCTGCACACGCTAAGCCTGCATTCTTTAACAGGCAGGTTGACGAACTCGCCAGACTTAATGTAACTGAAGTAGGTTGGAAGGTAGGAGGATGGAACAGGTTGCTAGAATGGTTACATATTAAGTGAGGTCATTCGGGGATGAACGATCTCGGCAAGGAGGGAATCTCTGGAGGATGGCCCGCTACAAAACGAATGGCAGAGGCGACAGTCACTGCGTGCCCTGAGTGTGGGTTAAGACTAACCACCAATCATCCGGCCAAGGCGCCCCCCTGCACATTAGGGATAGGAAGACTCCATGGCAAACATGGCAAATAGATTACATAGGTCCACTCCGTCCCTCCGCAGGGAAAAGATATGTTTTGGTAGGAGTAGAAGTGATATCTGGAATCACTATGGCAAAAGCAGTAAAAACGGCCACAGGAATGAACACTGTGCAGTGTTGACGAGGTTGGTTCAGCACATTACCACAGCCGGAGGAAATGCAAAGGGACAACAGTTCTCACTTTACTGCCGGGGTGGTACAGGATCGGGCTCGGGAGGAAGGAATTCGCTGGACATTCCATACCCCCTATTACCCCCAAGCAAACGGGATAGTAGAGCGAACAGATTATTAAAAAGGTACACTCGAGTAGATAAATCCGATTGGGCTAACCATTTATCTACCGCTGTTTATACTATTAATAACCAGTGGGCTGGAGGTGGAAGTCTAAAAGTGAAAGCTTTTATATCCTCCACTAATACCATCATGCCAGAACTCTCCACCCCACCTGGGAAGTATCCTGTCCCTTGCCACCCAGGTCAACCAGTATTGGTAAATGTCCCCTACGTGGGGAAGGTGCCGATGGTTCTTGTCTTTCCGAAAAACAAATTCGCCTGGGAAGCAAAAGATTGTTCCGGGAAGACTCATCGAATCCTCACCCAGTGGATCTTTCCCTCATTCTAACCTGTTGAGAGCCGGTGCTTGTATCATTCCACCGAGCAAGCTTCTTTTCTTTTAGAGGTAAAACCGGAATGAACAATTGCACCTGGAACCTAATTCTGGACTGGTTTGAGCTGGAGTGTCCCCAAGGACGATTATTGTTTGTAATTTTAGTGCTACTAGTATTGGTAGCTATAGTCATTCTAAAGCCGAAATTTTAATGATGGGTTGCTATATTATGCATATGCGCTGGATTGCATGTATTTTGCTGTTACTTTGGTTTGCGTTATGGATAATCCTTCTGAGTAATAAGCCGTCCTTGCTCCGACTAAAACGAACCAGAAACAATCATGAATTACCCATTGAAAATTTAGCATTTGATATGATTACAGGGTTTTATCGAATGATAAACATGACTGG
>NW_008823939.1:30382-31509 GCF_000699105.1 Pygoscelis adeliae | reverse complement strand
GCATAAAGTAACACCAACTTGTGATACTGAGCACTTAGTTTAGTGATTTAGCAGTTACGGCTCCTCATTGTTAAAATAAGAGGGAAGGGGAGAAGACGGCGCATTTGAGTAAAAGATAAGACCCAACCAAGGGCTTATCTACCGAGACCATGCGACAACAAAAGCACAAAAGGATGCAGACTGGAGGAGGCTCCTTGAAGCTCCCTCTCAGCTGGACTGAGATCCCTGAACCGTCTGTGACCATCGACTTGATCCTTATCGACAGGTCGTATTACCCTCCTTGTGTATGTAGTTGTGTCGTGTTATGTGTTACTATTTCGTGAACCTGTACGCTTGCTTAAGGATTCTGGCTCTCATGATAAACTGTCGCCATGTAGTACCCACCTGACTGTGGAGTCCGAGTAGTGGTCGTTTTCCCCCCCCTTCTTTTGGTACTATACGGTGCATGACACACGGGGCAGAGCCGGACACCAGCGCTTCCCCTCAGTCTATTTTTGGCTGCTTCTTTCTGCCTCCCTACTCCAAAATCCCGGTGGTTCCTCCAGGGCCGGGTATCCCCCACCCGCGGGTACGCCGTGCCTGGCCCAGCTGGGGGAACAAGCAGCACCCCATTTCCCCTCCTGACTCTGGGAGGGCTGGGGGACACTGAGGTCGCCCTGGGGGTCCCCTCGGGGAGAAAGGAAGGACACGCCATGGGGAAGCACCCTCCCGGCTCATCGCTGTGCGAGGAAATGGGAGCGGGCGCTTTCCCCCCAGGGCACCCATGGCCGATGTCCCTGGAGACTGCGGAGGGTTTGCACCCCAGATGAGCCCCAAGCACAGCTCTGGGTGCCCCCACCTGCCGCCTCCCGCTCCCCCTGCACCAGGCAGCCTCTCGGGCAGCCAGAGCAGCCCACCCTGGCCCCCAGCCCAGCCCGCCTCACACGTGAGGGGGCTCAGCCGGGGTGTTGGGGGGCCAGAGAAGCCTGAGGAAAGCCCTGCTCTCCGGTGGAGCACCCCGGGGACTCACCGCTCGCTGCCCTCACTGGCCCGTCAACTCTGGGGTCTTCTCCCTGTCCCAAGCCGGTTCTCAGCGGGGAGCACCCGGGCACGGGGCAAATCCAGGTGTCACCCCCAAAGGGCTCCGG
>NW_008823939.1:28725-29770 GCF_000699105.1 Pygoscelis adeliae | reverse complement strand
TCTCCGTGCCTCAATTTCCCCGTTGATAGAGCGGGGGTTGGTGCCGGGATTTTGGGGGACACAGGAGCACTGTGGGGCTGGCTTGCCCCTGTTAGGGGGTGCTGCGGGGGACCCCCCAGAGCAGAGCCCTGTGTCCCTCCTACCCTGGCTGTGCCATGCTGTGCCAAGCGGAGCCGAGCTGTGCCACCAGGCGGAGCCGTGCCCCTGCGCCAGCCCCGCAGACTTGGGGGGACCCCCCCGGCACCCCTGTAACCCCGGGGCACCCCTACTCCCCTGAGCAACCCTATTGCCTTTGTGGGAAGCCCGCACCCCTGGGCACCCTCTGGGGCACCCCAAACCCTTGGGGCACCCCCATTCCCATAGCTTTTGGGTGCCTGTCAGTTTTAGGGGTACCCCACACTTTTGGGACACCTCTGTTCCCTGGGGGCACCCTTACAGTTGTAGGGCACCATCATACTCCTGGGGCACCACCACAGCTCCAAGAACACCGCTATTCTCTGGGGACATCCCCATGCTCTTCTGGGGCACCCCCAAAGTTTTGGGCACCCCCCCAGCTCCAAGCATCCTCACAGTCCCCCTAGGGTGTCCCCATTCCCTGGGGCTCTCCCACGCTTTTGGGGATCCCCATCCCTTTGGGGCATCCTCCCCTCACCCTGGGTCACCCCTGTTCCCCGGGGGGGCCCCCATGCTTTTGGGGTAACCCTGGGGTCATCCAGCCCGCGGGACACCCCTTTTCCCTGGGGGCAGCCCCATATCCCTGGAGCACCCCATTCCTGTGCAGACCCCCATACTCTAGGGCAGACCCACATCTGCCTGCGGTACCCCTCTTCCCTGGGCACCTCCACACTTTTGGGGACCCCCTTACCCCAGGAGCACCCCATACGCCCGGGGGCACCTCCACACTTGTGGGGACCCCTCATACCCCAGGCGCCCCCCATATCCCTGGGCTGCCCCCCCCCAACTGGAGGGACCCCCGTACCCTGGGGCACCCCCCAGTCCTCGGGGCACCCCTCTGCCCGCGCCCTCCCCCCATTTGGGGGCACCC
>NW_008823939.1:10428-27803 GCF_000699105.1 Pygoscelis adeliae | reverse complement strand
GGAGTTGATCAGAGCTTGGGCAGAGTGAAGGCCTGGGGGATGGGGGAGCAAAGTCGGACAGGCAGAATTGGAGGGGAGAGTGGGGCTCGGTGGGGGGGTTAGCGCTAGGGCAGTGTGGAGGCCCAGGGGAGGAGGAGAGAGCTGGGGAGGGGGTTGGAGGTTGCAGTGTTGAGGCGGGCTGAGGGAGCAGAGCTGGAGAAGAGGGCCTGGCAGGGAGGAAGTTGAGGGAAAGGTGGATTTGCAGGGATGTTTGCTTTGAGTAAAGCAGCCTTCATCAGAACGGGCCCAGCGTGGTGCCAGCGCTGGTACAGAATGTGTGGGGGGAGTCGAGGAACCGGAAGCCTGCGTGTGGAGCCCTGGCCTCAGCTTTTTGCTTTGGGGGTGGGAAGGAGATTCCAGCCTGCCCCCCTTTGATTTCCTGAGCAGGAGGGATGCAGGGAGCAGGAGGGATGCAGGCCCACGGCTCTGTCATGGCCCCTGGTGCCAGCCTGGTGGGTGTCCTGGCCTCAGGGGATGGGCTGGGGGGGCTGGTTTGCATCTGCATCTCTGGCGGGGACAGTTCAGTCCCTGGGGAGCCAGTGATTATTTTGCTGCAAGTGTTGCACCAGGGCTGTAAAGGTGCTTGTCTGAGCACAGCTTAGCTCGAAAGAGAGTCCCTTCGTATAAATGTCCTTATCTGCAGCCGGGCTACCTGTGGGCTCGCTGCACTGTCTGCTGGCCTGAGTAACACCGGGCACCTTTGTACGGAAGCAAAGCGCGGTGGTGTTATCTTTGGGGTGGAGCCTGCCCTGGCGCCTCGAAGAGCTCAGCCCAGGCTGCTCCGGGAAGGGAGACCCCAGGCAGGTGCCTTTTTCTGCGTCACCTTTCCTTCCAGCGGCTTTTAAAGCTCTCAGCCTTTCGTGTGCAGAACTTTGACAGAGGCCATTTCCTCTGCTTTCCCCTCTCAGTTGACTTCTTGCTCAGGTGTTGGTTTTTTTGTTGGTTTGGGGTTTTTTTCATAAAATAACCTCACAGGCTGCACTGCCTCACGGGATAGCTGAGCTGCTCGCAGGCTTTTTATTCTTCTTGAGCCTGATCGTTTAACGCAACAAGTTTCCCCAAAGCACAAGCACCTCACTGGGAAGAGAGCGCTCCCGGGTGACCACTATGGTTTGCAGCTGCATCCGTTAGAAAACACTACGTGTATGGAGGTTAATAGTGTGTGTCAAAAACTCTTGTTCATCACAAGTCCATACTGAGGCACTCTTCCTGCTGGAGGGAAAATGCAATGCATCCCTGTGTTGATGTAAATGTGGAGGTGGCAGTCTGCGGGCTTAAATGCACCTTGAAACCCCGATTCTGTGCGACCAGAGCTGGGGTTGCTTGCTCTGCACCGGCCTGCAGGCCCCCAAAGTTTCCATTTCGCTGTACAGCAAAGCCTCCTTGCTTCTGCGTCGGCACGCTTGCCTGGTTGTTCCTGGATCGATTCTTAGTGCGGCTGATGGTGCTGTGCTTCTGCCTCTTACTCATCTATGGCACGTTCTTTTCTTTAGATGTTGTTTCTAGATAAGTTTTGTGCCTTGAGCGTGTTGCTGGCGGAGAGGAAGTTATTTACTTCTGCATTTTCTTCTGTGCTTGTGTTGGGGCCCTCCTGTCCAGGCAAGCGCAGGGTGGAGGCAAAAGTCTGAGATGTGCAGGAAGGTGTATTTTTTTTCTCTTGGTTTCAGGTCTTTTAGGGAATGGGTGTTACGCAATGTTTATTAATGTGAAATTTCTCTTCCCTCTGGCCACAGTTCTGGGGTCATTCCTGTGGTGCTGAGCCTGGAGGCAGGAGGGGATTTGCTGTATTTCACTATTTTGGTGATGGTTTTCCCAAGGCGTGTCTTGGGGATGAACGCAGGACAGTCGGGGCAGGGTCAAGCCTTGAGGGATTCGGTGCCTGGGAGGAGTGAGTCTGGACGCTGTGACAGAGTTGGTTTTGAGTTATTTGCTCTAAAACAGGAGTGGGGCAGATGGAACGCACAGATTTGTCTGCAGTGGTTGTCTCGGAGCCAGGTGTGCCTGCTGGCTTCAGCGCCAGCCTGGGAGTCGGCAGGGCGGGGTTTGTTTCCAAATCCTTTGCTGGAGACTTGTTCTGTGATGTGGGCTGTGTTGCTCCCCTCTGCTTCCCGTGGCCACACTGTGGCCATGATTCAACAGGCTCCCTGCAGAGCTTTCCTGGACCATCAGGTGAGAGACACTTTGTGCTTCACCGTAGCATATAGAACTAGGTCACATTTAGAAGTCGGAGCTATTAGCTCATAACATTATTGTCGTATGATATGGGGCGAAATCCGCTCTGCATGAACGTCCATCAACTGTCTCTGGAGTTCCCAGCGTGGAAGGTGCCTTGGCAGGCTGCAGACATAGATCAGCGCTCGAGGCAGGGCCTAACCCGGGTCTAAGAGTCCTCCCTTGACAAGGTCCTTGGGGCTTGGCAGCATCCACCCATTAGTAGGGTAATTCCAAATTTAGTTTGTTTTTGTGGGCAAAACCCATGGAAATCTTGCCTCCTTGGACAGCCACCGTTGAACATTGGTATTTAGATCAAGGTGGTGACAGGTAATGGACTTCAATGCATCTGATTATTTTTCTTTATTTAATATTGTAATTTCTTGTTTTAAATCCATTTCCTTAAACCAACCACATTTTTAAATAAAGGCCTAAAGCTACCAGAATCTGTTGAAATAACTTGAGTTAGGAATTTGCTGGTGAAACTTTCAAGCGTCGAACCGCTGCAGTGGGGGAATACCTGGTCAGTATGAAACGAGGCAACTTGTGAGCTTTTGCAGGTGTCAAGAGAATAAACTGTTCCATAAGCTTTTGACAAATTCATTTTGACTTGAGAAGTTGCCTAGAAGCTAGAGCCACACTCAGATTTTCCCATTCCTTATAGAAACGTGATGTGAGGGGATGAACTCTACCAGTTGGAAGATGTTGTTTCTCATCATTGCTTCCCTTTGCTAACCACGTAGACAGAAAAAAAACCCAACAAGCAATTTAAGTGTGAAACATTTTGATGACTGTCTTCTGCGTCTGGTGAATACTCGTTCTGTTTAACACACGGGGAGGAACTGCCTCCCAAAACAGACTTGCCGTCCGGTTTTGTCCTGCTCTAATTTAACTGACCCCAGTGAAAGTGTGGCACAGGGGTTTGGTTTTCCAGCCATACATAGCTTGCCCTAAATCTCCAGTAAATTAATCATCTGTCTCAAACTGTTACTTAGTATTTACCCACTGTGCAAAAAAAACCAAATTTGCACAGTTGGAGAACAGCGTGCCTTTTCCCTTGGTTGGGGGCGGAAGGAAGAGAATCGCAAATTAAATCTTCGGTTTCTTTACAGCCCTTAGTCGGTACAAGTCTGCAGGGCTTCATGACTATTAGCTACATAGGACAACAGTTGAAGCTTGAACTTCCCTGATGTAGAGCGTTTTTTAGCTGGTTGGAGAGCTGGGCTGAAGCTGCACTTATGTGTTTTATGGTATTTCCCATTTGCAGTCACTTTGGTGCGCTTGTCGGCTGTAGAGCTGAGCCCTTCAGACCGGGAGGCTGAGCGCTGGGTGAAACCGGGTAGCGTGAACTTTGTGTTCGTGATGTGACATGTGAAGCGAGTTCATCATGGGGAGACCAAGGACCGTCTGGAGGCTGTCGGGCATGCTGGGAGGGTAGAAGAGCTTCAGGTCCTGCCGGGCACCGCTGAGAAGCTCCCTGCGGGAGTGGCTGTGGCGATTCATGGCTCCGGCGCTTCAGGGGAGCTCAGCGGCCCCACTGAAAACAGAGGTTGCTCCTCTGCCACCCGCTCCTTCTCGCTGACACAGGCATTTCTATGGCTTCAGGGGAAACAGGATTGGGGAAGTGACCTAGGTTAAAATTAAACAGGCAAAACTGGGTATTTTTAGCCCAGATGAGTTTCCTCATCCCATTCATTGTGCAAAGGCTGCTCGCCATGGTGCAGTGGAAGAGCAGGGATCAGATCTCCTTCCTTCAGCAGCAGTGGCAGGTACTGGCTCAGCGTCCTTGCAAGCCCAGCCTGGAGCCCCACGTCTCCCCCTGCACGACCTCGCCTGCTGACACTCAAGCTGCCCTACTCTGAGGAGTGCTCGGGCGATGCTGCTGGCAGAAAGCGGTACCCTTGGGTTCAGCGTGGCACGGGTGGCACTAGTTGTAAATCTTGGCTGTCCACGCTGAGCATGCTGTAGCTGTTTGAGCATAGCTCCTGGGCTGCCACAGCACGTCTGCCTTCAGCCACCAGAGAAGGTGACTTTGCATTAATGGTGGATTGTGAACCATCTCTGTCTGGAGATAGGCAGCGCTCTGCTTTCGAGCAATAGCGCAGGGAACAGGAGGGAAGAGCAGCCCGGATCTGCAAAGTGTTGGGCTTTCGCAGGTTGTTCTGTCATCGCTCCAGCCTCAGTTTTCATCTTGGGTTCCCGAGAGGGGTCTGCTCTGTATTATCCTCTTGAGAACATTTCTCGCTGCAGCCACTGGCGCTTGACACCACAGAAAAGCGTGTCTCAGTCGCAGTACTGAAGAGCCATAGTGAATGGTGCGTGCAAAATGAGGCTCTTCCCCGGAGACTCGCCGCAGCGTTGGATCGCTCTGGCGGGGAACCGCGGGCTACCTGCTGGAATGGAGACGTGCGGGATGAAGACCTGGCTGGAAGCGGACCTGCCCATACCTGCGTGCTGCAGGACCAGCCCGTGCTTTGTCCGCTGGGAATCCCAACACCTTGCTACCAGCCAGCTTCCTCCAGGCTGCCTTGCCCACTGTGAGGGAGAAGCTCTGGCATGGAGGGGTCACCTAACCGAGAGGGGAGAGCCGGCATGCTTGGGGGCTGCCATACGCCGCTCGGCATCACCCTGATGGAGCACTCCTGCTCGAATTCGTGGTGGGTGTGCTGCCAGAGCTACAGGAGCTCTTTGATTTCATACACTTCTGCAGCTTACGCAGAGTAGCTTTTGTTAGCTGAGTAGGGCCCAGGAGTGGAGGAACTGTTCAGATAATTTTAGACATTGCTCATAATTTTTTTTAATTGGGGTGACCTTTCTGTAGCGAGAGCCTGCAGTCTGTCACTGAATCTGGCTTGCTCTCTCCAAACTGTGTGTCGACTCTGGTGATCTGAAAGCTCTGCTCAGAGCTTTAAGCTTTGAAATAGCCCCTTTTGTTTTTTCCCCCTCTCCTCTGGGGCAAGAGATTAGAATATCTGCATGCCTGCAGCTTTTAAAATAATTGCCATCCTCCTTTACTGGGTACGGGCCTTAATTGTGATGTGGGAGATGCTTCAATATGGTTGTCAGCCAAGTTTGCATATAGGTCTGTTTAATACAGAAGATGAGGGCTCTGTATAATTACAGTCTTCGTTCTTCTGTTCTTAAATTTGTTGTAACATATGGCTAAGAGCCTCCGTGGCCTGAGAATGAAGCGGGGAAGTTTGGAAGTTGTCCGAGTCAAAATTGAGGAAATGCTGTCAGAAAAAAAGATTTGCTGTTGCTCTTAAGTGCTCGCTGGCGTCTCTCCATGGGTGCTGTGGCTCTTCGTGGATGTTCTGCCGGGGTGAAAAATCTGATTTGGAGCTGGCTCTGTATTAGATAGATGGAGCGTAGGAGCCATTTGGAGATGAATAGGAGGAATGCAGGCAAGAAGACGTAAAACCTGTCAGGGCCTTTTATTGTTAGGAGCAGAGGGCAGATGGGATTTGGTGTGGATTTGACTTCAAACCTGATAAGTGTTATCAGAAAATGGACCGCTGCCACTGCTTGTAACAGCTGCCATTTTAGCGTCTGAGTTCAGGCAGGCTTTTGCAGAAAGGTCTGGTCTGGATTCGGTGTTCGGTGCAGAGAGGAGCCATTTCAATTGTTCCCGGTATGGGCTGGTTTTATTGTCCATTCAGGGCAGAGGGTAGCAAACAGGGAAGGTTGCTGGGGGAGGCTGTGGTTCAGGTAGCGTTGGTGGTAAGGAGCTTGCAGGGGTCCCAGCAGCTCTCTGCCTCGGGAGCGGATGGGCTGTACTGTCTGAAATCCTCCAAGTGTAGCCAGGCTTAGTCTGGTTCTTGGAGACTTGAATCAGGGGTGGCAGTGAACCCCAAACGAGCTCCCGGCTGCCCAGAGCCCCGCTTCAAAGGAAATCACAAAAAGGATGGCTGGGATTTACAGTCACTCTGCGCCGAGCTGCTAAACTGCCGATTCTCGCCATGGGTGTGGATGGGTCTCATCACGAATGCAAGGGACACTGGAGCGTGCTAGACCAGGCAGAGCTCTTCGGGATCACGCCAGTAACCTGACGGTAACCGGTACCAACCCCGCAGTGGCGCAGCCCCAGTCCCAGGCCTGCTGTGCATCCCCTGCAGGAGAGCAGGGCAGGCTGAGAGGGCTAAACACAGAGAGAACATCGCTGTGCCTCCGCAGGGTGTTCGGCATGTCCCCACTGCTATTTCTCTTGGCGGAAGATGAGGTTGGTGGAAGGTCGAGGGGAAGTGATTGCGTGTGTGCAACCTGCAGCACCATTGCTTGTCTGGAAGCCACGGGAGGCTGGAGGTGAGACCTCCTCTCTTCTGCCTGGGGACTCCTTGATGGGGGAACCACAATTCGGGTAGTAAAAGGGGTGATTTTTCTGTTGTAGAAACGTTTTAAGTAACCAGGATAGTTTTGGTGAGGTGAGCCAGAGAAATAAATAGAAGCACTTTAAA
The DNA here is from genome assembly GCF_000699105.1 of Pygoscelis adeliae. Classification (NCBI taxonomy): domain Eukaryota; kingdom Metazoa; phylum Chordata; class Aves; order Sphenisciformes; family Spheniscidae; genus Pygoscelis; species Pygoscelis adeliae. The sequence goes on along the minus strand of NW_008823939.1, from coordinate 21,099 downwards.
CTTTGGGGTTGTAAGGCTGCTGAACTGTGAAGGGCTAAGAGAGCTCGCTTCGCTCCCAGCCATGCTTCTGATACCTTTCCCTGTCCTTCCCTGGGACGGGCCAGGCCTGGATTACTTAGGTGTGTGCCAGGTGAGGCAGAAAAACCACCCTGCAGTAGATGACAGGGCCGGCGTGGCTGCGAGGAGCTCTGTATGCAGCTCACGTGAGCACTCGCTTCACTGAGGCTGTGCTGGGAAGCGGTTGAATATTCAGCACCCAAAGTTCTGCCCAGTTACCAGCTTTTCCCTTAAATATCTCCTGTCCTCACCATCCAAGTACAAGAACCGAGCCGCTTGAGAAATCAGTGTTGAAATAACTTCTCTAAGAAATCATGCTTGCGCGATGAAAGGTTCAAAAACGGGGCCGTGTTAGCCATAAGCTTTTGTGTGCAGAACAAAGGCTCTCATGCAGAGCCATTAACCGACTTCGGGTATGTGGTCTCGCACGGCTTCTTAAATAACTGACGAGTGATCTTCCTGCCATCCCCTGGGGTACTGGGCGAGCGAGCAGTGAGTCGTCGTCCTTCCTCGGCAAAACCGCTCCAGTGCGCTGGCTGTCAGTTGCTTCCCTGCATCGCTCGGAGGGAGGTGCTGTGTTTGGAGGCTCTGCTGGGAGCCGGGGCTCTGGGAGGCGTCAGCTCCATGTGCGTGGGGAATGGGGTTTGAACGGTGTACGCTGAGAAGATGGAACAGAAGTTTAAGGATGCGTCCTCTTTAATATTCCTAGCTCTCATGTGCCTGACTGTGCTATCTTTAAAGCTTCCTACATAGGTTTCTTTTTTTATAAAAATTTATACTGCCATCCAAGCTGATTCCCAAGTCTGAGTGTGGTGCTCTAAAAGAAGAACACATCTGCATCGACTGACCGAGTGGGATCACTGGGATTTTCTTTCATCTCTGCTCTGAGCAATCCTCAGTGAGCAGAAGTGGCTTGGATGCAGCTTGGGGAATTGTTCCCCTTTCCAAAAGCCCGACTTCAATATGCAGCCAGGGATGCCCTGTGAACCTCCATCTCAGGCCTGGCTGGGAGGGGAAGATGAGAGCGAGAGAGGTCGCAGGTAGCTGACCCAGCTCTTAAACTAAAGGACCTGCCTTGGGTGCACTCGCACTGCCTCTTTCAAGCGTGTGGTTTTTATCTTTAGCGATGCAGCACAAAAGATGGAGGCTCTCCAGCCTCCCGACAAAAAGGGCTGTTGCTTTTCAGAGCTAATAACTTTCAAGAAGCAGCAACACCTCATCATTTCCACTTAGGATCTCCGGCTGGGGGTTCATTCCTCCCTTTCCACCCGAGTTGTTGACTTGGTGCATGGTCTGGGATCAGTGCTGTTCAGTGCCTTGGTCTCCCTGCATTGCCCATCTTGAGTTTTAGCACATTGTGGTCATTCCTGGCTTGCAGGAATGAGGCTGTCTGTAGAAAAGCTGAGGGAAGAACAGTGCTTTCTGCTGGGGGAAAAAAAATCATTTAAACCTTTCCAGAATATGGTGAGGGAAAGTAGATATTGAGTCATCGCTTCCCCCACCTTTCCTGGTGTATGTACTGAGGTGTAGCCGGTACCCAGCAGCATACACGTGCGTGGACAGAGCAAGTTTTGGCAAAAAGGTTGAAGTTGGTCTCTGGGCAGCGGCAGCGTAGTTGAGACCACAAGCCTGCCTCAACACACTGGCTTTGGTTTGGGGAGTTATTTCAGTCCGTTGGTTCAGCTGGGTGTGAATGAACTGTTGTAGAGGCTAGATTTCTGTTAGCAGCAGCATTAGCCTGTACTCTGTTTAATATCGTCCACTTTTGAAAAATAAGCAGTGATACGCTGTGAAACAACAGTAGCAGACCAGCATTTTTATCCTGTTCTCATTTTCCACCCCTGCTGTCAGCAGTTGGAGGTACCTTTGCATTGCTCCCTGTTGGAGAATGACCTATTAATACCAGTCCCCTTGGAGCTGCCAAAGCAGTTATGTAGTGCCAGTCCCAACAAAATCACTTTTCAGAAGCAGTTTGATCTTTCACGGGATCCTACTCTTCTACAGATCACGGACAAACTGGCAAATAGGGTTTGTTAAGATTTGTTAAATCTTCATACCCACAGCATAAGAAGTGATGTGCCTTTGGCTTGCGAGGTGCTCTTGTTGCCAATCAGGGATCCCAAAGGGCACACTGGGCAGTGTTAGAGCAAACCCAGATCGACAGTATTTCTGCAGAGGTAGTTGGCATAGTGTTGAGGTGTTTCGGAAGGGACGTGGCAGGGGCAGGATGAAATGCACATCTGGAAAGTTTCCTTCTGTGGTTTGCTCCTAGCCCCGAACTTGGAAAAGGGGTCTTCTCTGCAAGTGAGTTACATCAACGTGTTTGCAGAGCTGCTGCTGATGGTGAAGGGGGCACCGTGTCAGGAAGGATTGCTCAGCCGCTAAGTCCCTTCCATGAACTGGTATTGCAGGAACTTACGAAAGAGCTTCTGTCCCCAAACCTGTACTGTGGCTGTTCGATACGGAGAATGCGCTTGTTAAAACAAACTCATTAGTGATGAGTTGCTTTCTCAGACATTTCTAACTGGAAATCTGTGCTCTCAAAATCTATTAATAAACTACAAATAATAACAATCTCTGCCAGCTTCGAGGCCTATTTTATATCATCTGTGCTAAGACTGGTGCTTATAGGAATGGGGAGAAGTCTGAGATTTCTTATCAAAGGTTATCTGCTAGTTGAACAGCTGGAGTTAGAAGGGTTTCAGGTATAGCTGCTTGTGAGAAAGAAGGCATTAGAAATTAATCCTCTTTCCTTCACAGCTTGGAGGCTGCTGTTTGAGTTCTCATTTACTTCCTTTGTTTCCTTTGCTTTTTAGAAATAAACCAGAGGCAGTAGAAGTAACATTCGCAGGTAAGCTCCACAACTCTCATGACTTCTCTGAAAAAAGGGCTGGCTCGAACAGCCTGCCCACAGTTACACCTGGCGTGTCCAAATTCACCCAGGACCACTGCAGGGGGAGGAGAGCCACGCAGGGGCAGACGGTGTGGACACCCTGCAGTGTCCCCGGAGCTGGGGCTTTGTCGGCTGCCCCACTATTTTCTCTGTCCGTTCGCCTTCCCTGGAACTTCCCCCACAGCAGTGAGTTCAGTGGTGGCAGTGCTTTGTGTGGTGTGTGTGCTACATAGCTCTCTTACCTCGCCTGTTCTCCAGTCCTGCCCTTGATGCTACTTGTTATTAGGTCTTTAGCACTATCTGGTTTGGGTTGTTAGAAAGCTGGCTCGGGGTGACAGGCAAGATGAATTCATCGCCTGAAGTTTTCTTTCTAGGACGAGAAGTGCCAAGGAAGTTCAAATGTTCATTCAGCAACTGATTTTTTTTTTTTTTTATTTTTTTTGCTTCTGTTATCAAGAATCTGTGTAAGCTGCAGAACTCCATGGAGAAGTGAGGCTTGCTAGGTAGCTGGAGGGTTGCCTTTCCCTGCCTCCTGCCCTCCCTGCCCGTTCTGCAGTGAAGTGGAAGCTGTCTCAGCAGGCAGCGGCTGAGCTGCCTTTGCTGGCAGAGATGTTTTCTCCTCCAGGCTGCAGCTCTGGCCCCGTGGGCATGTCAGTCACTTTCTGTGCTGGCCATCCAGAAGGTTCCCGTCTCTCCATGTTTGTATCCTTGTGCGTTGAGCACAAGCAGATTTGCCAGGGATGTTAAATGCCACTAGACTAAAGCCTTCTGTGATGGACAGGTGTCAAAACTGTTTCAGCCCTTTGAATGATAACAAGTCTCCCTACATGACATTACCACTTTCCTTAATTACAGGTTTCTCTCTTGGTGTATGTGTGAGGGCTGGAGCAGGGGGAACAGTGTTGCTTTATGTAGTTCCTAGAACATGTAGGGAGAACCTTCCTCAGAAGTAGGAACTAGTTCCTGTTCCCTCACGTTTCTCTCACTTGCTTCATAGACTTTGATGGAGTCCTTTACCATATTTCAAACCCCAATGGAGACAAGACAAAAGTGATGGTCAGTATTTCTCTGAAATTCTACAAGGAACTCCAGGAACACGGTGCTGACGAGGTGAGTGAGCATCTCTGGGCCTTGAGCCTGCAAATGCTGTCTTAGCCTGGGCAATGTCCTTGTAATGTTAGTGGATCCAACGTCTAACCCTTAGAGAAGCATCTGTGCTCCCATCTCATGCTAATCAAAGGAGCAGCCCTGTGCCGACCAGGAGTCCCACTTTGCTGCAAGACAAGGGCAAAGTGTGTTCACACTCTCTCATGAATAAGAGGTCAGCTTATATGACCCTACCACCTGAGAGGCAAAAGGCACCACTAATTTTGAAAGTCTAAATGAGTGTGAGGCCTGACCATATAGAAATAGTTTCCCTGACTGATGTGCTGAGCCTGCGAGTGAAGGAAGGCACCAAGACAAATCTGGAGTCCCATGGCACTGCTCTTCTGACTCTAACCACACTTGAGAGCGAGTGATGGGCTCCTGCTGTGTGTGCAGACCTTGATCTGCAGACTGTCTGGTTCCCTTTTCGCTGCTGCTGTGTGAAGTAGCAGGTTCAGTTCCTGTTGAATGGGCCGGGGCTGCGGAGGGCCATTTATGGTAGAAAGAAGGAGCCTCTCTGAGCTGTGGCTGGGAGGCGAGGCAGGAAGTGTGACTCAGTTCCTGACTCAGTTTTCAGATCTCCTCATGTTAGCAAATGGGGTTCACCCAAAGCTCTTCAGCAGGCTTTTGCCTCTGGGTGTCTGTCCTTGGAGGAAAACAAGGAAACTGCTCCATGAGTTTATTGAGAATCTGGTGAGAAACAGGGGATTTGAACCCAAAGTGAATTCCTGCGAGTTGCTACAAGACCTACCAACGTCAGAATAAATATAACTGAGTGTCCTGCTTTCCTGGTTCCTATATGCAGAGCTTTCTAGGAGCAGCGCTGCCTGCTACGGAACAGGGTAGCAGGACCTGCCCCACTGAAGGTACTGCTGCTGGCAAACAAGAGAGTCAAGCAGCCCAAACGGTGGAGCCCTCCCAGCATGTTTAGCAAGGATCAGCATGGTGCCTAATCCCAGGAGAACCACTGTGGTGGGCGAGTGGCTGACACCACTGTGCACCAGCAGCCACTGTGGTGACGGCTGGAGAGCGGTGTTCCTCTCTGACCCCAGCTGCTGTGGCAGGCCCATTGCTCCACAGGCTGTGCTGGGAGTGCAGGCAGCTGACAGGCAACTTCCCAAGCTTTGAGAGGAAGATGGGATCTCTGCAGGACTGCCTTGGGAGTGCTGACTAAATAGAAATTACATTTTTAAATCGCCATTTAGCAAACTGTTGCTTTCTGTGCTTCCCTGGAGATGATGGAGCTTGTTTCTGCTCCATCTTTGATGAAACCCCACTGTGAGGAGCACAAAGCGGTGTTCCTGCTAAGACACAGCATCTCCCTGGGCTGCTGCAGGCAGGCAGGTTCTCTGCTGAGAGGAGGTTTTGGCAGGCAGAGAGCCTGTGCATCCTCTCTGCATGGTAGTGGGTGTCAGACCAGGAGGGCTGGTTCTGCCACAGCATTATTGTGTTCTTCTCTGTAAAACACCTCCTGTTCCCAGCCCCCTCACTGACACAGAGCTATGGCTCAGTTGAAAATTGCCATTGATGTAAAATTCAGCAGTGATTATGTTTGAAGAAAGGTTTTTGCTGTGCTGTAGGTGGCTCTGCTTCTGGGAGGCATCCAAGCTGCCTGGCAGTCTCCTCTCCATCCCCATCTGTCCCGTGCAAGAGTCTGAGGCAGGACGAGTGATTGCCTGGCTGCACTGTGCCTGACCCCTCCTCTGAACTTGTCTTCCCGCAAGGAGGGGGACAGGGCAAGCTTTGCAGTGCCTTTGTACACTTTGCATCTGCCTTTGAATGGGAAGGAGGGTTGTAGCCCTCAGATCTGTTGTGTTGAGCTCTGTTGACAGTTCTCCTTTGAAGGTACGAGGCGTATCGAAGGGGATTTTTTCTCCGCACGAGTTCAAGACTAGCAAAAACTTTGAGAAGTTCCGGTTTTGAGTCCTGTCCTGTAGCACGTCCCCTGTCAGTGGGGTTCAGGGAGCTCTGCCTAGAGTAAGAGCAGCCAGTAATACTAGAAGCCGATGACTTAATATTTGTCCAAGTTCAGTTAGGCTGGGGGAGGCAGATGCTGAATTTTATGCTTCTAAATGGAGACTGAACATGGCCTGGGCTGCGCGGGAGGAAACAACTGATAGCTTGTGCTCTCAATGTTTAATTTCTTTCCTAGGTATTGAAGAAAGTCTATGGAAACTACTTGGTAAATCCTGAGTCAGGTAACCCCGCTATAACATTTACTCTATGTGTCTATGTGAATGCAATTCCAAAATTACTTAAGTCACCTCAGAAATGCTAAAAAAATGAAGGCTGCGCTTCAAGAGCTTGATTATCTGGGGCGCTCTGTACAATAAATGGCAATTCAAAAGGTGGCTCGGGTACGTCAAGGCTGAAGTAGCTTGCAGCACAAGCTGTAATTCTTGATGCAGCCCTCCTCCAGGAACCCTCTGTTCCTCACAGTTGGGGTCTTTGTTCTTCTCAAAGACGCTTCGTGAGACACAGGAAAACCATGGTTACCTGTGACAGCATCTCTTCCTACTCACTGCAAAAACTTGGGAGCAGCTCAGCCAGCACGTGTGTCTGGGAGCTCGGGAAGGAGCCCCAGGAGCGTTGCCATGGCCACGTGCCGAGTTCAGGCATGGCTTCTGGCGATGCTTGGAGTGCGAAGCACTCACCTCTGGGGCTACTGGGAGGGCTTAAGGCAAAGGTGGGACTGTAGATGTCTCTTTCTGGAAAATGTCTCTGGCTGCATTAATGCCCTAGATAGATTATTAAGGTTAGTGGCTGTCCCTCCCCAGGTTACAATGTCTCTTTGCTCTACGACCTGGAGAACCTTCCCGCAGACAAGGATGCTATCGTGCACCAAGCCGGCATGTTGAAGCGCAACTGCTTTGCTTCAGTCTTTGAGAAGTATTTCAAATTCCAGGAAGAGGGCAAAGAAGGAGAAAAAAGAGCCGTCATCCACTACAGGGACGATGAGACAATGTAAGTGTTCAAACCAAGCAGCATGGGAGTTGGGCAGCTGACAGTATGCTCTTCACTCCTGCTCACAGCTGTAGGTTGTGGTGGAAAGTCAGGAAATCCTACTGCTCCGTGTTTTGGCAGGGTAATAAGGGCCTGTCCTAGGCTGTCAGAAGTATCCAGTGAGAGTAATGCTCATCCCTTGGGCTGCAGGGATGTTACACAAGCGACTGTTAGTGGCAGCGCTTGCGGCTGCATGCAGGAGAGGAACTGGCTGCTCCCAACAGAAGTGTTTTGCTCCCTGTAAATATTGTCTCGAGAGAGGGGAAATTTTCAGCAGCCAGGCCTGTGAATGGTTGTTGCATCTACTTGACCTTGTCACGCGGTTGCTTCCTCATCCAGTTGTACTTCTTAGCTCCTGTTCACAGCTGGGTTCTCCTCTCTCACCCACCTGCAGGTATGTTGAGGCGAAAAAGGACCGCGTCACAGTTGTGTTCAGCACGGTATTTAAGGATGACGATGACGTGGTGATTGGAAAGGTGTTTATGCAGGTATGGAAACTGAATTATGGGGAAAGGATCTGACCCTCGATTCAGATGCCTTCTTGCTTGAAGCAGCATTGCCGAACAAGCACATTAGGCTGAAGTGAGCTCACAGGCAGTTTGCAGAGCCCAGGCTGCATTGGGGTGGAAGAACCATGTCAATAGGCATAGGCAGTGTATTTTCTAATCCAGGTTCTTGCATTGGCATCTTTATTATCGATGGTCTTGCTTGTATGGACAATCAAACATATTATGCGTTACAGATGAGAAACACCATGGTGAATACTTCAGTATCCACCTTGAGGCCATGTAGTGCAGCTAGCTGTGGTGTAGGGATTGCCAGCCAGCTGAGGAGCTGAGCATGGTGGGGAGGCTGTAGAGGGAGATGAAGGGGTGAGGCGATGTTGTGCTGTGCCTGGGATGGTGCTGAGAGTTGTCTTCACCTCGAAGTTTGTTCCTGCTAATGTTCAAATGCTGCAGAGAGACTCAGCAGCTCAGTGTGGCTGCTTTCACATGCCACGATGGGCTCTTGAGTTTGAGCTTTTCAAAGCTATGAATTTGCTTAGTTTGCGGGCTTGAATCAATCATCATAATGCCAAGTACTTCTGGACTCAGCTACCCTTTGCAACTGCCATTTATCTGGGAAGCATTCAGAGGCCCGTAGTAAACACTTTGCGTGTCTGTTAGCAACTGCATGCAGCCTGTGGAGATTGAGACATTTGCTTACAGCTGGGGAAGGCCCAGTGCATGCTGGTACCTGTGTTCATCCATGTTGCTGGCCCGCCTAGCTCACCTTGTGTCTGCTGAAGCACCTGGGGAGCCTCCTGCACGGGCACGGCTGTGGAGCAGGGCCCTGCAGGGTGTTCCAGGGCTAGAGGAGCTTTTAGCCCATCTGTTCAGGGGTGCCAGGCCGTGCTGCTGACAGGCTCGTGGACAGCAAGTTACTGGCCCAGTTTGCTGGATACCGGTTTACCTGTGTTGGGGGTCATTAGAACAGGATCTGCTGTGGTAAGAGTCTTATCTCGCAGCTCTGCTCTCTGTGTTCTTTAGCTACAGGCAGGGCATCTGCTCTGGCTTTGAGCTTTTTCCCACCAGCATATCCCACAGCCTGGAATTCAGCTTTTAAAACAAGGAGGGAGGCGTGAGGTGAACAAAACAGGGTTTGTGAGGCTCCCGGGGAGGTGGCAGGGCTTCAAGGCAGCAGCTGTCCCAGAGTCTCCATGTCCCAAGTTCTTGGTTTTTATAACAGCAAACTCTGCTCCTGCCCAGCCACAAGAATTTCCACTCTGAGTCACGCTGGCTCCTTCCCTCCAGCTATTGCTCTTGCATAACGCAGCCCAGTCAGGCATGGTAGCTGCTCATCTGGGCTCTCATGGAGAAAATCTGACCATTAACTAACCAGTGAAGCCATTTGAACCATTTCATCCTCTGGCATAAACAGGAGGAAGTGCAAGCTAAGCATTTCATTAAGGAAACCCCAGTGAACTACTCGGTTCTCTAAAAGGGGCACAGATGCTCCTGCCCTTCCCAGGGTGAGCTGTGCTCAGAAGGGAGGAGAGGCCGAGGGTGGCTGATGATGTGTAGGTTGGGCTGGGGGTCAGTGAGGCAGAGGGGAGGCTGCCCTGCCTTGGGGCAGGAGAATGGTGTCTGGACTTTCCAGCCCCACGTAGGGACAGTCCTACAATTCCTGAAATGCAGAGCCAGTTCATGTCATGTGAGGTGATGGTCGTGCTACTGTCAGAGAGGTTCCCTGGCAGAAGGGATCTCCCTGCCTGGAGGTATTGTTTCAAGGTGTAGAGAAGTGGCAGGAGGAGCAGGCTTCACACAGAAGCTTCAAACCCCATAGATGCCTCTTAATGCCTAGGCAAAGACTCCTGGTGGGAGATGCTTTCTCAAACGGCAGAGCCTTTATGCTAGGTGCGATGGAGACCTCACAGCCCTTTCTGCGAATTTCTTCTCTGGAGTGATGGGCACTGCCTGCTTTTGCTGGAAGCCTTGACGGTGTTGACTTTACGGCAGGAGCTGTGCTGTCTCATGTGCTTGCTCAGTCTGAGGTGTCCCTTCCACAAAACACCCATGGCAGGAAGTGTGATGCTGAAAGCCATCCCAGCTGAGGGGCTGTGCTAGGGCCATGTGTAAACCCGGGACAGCCATGCGTTTTGGTCTGGTTTTGCTGGGAAAAAGGATTGTTTTCCAGAGGTTCGGCCTGATGGACTCGGCCCATTCAGGGAAAGCTGGGAAACCTCCTGCTCAGATGCCTTGTGGGAGTGGGGAAACCCACTTGCTTTCCCAGTGTGTTGCTGGAGTGTCGCAGTAGGACTCACCTTTGCTTTGTCTTGTTCAGGAGTTCAAGGAGGGTCGCCGAGCCAGTCACACAGCCCCACAGGTGCTCTTCAGCCACAGGGAGCCGCCATTGGAGCTGAAAGACACAGACGCGGCCGTTGGCGACAATATTGGCTACATTACCTTTGGTAAGCAGGTAGCTCTGAGGCCTGAGGACACTCGGGGAGGAGAGAGGTTCCTGCTGCTGCATGAAAAACACAAAGGAATTCACCTTCCCTGAGTGTTCAAGTGGGTCACTAGGGGGTGAAGGGACTGTGGACTTGCATTCTGCATTGTCTGCCCCCTTTGGTGTGTCCCTTTGCTGTATCAGGTCACCCCAGCTCTGCTGTGGGCAAGAAGGTGTGGAAGTGGACAGTAAGCCATTTAGTGTCTGCCTACAAAATAAGCTCAGCATTTGGGAGCAAGGGAAGGGTGGCTTTGCTGTGATATTGTGGAAACTGGAGGTTTCTTGTGGGAGGTTTCATGCGAGTGTATTTGTAGCTTGTCCAGCTGCAGGCACCTGTGCAGTGCTCGATCAGCAGAGGCAACTGGAGAGCAGGAGCAGGGCAGTGAGTTCTGCTTCTCCAGCTCTGCCTCTTTGCTCTGGGCCAAACACTTCCATCTCTGATGAGCCACTTTCCCCTGCCTGCAGAGGTGCTGGCCAGCAGAGTCATCACTTCCTCCTGGGCAGCAATGCTGAGGGCTGAGCTGAGGAGTCCAAACCCTGCCCTGTTCAAAGGGAAAGGTCTCTTCCAGAGAAATTGGGGTCAT
>NW_008823939.1:10164-10407 GCF_000699105.1 Pygoscelis adeliae | reverse complement strand
CAGACAACTGCAGGGAAAGGTGAAGTTAGCACTTCCCTCCTCCTGTGCTGGGAATGGTGCCTTGAGGTTAGGGCAGCTGTCAGCTATGGGAGGGCTGTCTAATGGCAGGTGTGGGACAGCGAGCAAGACTTCGTTCTTGTTGAGACGCAATTTCCCTGTTATCTGATCTGACAGTCCCAGGTGAGATCATCGCCCAGACAAAAAGGTCTTTCAGCCTTTGGATCTGGGATGCTTAGCACAGCA
>NW_008823939.1:9066-10135 GCF_000699105.1 Pygoscelis adeliae | reverse complement strand
CACGAACCACGTCTGGCTCTGTCACGGGGCCGGCAAGCTGCCAGGCAGGGATCTACAACTGATTTCAAGATCCAAGGGCAGACTGGATCTTGAAATCAGTTGGGCAGCCTGGCCGCCCTTGTCTGCCTCCCAGCTCTCTCCTCCGTTTGCTTCTCCCAAGCACTGAAGTAGCGTCATGCAGTTTCCTACAGTGCTGTCATCTCTGGGCGCTCGGCCTTGCCTGCATCCTCTGGAGTGTGCAGCTGTGTCCAGGCTGCTGCGGGAGACGTGGAAAAGCGCTGCTAAGCCCTGTGTTTAAAATCACAAATGCTGCTTAATCTTGCTACGTGTCACAGTAAAGGGCTCTTTGTAAAGAGCAAAGTAGGCATTTGGAGCAGCACACCCTGAAGCCTCCAGCACTGGAGGAACCTGAAGCCCTTTGGTAGCCTCGGGAGGCACTAACGGTTTGTGTTGCCCTCTTCTTTTAGTGCTGTTCCCCCGTCACACCAATGCTGCTGCCAGAGACAACACCATAAACCTGATCCACACATTCCGGGACTACCTGCACTATCACATCAAGTGCTCAAAGGTACTGAGGGGACGGGGCTGGGGGATACAGGGTAGCTTTGGCCCCTCTAACCTGGGTGCTGCAGGGGAGGAGCACAGGGCAGGGGTGCCCCCCTGAGGTCTGGCATTGCCCTCCCTAGTCATGCAGGGGTGGCAAGTGATGCATCGTCACCTTTTCCCTGCTCTTTGGTGCAGGCAGCACCTGTTTGCTTCCCATCCTAGCAGCAAAGTAGGATTTTCCCCCTTTGGATCTGGTTTCCTTTCTTTCTGGCAATAGAAATGAGGGTAATTGTTCAGAGAGACCTGGCTTTGACCAGGGCTCAGGCAGCAATTTTCACTGTTGCCTCCTGAACTCCCCTCACAGCACCGTGGCTGTGCAGAGCTAGGTGCTTTCCCAACAAGGAGCACAAGATAGCTCCTACCCCGTGTCCTGACATCTCAGCTATGAAGACAGGATCCTGACGTGTCCCCATTTTGTCCTAATGAAACGCAGGCCTATATTCACACACGTATGAGGGCGAAA
>NW_008823939.1:5162-9011 GCF_000699105.1 Pygoscelis adeliae | reverse complement strand
CCAGAAGCAGAGAAGAAAGAAATGAAAACAATCACGTGAGTAGTAAAGCGGGGCCCGGCTCTCTGGGCTTCTCTGCCAGGCACGAGCTCGCTCCTTCTCAGCTTGGCGTACATCCGGACTGGGATGCTGTGGGGGTGACCAGACCAGGGCCCGATGTGCTGGGACCCCATCTGAGAGAGAAAGGGGGTGTTTCATAGTGAGGTTCTTGCCTGGGTGCTTTGAGGCGAAAGACTGGATCAGGGTGTGTTGGCTTCCCAGGACCCCTGTGCTCCCTCCACCGCACTCGCTTACTGCCTCACGTGTCCTTTGTAGGAGCTGGGTCTGTGGCAAACCCTGTGCCGGCAGGTCCTTTGCGAAAGAAGGCTCGTACATGGCTCTGCAAGCCCTGGTGTCTCCATTGTCCCCCCCCGAGCCCGCGGTGGCATTTGTGGGGCTTTTCCCCTGTTGTATTAAAGCTGGCTGATTGGCTCTGGGGGCAGCTCCAGCTCATGGGGGAGAGTGGCCAGGTCCTTTCTGTGGGTTTGCGGGCGCTGGAGCAGGTTCCTGCTGCCCGGTGCATCTGCAGCTCCTCAGAGCCCCAGGCTGCCCTTGGTCAGCAGATGGCTGGGGCCAGGAGCGCTGCCAGGCCGCCGCGCTGGCTGGCTGGCTCCCTCTTGTGAATAAAGCAGCCCAGAGTGAAGTGGGTGGAGGAAAGCAGTTGCATGAACGTATTTCCCTCAGGTCCTTTACCTTCTGCTGATCCCAGAGCCCCTTGGTGTCCTTTCTCTGTGCGTCCTGGCATGTCCCCTTTGTGTTCTGCTCCGGGGCAGTGGGGTTGTCCCCTCTGTGAAAGCCAACCCCTTCCCACAGCACCGTGGCCTGGTTCTGCAGCCACAAATGCCTGCGAGCTCTGAACCAGCGGTGCCTGCCTGGCTTTGAGAGCTGGGTGCAGGCACGTGCCCCACCAAAAGCCCCATAGCCACCCTGGGGCACCCCAGAACAGCGCCGGGGCTGTGCTGACCTCTCTGCATCCTTTCAGGGGGAAGACGTTCACAACCCGTTAACGCCAGGGTCGTTGAGGCTGCCGTGGAGGATGAAGGTTGGGGCACTTGCTACCCAATAATTGTAGCTTTTAATGTTGCACCTCTGTGGGCTCATAAGGAATTCAAGCAATCGGGGTCTGTTTGTACGACAGTTTGGGGAGTAATCTGCAGAAACGAGCTGTGCTTGCGAGGACTCGATCGTTCCAAGAAACAAAACCTTAATTCCAGTTTGATTGACTTAATTTCTTTTCTTTTTTAATTTTTTTTTTCTTTTCAAGCTGTTTCGCTTTGCAATATGTTACCAGAAATAAGTAAGTTGCAGTATTTCTTATGAGAATAATGCAATATTAACTTGTTTTCTTCTGAGTATTTGAGTTCAAAACTCCTGTATCTGAAGAAATACTGTTGGGGTTCATGAATAAAGGAGATCTTTCTATCTTAAGGGGCTGTGGGGCTTCTGCTTGTCAATGCGTGTGGCCTCACCCTGGAAGGGGTGGTTGGAGTCACAGGCGCAAGGGGGATAATCACTGTATCCCGGAGCAAGTTACTTCTGGTGATCTCTGTCTTGGGGGCTGAAGTGGGGGTGCTGTGCCCAGGTCTAGGAGTAGTCTGTTGTGTTAGTGACCTCCTGGGCTGCACAAAGCAGGATTCTCCTACCTTTGGCTAGCAATCTGCACCCTTCCCCCTCATTCCCCTGAACAGGGAGAGCCAGGATGGGGGTCTCTGCCTCCACCCAGACCAGCATAAAACCGTCTGCCATTGACCCTCAGGCTGTGGTTGGATGCTGGGGAGATCCCTGAGGAGGGAGGGAGCACAGCTCCCCAGGTCCTTTTCCCCCCAACAAGCAGAGTGGATAGCATCCAGTTAAGTGAAATAATTTATATAATTATAAGACATTTTCATACAAAACCCCAGGCTTGGCCCCCAGATGGTGAGGGCAAAGCAGGGCAGGCTGGAAAATTACAAAGCACGCACTGGAGAAGGGTGGTGAAACCCTTCTCCCTCATCCCTCTGTACACGAGCCACCTGGCAGAGCCAGGACACTGTCCCTCAGCACAGTTCCTAGCGATCGGGGCGCTGGACGCAGAACACTTTGGCTTGGTGGTCGCCAGAGGTCGTCACCACAATGGAGGCATCCCTGGGGGGAGACAGGGCTCAGAGATGGCGCTGGTGGCTTTGGGCATCCCTCACCAACGCCCCTGGCTCTGATCTGCCCCACTCCCCATTGAGACCCTCAAGTCTCAGCACAGACCTGAGTCCCCCCACTTGGGACCAGACCCCAGGGGCACCCAAAGGAAAGACAGCTTGTGATTCGAGTTTCTCTGAGGCTGGAAGCCCCTGCCACCCCTGTTCCCTCCACCCATCGGGGAAGGGGGTCTAGGGGGTCCCCGCTCACTTGTTGACGGCGAAGTCGAGGATTTCAGCTGAGTGCCCTCGGTACTCGCTGATCATCTTCCCCGAGCGGGCATCCCAGAGCCGCACGGCCCCATCCAGGCTGCAGGTGTACACCACGGCCGAGCTCTCCTCCCACAGCAACTGCACAATCCCCGACTGGGGCAGGGGGAGGCCAGAGGGTGAGCGCTAGGGACCCCCAGTAAGTCTCGGCTCCCCCCACGTGCCCCCCTTAGTGTTATCTGCCATCCTCACAGATAAGAGAGCCAGCAGCCAGGGCCAAGCTATGGGGCACATCCTCTGTGCAAGGACTGCGGCTGCCTTTGGGGAAGCCCAAGGGGCTGAGGGAGAAGCACAAATTGGGAACTGGCCCCAGGAAAGCCCCTGGGCTCCAGGGGAGGTCTCAGATGGGCCCAGACACCCTCCCTCCTCCCCGCCCCAGCCTAGGGAGAGGGGGTAGGGTAGTACCTCGTGTTGGCACTTATGCCTCAAGCTCTGTGTAGAGAGGTCGTAGATAGCCAGCGTGCCATCCAGGTAGCCCACAGCGGCCAGCGGCATCCTGCAGAGAGCGGAACAGGCATTATGTGGGCCATGGGGAAGCAGGGATGGAAGTGCGTGAAGGATCAAGGTTGAAGGCAAACCCTATGCTGAGAGCTACAGTTTATCGAGAAGATGAGGGGCAACTTGATGACCGGAGCCATAAAACACCCCACTCGGGAAACCCAACAGGACAGTGAGAGTCAGCAACCAGCCCAAGGTTCACGAGGGAGACAATGTCCTGGTAGGAAAGATCCCCAACAGCCGTGTCTGGAAGGTTTCCCAGCCAAACAGTGGTCCATCAGGCTAGGCCAGAAACCCAACAGATTGGGGGGAGGACTGAGCAGCTGGTGTGCCTTGTCCTCCGTGTCGCACCCAAGTGACCCGGGATCTCCACAGCCAGCTGGGGAGGACGGAGGTGAGACAAATGCAGCAGAACGAGCGCGAGAGATGGAAACGGATCCGTTTGTAACAACTCCTGTAAGATCTAGCACTGAAGAGGGGCTGTCCCCAGACTCACACATTACAGAAGCCCAGCGACTCCACTGAGTTGGACTCCGCCTCCTCACCCTCGCCGGCGGGGGCCTTGGGGGCCACGCTCTCCATCTTGAACACGCACACCACCTGCGTGGAGGGAAGCTGACTGGTCCCCGAGGGGAAGGGAAGGGGACCCCCAGTCGCACCGAGGTCCCCTTCCTTACCCGGGATCGAGCCTACACCCCCTGGACACCAAAGCCCGACCCCAAATCCTCGGCTCCTCGGAGCAAACAAGGTGGGAACTTCCTTCTACAAGCCCAGCGGGACCGCCGGTAGCTGGGAGGAAGCGGTTGTGTTGGCCAAGGGCGCCTCCTGCTGGCTGCCGGGGGCCCCCCAAGGGTCGCCGGGGCCGGGGGCGGCC
>NW_008823939.1:4323-5119 GCF_000699105.1 Pygoscelis adeliae | reverse complement strand
ACGGGCCCGCCCCCCAGGGCTCCCGGCTCTGCCCCCACCCACACGGACCCACCTTGCCCGTGGCGGAGTTGACCAGCTTGGCGTGACAGTCCACAGAGCCCGTCATGATCAAACTGCCATCCTGGTTGCTGGCCACACACGTCAAGGGGTCCTGGTGGCCGTCCTGGCCTGGGGGGAGAGCAAGAGACACGTGAGCTCCACGTGTCCTCCCCACGGAGACCCGGTGGGCCTCAAAGCCCACCTTCCTGCAGCCTCCACCTTGCCCGGGTCTGCCAGCAGCCTGGTGGCACGGAGCAGCCACCTGTGGGGTCGGGGAAACCCAGGGCCAGGCTCCCTCTGGTAATCCCTGTCCTTGGAGGGTGACACCTCTCCGCCCGGGGAAGAGGTCAGAGCCTACTAGAAGGTTGTTCCCCAATTAGGGAACACCCCAGGAGATTAACCTCTTCCCTACCTTTCAGGACATGCAGCGAGGTTCCCTGCTTCAGGTCCCAGATGCGCATGGTCCCATCCTCGTACCCCACCACCGCTCGCTTCCCTGGGTGAGACAGAGCCAGCGGATAGAACCAGAGCTCCCCTCATCCCTCCACCTCCCGCTCAGCACAGACTGGCAGAAGCAGGAGAGCAGATGGTGGCAGCGGGATCTGTCACAGAGCTGGTGACATTCCCCACCCCGGACAGCCCCTGTGCCTCACCATCAGGCAGGCTCCTGCCACACGTGGCCGGGCACGCAGGGCCCTGGAAGGTTTTGCAGTCTCCGCTGGGGATCTTCCACATCCAGGAGTTGCCATCAGCCGTG
>NW_008823939.1:3971-4266 GCF_000699105.1 Pygoscelis adeliae | reverse complement strand
GGCAGTGTCACGGGGGTGACCCGTCCCCCCACCACCCAGCTAAGTCCCGGCTGCCAACCCACAAGCTCCCCACGGCACCAGGGGTCCTGCCGCTCACCTCCAAGTCCCCCACCTCGAAGGACCACACTTCTTCCTTGGCCTCCACCCGCCACACTTTGATAAGCCCAGACATGTCACCCGTGGCCACAAACACGGAGTCGTGACTGAAGCCAGCACAGGTGACCGAGTCCTTGTGTCCTAGAGACATCGGGGGACAGAGACTGCTTAGGCCAAGCTACGGAGGATGGTGGGGAGC
>NW_008823939.1:3461-3928 GCF_000699105.1 Pygoscelis adeliae | reverse complement strand
GGGGGGGACGCGGCCGCTGACTCGGAGAGCCTCGAGCACCTCACCTGAGCATTCGAACAGGAGCTCTCCGTCGCTCACGCGCCACACAAAGGCCTTGTCATCCTCCCCGCCCGTCACCGCCAGCGTGTTGGTCTTGGGGTCGAGGCTCACACAGAAAACAGAAGCTTCACGGAAGAGAAGAGAGAGGCTTGGACACCGCTCACGCCCCCCCCAACATTCCCAGGGCATCCAAACCCCACGCAAGGCCAGGTCTGGGCGGGATGTCAGCGAGCTGAACTCCCAACCCAAACCAGTGGGAATCTATTCTTCCCGTGGGGGAAGAGCAGCACGGGCTGTCTGCTGAGCTCAGGGCAAGCCACCGTGGTAGGAGGCTCGAATGGCTTCTCTACCAGAGCGTAAGTTAGGAACGAGCAAAGCCCGAAGCATCACAGCCCCGAGTGGCGATGGCTGTCCCAGGAAAGGCCGGG
>NW_008823939.1:0-559 GCF_000699105.1 Pygoscelis adeliae | reverse complement strand
GCACGCCACAGCTCAGGGAGGGGTACACGGCCGGAGCCGCACTTAAGGCACCGAGTGAATGAGACCGACCAGGCTCTGCCAAAAAAAATCGCAACACGATCCCAGCGGCCGCTGCCAGCTCCCCGCGCCCAGGCAGGACCGTGGTGCTCCGCTGCCAGCTCAGCACCGCTGGCACAGCCTCAGCGAGCAGTGCCGAGGCTGGGCACTGCCCAAACACCAGCAGCTGGTCCCCTCTACCACCCTTGGAGGGCTGTGGGGGGGTGATCAAGGGAAGCCCTTTCCTTAGCAGCCTACGGGTAGGGATGCTGAAGCGTTAGGAGTCATGGTAAGTGTATCATACCAAGGCCAGAGGAGGGGGTGAGGGGCAGCAGAGGAGGGGACAGGAGGGGTGCCGGGGCTAATCCCGGCCCACAATCTGCAGGATGAAGGTGAAGATGTAGATGATGTCCGTGTAGATGGTGAGGGCGCCATAGATGTACTCCTCGGGGCTCAGCGTGTTCTTCCTGTTCCCCAGCACAAGTTGGGTGTCATAGGCAAGGAACTGGGGGGGCTGGGGGTG
>NW_008823938.1:21447-21826 GCF_000699105.1 Pygoscelis adeliae | reverse complement strand
GGGACCTGCCCTGTTTCCCAGCCCTCGGGGAGGGATCCGCACCCTCGGGATTTGAGCCTCGGAGGGCACGACCACGCAGCAAGAGGCGAGGGGACAGCGGGAGCAACCCCATCCCCCTCCCCGAGGCTTCTCACCTTCCTCTGAAGAGGAGGATGCCTTCCTCTGCACAAAGCACCTCCGCACAGGGCGAGCGAGCACAGCCCGCCATCCTTGGCTATTTATATTCCCTCCTCTTCCTCCTCCCACCGCCTCGGGGAGCAGGTTATTTCCTCGACAGGCAAACCGAGCCTGGACCTCCGCAACAAACCCTGGCTGTGTGGGATGCAGAGGCTCCCGACCACCAGCCACGGGGCTCAGCCGCCCCCAGGGGCCCCCCCGG
>NW_008823938.1:17291-20646 GCF_000699105.1 Pygoscelis adeliae | reverse complement strand
AGTTTCTGCTCTTGCTGGTCGTAGCCGGTGTGGACGCGGTGCTCGAAGTTGGAGGGAGCAGAGATCTCGATGCGTTTCTTCTTCTTGCTGAACATGGTGAGGCCGGCTAGAAGACCTGGGGGGCAAAGGAGAGGGATAAAAATGAAGCCTGGAGGAGGAGGGAGAGGTGGGCAGCGCGCCGGGGACCTCAGCAAGCCGTAAAACGAACAGCCCCTTCTTTAGAAGCCGATCTTGCTCTCTGGCAAAATAATTACTTGCCGCACGTGTGCCAAAAAGGAAACACCTTGAGTGACTGCGAGCCCCCGCGCCTTGCTAGGCTGCTCCCTGTCCAGGCGGGTTTTTCACAGCCCACCCGAACTCGCAGCTGCGTTTGTGATCCCTCCAGCAGTCCCGCTTATCCCCCATTTTTATCGCTGTGCGTTTGAAGGTGCGTTTGCAGGTCCCTCCTGCCTTGATTTATTTAACGCGAAGGCAGCGATCGCAAACCAGGGCAACCGAGGGAGCCTTTCAGGGCTCCGGGCTGCCTGCCCGTAGAGCACACAAGAAAATCCCACACGAGCTTCGGCTCCTCAACCCGCTGTCCCTCTTCGTCACCACCCGGGTGGGCAATTGCCTCGGCTCTTCTCCTTCCAGCGGTTCCACGAGCAGCTTCCCCAGACACGCTGTGTGCCAGCACCCAGGGATTTAGGGCTGATCTCGCAAGCGTTTTGCAGCACTGCAATTACTCTTGCGCTGGTTTGGAGCCGGAGTTTGGCAACTGTCCCCGCAAGGGCTTCAGCTGACATGGTGCAGCCTCCTTGGGGCAGAAAACACTCACCTGGACACAGGGGAATCGGCAGATATTCGTCATTATACTGAAGTCAAACACTAGCAGCTGAACAGACACCTATGGGCAAAACACTGGCCCCGTGCTCCTCCGGGCTCGTTAGCCGGCCACGGACGAACCCAAAGCAACCCCTTCCAGCGTCTCCTCCCAGCTCTCCATCACCAGTTGCCCCGAAGCAAAGGGGAACGGGTTGAACAGGGAGCAGAGCGGAGGTCTGCCCGAGCCCAGCAGGCAGGCGGACGGGTGCCGGGCCGGGACCTCGAGCAAAATCTCCTTAATTAAAGGTGTTTTCTCAGGCACGTGGGACGTGTTGCCAAGACAGCGTCAGCGTTGTTCACATGCACCCCTGCATCGTGGAACAACTTCGGTTACGATGACCGTCTTCCAGATGGAGGTCCTGTTTTGGTCCCCGGTGACTGATTCTGCAAAGTTCTCCATCAAAGGAAAGCCGGCGGTGTGCAGCACCTCTCGGAGAGGTATCGAAGGGGCCTGGGGTGCTTTTGGTGGGACACTAAAGCAGCAGCAAGTTTCCTCACTCCCGGCAGGAGCCTCTGCAGGGGCCACACGACCTGGCTCAGCCCCGGGAAGCACCGTCGCCTCCATGAATCATGGGACAACGCAGGCTTGGATTACTTACTAATGCCTGTCCTCACCGCAAAGGCATTTCCAAGCCCAGCTGGGGCTGGACTCTGCTTCCTTCCACCGCAACTGCCCTGCTTTCGCCCGTCCCGGAGGTGAGATAACGCTGCCGCCGGGGATTCGGCAGGTCACGCAACCTGCCGAGACGGTCGGGGATGTCCCTCTGCTCTCCGCACTGGCTCCGGTCGTCTTCCTGAAGCCGTGAAGGGGTGGCAGGATGGGGGGGGTCTTCTCCCCTCTGGGATAATCCTGCTTCTTTCTGCTTTGCTTCTCTTCCTCCCCAGCATAATTCACACGGGCCCCAGCTCAATTCACACGGGGGTTATTTTTCTTCCAGGAGAAGGGACATTTTGGGAGCCCCGGTCTTGCAGACGTTTCGCTGCGTCCCTCCTCCCTTTGATGTAATGCTCCTAAATTTAAGAACTAAGCAAAAAAACCCCTCCCACAATTAAAAGCTAGGAGATTTTTTTTTTTTAAAACCACAAGGTGTGACGAGGAAAGCAGCTCGGTAGCAAATGCAAGGCCAGGACGTCCAGCAACACCCAGGAAAAGGTCACTGCTGTGACTAACCCTGTTCCTTAAGCCTTTTACCTAAAAGGTGTCACTTAAAACCACATTTAAGTGTGGTTTTAAGGCAGCGTTTTAAGTTACAAGCTGAATAAACTGGCAAGAAAAACAGCCTGACCTGCAAAAAGCCAGGCGTGCAGATGCTCAGCCCGAGCGAGAACAGCAGACTGTTTACTCAGGCGCTTAAATACAGGTCGAGGAACCTAAAATACAAGTCAAGGCTGCTGAAGCTAAACTTAGCAGCGCAGCCAGCACGTTTTCAGCATTAAATTTAAACCCAGTTTTGGCCCGACAAGTTATATGGTCTCCCTTTGCAGGCTGCAAAGACAAAGCCACCCGACGCAGCCAGATTTCTTCGTTTATTTGCAAGTTTTGTTCATTTACGGCGTAGTCGAGACTATCCCTGAACGCATCCCAGTCTCCCAGGATGAAGAGCGGCAGCCGCGGAGGAAGCCTGGCCCCAGGGTGGACCCCGAAGCCGATTTTCCTGGTGTAAACACCCGCAGCCAGGCACAATAGAGGCTTGTTTACACTGTCCAAACGCCCGCATCCTCCCAAGCTCGAAGGTACACTATCGATCCTGCCCAGCGGGAGCCCGGAGTGCTGGCAAGCCTCCCCTAAATCAACAACTTCAGGTTGTTTTGGTTTTTTTTTAATTTTTTTTAACTGTTTCGATAATTTCTGCAGTGGGGCAGATGCTGGAAGCGGGTGCGATCTCTGACAGGCGTGTTCCTGCTCCTCCCGACCCGGGACCGGGAGAGGAAAGGAAGAAATTTCCGGGTTGGGGTAGGAAAAAGAAAAATATAAAACAAGCTTTAGATGGATACCACCACACCCAGGCCTAAAGCGAGCGCACTCGAGAGCGAGCCCTCGCTCTCGCGCATCATGATTCGGCCGATATCCCCACCGGGACGAGAGCCAGAGGGAGACAGGTTGGAGCTATTGGACCCTATTAAACACCAGCGTGAGTCGAGGGTAAAGATTAGCGACTCAAAATGCTCCTAAAGCAGCTCAGTGACCTTAAATTCTGATTTTTTCCCCCCATTAAATACACACCGAGCGTCCTTTGGGTCCAGCCCCGTACACGCGGGGTCCTGGTGGTCGGTGCAGTGGATGCAGATCAAGGGGTGAGCGAGGCAAGCATCCCCCTGCCGAAACGCCCTCGCCGCAGCCTGGAAAGACTGGTATCGCCGGGTATTTCCACCCTGGCGTTCCGGCTACCGACAGCAACGCCGGCACCTGCCCGCTGGCAGCAGCGCCGAGAGCTGCCAAGTCCGCCGGCGGTTGCCAAATCCAGCCGACCTCTGTAACTACCGGCTCGCT
>NW_008823938.1:13332-17281 GCF_000699105.1 Pygoscelis adeliae | reverse complement strand
CGGGGGGAGGACAGGGCGCGGTTCACGGCCGCTGCCGGGGATCCGCCGGCGCTCGGCAAGCCGCGGTCCGGGAGGTGCTGCAATTAATGGGGGTCAGATGATGCTTTTAAATAGGCTCCTGCTCGAGGGTGAACCCCGGTGTCCGGTACACCAATGCTCCTCACCTTGGGCGCGACCCCCAGGGAGAGAAGAGGACGAAGCTGCAAATTTACCCACCTTTAACTTGCCTGAAACCACAAGCAGGTCGGCGCTTTCACTTGAGAAGCAGCTTGGGCTCTAAAACATCAAAAAAAGCACCAAAAAATCCCGTTTCTGGGGACACGGAGCACCGGCGGCGGGGGAAAGCAACCGCGGGGACGAGCCCACCACGCCACGGTGGCGCGAGCCTCTCACCATGTCCAGCTCCAGCCCTGCTGCCTCGCTGGCAAAAGCCCGTCGGCGGAGGAAAAACCAGTTTTTGTTTGTTTGTTAGTAAAAGCAGGCGGCTAGGAGGAAGCACACCCCTCCCACACGGGATCGGGGACGTGGAGGCAGCCGAGTAAAACAAACGCGAGGAAGCCTGGCATCTTAGGCCACTAAGGTTTGTTTGTTTAACTCCCTCGTTTCTCCAGTTTTGGAAGGAGCGGTGCCGTCCTGTGGTGCCCAAACCCAAAAGGAGCTCGCCGGGAGGATTTCGGGGCGATGCTGCAGCCAGCGGGATGCGACTAGAGCGTGATCTTTAGTTAGTGCCTAACCCCACCGGCTGGTTTCACGGCAGCCGGTGCCCAGGACCGGGCTAGAAGCAAGCTGACAAAATTTGAAAGGGGATTTAAGTTGGTCGAGTCAAGAGGCTGAATCCTCGGGGAGCTGGGTGACACCCCCAGCACCACACACGCCGTCCCCGTCCCGCAGAAGGGGATGATCCTGGGACACACAGGGGCTTAGGGAGAACGCCGAAATCCTGCGGCGCGGCGGGTGCGGGGAGAGCGGCAGAGCCCAGGCTGCCGCGGGGCGGATCCGTTTTTCCCACTTTCACTGGCTTCGGGTGGCGATTGTGGCCGTTTCCTTCCATTTTAGCCTCCTGAATCTGCTTCCGACAGGTTGCCCGGTGCGAAACTCAACAGCTCCCGAGACAATCCCTTTCTCCGCGCAGGAAATCCCAGCTCCGGCGCTCCGGCATCCCGCCGCGTCCAAGGCGTCCGCAAAGGCGCTCCCTCCTCCCCAGCTTTCCCAATCTTTGAGATTTTCTGAATAAATCCCCAATCCATTAGCAAAGTTTTTCTCTGCCTGGATGCCTCCGCCTCTGTCCTGGTCCCCCTTTAAAAAACGGGGGGAATCCCGTATATTTGCGATCCCCCATTTTACCTGCTCACCCTGGGGGTCTGACACAGCCGCTCTCCGGCTGTCTGCAGCACAACTGAGCGCCGGCTTGGGCTGGGCCGAATCCTGAACCGCACCGGGCACGGGCAAACACGTTAATGACGAGTAAGTGAAAGCCTGAGCGCGCAGCCAGCAGGTTAGGGGGTTCCCAGGCCAGGAAAACTTCACCTTGCAGACCCCGATGGCTAAAAGGTCACCCCGGGGCGGGCGCTTTTGTTCGGTTCATCCTTTTAGTGCCGCGGCGAGCATCACGCCGGCTTCCCGTAGCTTCTAGCCCAGGCAGACCACCGCCGTTTTGGGGAGGAACAGGCGTTTCACGCCATCCCTGTGGCAGGACCGTGCCCGAAAGGAAAACCAAGGCTGGCCCCCCTCCTTTCACCTGCACTGGTCGCTCCCAAACACTGCCCTGGGAAGCTGCTTCCTTCACATGGGATCCTTCCTCGCACGCAAGAGCCTTTGCCGAGAATCGCCGCGTGGACAGAAGTCCCGTTTCTGGATGGCAAAGGGTCTCCTGGTTTTGGGAGATAACCGCTAAACTTTGAGTGGGATGTTTAAAAACTGCTCGCTTTGTGTTTACTGCAGGGAAGTCCAAGGAAAATGTACCTGGAGGGTATACATCAACCCGCACACCGGAGGTTGGAGCATCCGAGCGCCTCGGGACACTGCTAGTTAAGCTAATCAGCCTCCAAATCTACCTTGGCTTCACCAAAAAAAAAAAAAAAAAAAAATTCTTATATCCCGTTTGGGGCTGTCAGGGGCACACCGGGCAGCACAAAGGGGCAGGGGGGCAGAGCCGAGCCTGGAGGAGCTCTCGATTGCAGGCCGGGGCTCTCTGCAGGAGGAGGAAGGGGTTAAGAGCGGGTTAACATCTCCCCCACGTTCCCCCCTCTCGGCTAGATACTCCACCCGAGCTATGCACATTCCTCAGCCCAGTCCTAGCCCAGGTCAGATTCCCTTTATCTCTGCTTTGTTTAATTAGTCAGCCATTAACTAACGCTTCTAGCAGCCCTGAGTAAACAAAACAGGGCAGAATATTCTCCATTGCTGACAAACAGCCCGAAACCGACATTATCGCTGGTGGGGTTTTTGTTAGCAGCTTTCAAATGAAAAATAAAGGGGGGGACGGGGGGGGGACGGGACCATGACAAAGGTGCATGCAGGCAATTTGTTTTTTTGCATAAAATCTAAACCTGACAGATTTGAATGTTCATTCGCAGGAGAGTGCCCTGCCACTAGCGCGGACAAACGGCACACAGATTTAACAGATCCCCGACGGGATCCAGAAGCAGCGTCCCATCCCGTTTGTCCCTGTGCCTAAGAATAAGTCTCTGGTGCAGCTGTACGTGGTTCACACCCTCGCCTCCTCTTTAAACACGTCGGGCCCAGCAAAATAAACATCTGGCCCGTCCGCCGCTGCTCCCCGGAGCGGCAGAAAGGGGCAGTTTGTCCTGCAGCTGCACCACCTGCGCATCCCGGAGCTGCTCTCCCTCCCCCAGGCTCCGCAAAGAGACTTTCTGCCAGACGCAGGCAAAGGTTGGATTTCGAGCCACAATTTTAACTGGGGGAGCTCAGAAGTTGGTCGAGTGACACGGTGCTTGAGAAAAAAACAACCCACACAAAGGGGGCTCTGGAGTCCCGGCCGCCCCCACATCAGCTCAGATCGCCCGGAGCCTCCTCTGAGGGCGGAGGAGCCCACGGGACCCCCGAGAGCAAGGGGGACCCCCGAGAGCAAGGGGAACCCCCCAGGTGCCAGCGCCGTCGCCCACCACACCGGTTCACAACCGACTCCGGCATTCAGGTTTCCTCCTCAGGCCGGGCCAGGCTCGGACAGGAGGGTTTTTAGGGGGGGCTTACAATCCCCCAAAGCCTTGTTCCCACTGTGACAGCAGGCAGCTGGCTCCGGGTGACATTATCTACCACCGCTTGCTTCCAGGCAAGAACAACCTTTTGCTTGCCACCAGCTGGGAAGCGTTAGCCAGCGACCAGCCCTTCCACGCCTTGAACCCGCACGCCAGCTGCGGCTGAGCAGGAAGGCCGTGCCAAAAGGATATTCAGTTTTTAAAGTCCCAATCCCGCGTGTGGCACAGATGTGGGGTTCAGCTTTCCCCAGCTTGCTGGGTTTCAATTTTTCCCCTTTTCCTTCCCATGCAAACAGGCTTCCCCACCTCCGCGCAGGGAAAATGAGAGTCCCTCCCCTCCTCCTTGCCAGAAATAACTCCGTTCCCCCCCGAAACACCGGCCTCACCTCGCAGCGCTGCTAACGAACAACAGACCTGCTTCAGCCGGCAAGATGGAGAGATTCCCTGTTGCTCCGCGCGTCTCCGACAGCCGCCCGACCCCGCTTGGGCTCGGAAGGGGAATAAACCTCCTCCGAGAGTCCTCCCTTGGTGTTCCCCCCTCCCAAAACACCCTGGTTAAAACTCATTAAAAAAACCAAACGCAAAAATCAGCCAGACTCTGCATTACTCACCTTCACCATCCTCCTGCTTCCTGCACGCCAAAGGAGGGAGGAGGGAGAGAAGATCGCCCCAAGCCCTCGCCCCGAGAGGGGCACGGGGACCGAGGAACCCCCCGAAAACCGTGCACGGGC
>NW_008823938.1:12581-13100 GCF_000699105.1 Pygoscelis adeliae | reverse complement strand
GGGGGTGTGGGGAGACCTACAGAGCCGGGCCATCGGCCAGCAGCTCCCCAAGCCGGCCGGGGTCCGCGCTCCCGGACCCCCAGCTGGTTCCCGGACCCCGACGGCCGCTCTTAGTGCCGTGGGGGACACGATCGCTGCCTTCAGGGGACCCGGCCAACGCGGTGGTCCTGGCACACAGCTCTCGCCACCGGCGTTTTCTCCCCCTCCCCGCCGCAGTGCTGACTTTGCCAGCTTCGTGCACTTCCCAACCTGCTCTTATCACGCTCCAGAACCGGTTTCACAGGCAGACGCTCCTGCTGCCGGGCTCCCGCGGGCTTCAGGCTCGCACCGGGACAGCCGGACTTTCCTCTCCTTCATCCTCTGGTGGTCGGATGCCGGGGACAGATCGGGGACAGATCGGCACAGGGGAGAGCAGCGTGGTTAACCCCGGCATACCCCAAAAGGGGGTCCAGGGAGGCGAAGCTGCTCGCTGGGCGAAGTCCCGCACTGAAGTCAGTGACCGAAATAACAGCTTCCCAC
>NW_008823938.1:11510-12547 GCF_000699105.1 Pygoscelis adeliae | reverse complement strand
TCCCGTGATTTAACAGGCACTATTACCATTTTCCGGGACTGGGAGCGCCGCCGCCGTTGAACTCTCGCCCACGCCGCGAGGCCGGTAATCTGTTGGGAGAGCGCAGAGGGAGCAATAGCCAGGAGAGGAGATGGCAGCGCGGCTTCCGCGAGGCTCGGAGGGGTTAAAGACGAAACTTTCGAGAAGCGGAGCAGGAATAGGGGAGATTTGAGCCGGGAACCAATGAGGCAGCAACATTTGAAACAAAGCAGCCAGTCAAGTGCCCCTCCGGGTGGCTGGGGATCAAGAGACAGGGAAGGAAGGAGAGGGAAAGGGCAGGCGAGAGCCAGCAGAAAACCCGCCGGCTATCCCGGCAGGAAGAACCGGCCCTCCCAGCCCAGCTCTCCGGGTATTTCCCCGGTCAGGGCAGCAGCCCTTTGCCACGCCACACTTCCAACGTGCCTCCCTCCCCCTGTGCGTCCCCTCAGCGCTTTCATCCAGCTTTCTCAAGAGCCCCTAAAAGCGCGTCCCTGCCCCGGGGTGCGGATAGAGAGCACGCCGGTGACACTCGCCCGTCGGCAGGGACCACCAGCCCGTGCTGGTGCTGCAGTAACCAAACCCCTCGTGGCCAGGACTGCAGACCTACAGTCCTGGCTCCCGCGGGTTTTGCTGGTTTTAAGACCCCTTATTAAGCTACGTGACCCCCAAAGCCTGGCCAGGGGATGCTAGGTGCAATCCAGACCCTCTGCGTGAGGATGAGCCGAGGAGCTCCTCACCTGGGCATCGGAGCCTCACCTAAGGGTGAGGATCACAACTCTGCTGCCTCCAGCCTCTGCCTCTTCCTCAGTCTTCCAGCCGAACGAGAACGATGCCGTTTCCTAAACGAAAGCAGCACTAATTGGCAGGTCCCGTGAGGTGGTGCGCACACTCCATCTCGCTCGCTGCGAGGAGGAACGGTGTCTGAGCCCTCTCCGGCACAGACAAGCAAGGCTTTGATGTCAATGTGCGTATTTCGCTCCTCTCTTTTCTTCCCTTCAGTGTTTGCTCAAAGGAAATAC
>NW_008823938.1:10867-11410 GCF_000699105.1 Pygoscelis adeliae | reverse complement strand
CCCCCGCCGGGCACGGGCCGCCCCATTGGCGTTTGCCGGGAAGGTGCCAAACCACGAACCGGGCAGCGAGGGCGAGGCAGAGGAGACCAGCAGGCCCCCACGGGCGGTGAGTCGAGCCACCACGGCTGCGCCTCTGCCAACTCCATCCGACGGAGCCCGTGTCTCGCAGCTGAGGTCTTATTTTTATTCAAATGCCTTTTACAAATGGGGGGGGGTAAAAGCACCACAGTTGGGAATGTTAATCATCGATCATGGTTTACGGCGAGATTGCTCACTTCCCATTTGCGCTAATTTTCCTCATATTTATTCTCTTTCAGAACATTCATGGATCAAAATATCTTCTGCACCACCACCGGACTGTTAATTGGCGCTTGGAAGCTTTCCTAGAATCACATCAGAAGGATGTGGCGTCCGGGGCTGGGGGGGGGGAAGATCATCAGATGAAAACTAACCTCTCCCACCACTTGTTCTTCTTTTTTTTTCCCCTCTCCAATTTCACAAGTTACAACCTCACGCCGCTCAGCTGGAGAAGATGGAGGAGGG
>NW_008823938.1:3836-10759 GCF_000699105.1 Pygoscelis adeliae | reverse complement strand
CGGGGGGTCTCGAACGGCAGCTCCACGGGCAGACGCCTGCGCTGGGCGGACTTGTGAGCTTGGATCCGTCGGCGCCGGAGCCTTTTGGGATGCGAGAGCTGCACGCGTGCTCAGAGGGAGAAGGTGGTTCGCTTAAAACCTCAACAGAGAGCCGCAGCCAGAGAGATTTAAGATGTTACCCAGCTTGGTAAAAAGCACCGAATTCATCCCAAGCTCCCAGGAGCTCGAGAACAGGGTCGCCATTATATTTTAGCGTTCACGGATTCCTCGTTTTATCTGTTCAGGAAGGAGAAAAGCAGCAGTGGAGAACTGGGAAGAACTTGAGCCACGATGTCTCTGTTAACGCAAGAGGCAAAACCCATTGTGTCCTTCTGGAAAGTTATTTCTCTTGTGTCAGTACGAACAAGCAGCGGCTCAAAACCCTCCAATTCCACGTCTTCAAAAGCTGCTGCGACTACAAAAATTCACCAGCTGCTCTCTTCAGCTGCCAAGAGCACAGAGCCCCCAGCATCAATTTTAGAGTCTTGTGAAACACGCTAATTAATTCATAGAAAGATAAAAGCACATCAAAGAAATAGTTCTAGCCCCCAAATCTTTCAGAATTCGAACAAAATTAGTGAAGGCGCACGTCTTCCTAATCCTCGCCTTGCAGACGATCCTAATGTTTCCCAAACCTGCAGCACGCTTGCCTGCTCGGTACCACCTAATTAGTCCCTTCCCACCGTGTAAGCACATCCCGGTAGCGCCTCAGAGCCCCAGAACAAAAGCTCATCTCCAAAATTAACTCCACTTGCAACTCGACCCTACCAGAAGCTGAAGCAGGCTTTGCTCGCACAACAAAGTTCCAAAATACCAGTGGAAAAAAGCGATGTATCAGCTATTACAGAGACTTCATCCTCCCCACGGCCTGCGCGGTACAGACTCAGCCCTGCTATCGCCTTTTATTTGGCAATAAACTTCTCACGCGGCTTCAAGCTGATATTGCTCCAGCCTCTGTTCTTACATTTTGCTTTAAAAACCCCGATCGACGGCTCGATATGTGCGTAGTGAGGACTGCGCCAAGAAGATTTCGTACCTGCTGACAAATCACCTTGTACTAGAAGCGCCACTGGCAGCTCAGCTGGAACCCCGGGATTTCCTCGACGGTATCACATTCTCCGAGGATGGAAGATCTCGAAGGACAAACCTGAAGCGAAGCGGCAGAGACGGGCGTCCTCTTCCAGCCGAGGACGTCGCCTTCTGCCTCGCCGCGACAGCGGGAGCGTTAACGCTTTGCTGGGGTTTGTTTAACCTGCCGGCGAGGGCGGGTTGAACTGGCCCGGCTGGCTTTGCACAAGCGAGGAGGGAACCGTCCTGCGCTGGAAGCGGCAACCTTCAAAGAGGAGGAGAAGTGTCAGCCTTCCAGCCCTGCGCCGGGCCGCTCGAGGAAGACGAGCGGCCGAAAACAGGGACCTGGTCGAGGCTGCCGGAGCGCGCAGGCGGCGGGAGAGCACGGCGGGGCGATGGCGCAGTACCTGGGTTAAACGACAGATTACCGCTCACGCGAACCCGCTACCCGCAGGCGGACAACGGAGTGGAAGAGGAACCCTGAAATTCAAAGCGTCTGAAGTACTTCGCAACCCCTGCAAGGATCCTCCTGGTTTCAGAGGCAACGCACCTCCCCAAACACAGCTTCAAAAGCTCGATCAAAGGGGATTAACGTTCTTTAATCTTGTTGTCCCACAGCAAAACTTCCGGCCTGCAGGATGCGGCGGCACAGGGCACCGGCGCATCAAAGCTCTGCTCAACCGCCGGCGCTCGATGCACGTCCCTGCAACTCCAGCGGGGCTTGAGCTCGGCCCGCACGGCGCAGAGCAGCCCCAGATGTTTTACCTGCGGCCATGGGGAGACGTTTGCTGCCAGAGAGGAGCCTTTCGCGAGGCCACGTCTCCTCCATCCTGCGGGGGGGCAGCGAGCAGGACACCCCAGCGCCGTCCCGCCGCCCTGGCACGACGTGCGGCGAGACGGCTCTGACCGTACGGGGAAGCACAGGCGAAAAAGCGAGCCCGAGGCAGCAGAGGTCCAGGTGCCGGACCACCGGGTCGGCGGCACCGAGCGGGGCCGTGGCTACGTGACCCCCACCGTGGAGTTCAGCAGCATCTCACGATGAGACATCGCCGCTCCCGCCCCGAGCGCGGGGAAAATGCTTGCGCAGAAGTTTCAGGTGCAGGAGCCTGCAGACCTCAACAAGCCGGGGCTTGCGGGCAGGGAAGGCAAGTGCCTGCCAAGCTCCCTCCGAAGCCACCCGCAGACCAGGCGGAGAGAGGTTAAACCTTAATCCCATCGCCCGCCACGAACGGGAAGGGAAACAATTGCAGGAGGTTGTTTCGCTGGGGTTGTTTTTAAGGAATGAATCAGTTTGGATTCAGCAGAGCTTGCGACAGCGAGCGACCATTTGACTCCGCGACGCGGCCGGCAACGCCGCTGGCTGAAACTGGGGATGGCTGCAGCAGCCGTCTGTGTGGGCACGGCTCTTTGTACAGACACCTCGCGACCCGAAATCGGGGAACTACCTGCTAGAAAACAGAGGGGAGCTTTCGACAACTTATTTCGCATCTGGATAAATCTCCCAATTTACTTACACCGGTACAATTGCCTTGACACCGCAGGATTTTGCTGTGAGCAGCTGTAAGAGAGTCATTGTTTTGGCAAAGCCCAGCATCGGTGGAGGGAGGGTTAAGCCAGAAAATCAGAATATTGTTTCAGAGCTGCGCAAACACGAAGCCTTGCTATTCCCATCCTCATTTGATGCTCCACAGAGCAGCGGCAAAGCAACGCCGGGTCCGAAGCAGTTACCAGCACGCACAAAAACCAGCCTAGTGAGGCATTTTCTTCGTGGCGGAAAGCTGAGGCTTCGAGTGAGAAACTAATTTTAATTTTTGCCTTTTTCCATCCACTCCGGAGTCATCGCCCTGCCACGGCTCAAGTCCTTTTCCTGCTTTAATGCCAAAAGGCAGGTTTCTGGGAGTCTGTTCCCGGCTCTTCTCCTGACCTGCTCTGCAACAGGGAGTGAGTCACCTCTGGGCACTTCTGTTTCCCCTTCAATAGGGCAGGATAATACCGGCTTCTCCAAGCGGAAGATGATTACGAGGAGCTCCGAGGTCTTCAAAGAAGAGGTGCTAGAGAACAGCAGACGCCGCCAACGGCAAGCTTCGGAAAAGGATTCGTGTCCTTCATGCAACCAGCCACCACGCTCAAAAAAAAAAAACAGCGTGAGAGGAAGAAACAACAATGAAGTTGATGGGACTTTTCCGAAACCACTGGAATATTTTGTACAAAAAAAGAAACGGGGTACCCCTCTTTTTGGCGTACCCACCAAGACCTCTGGCCAAAAATCAAGTCCGCCAACTTCGATTCAGCTAACGCTGAATTTTACCTTATTCTCTAAAGCTTCATGGGACCGGTGCAATCCTCCCCCCTCCCCTCAGACAAAGCCACCCAGCACCCAGAAACTCTCCCTTAGAACATCGTGGCACAATATTGCACCAGAAACGGGCCGGTCCTCCCATTCCCCGCAGACACAATTTGTGCCTCGAAGCATGAGCTCCAATTACCCTTATCTCGGTTTCCAGATACAGGCAGAAGCGCCGCGGACTGAATTTCTCCCTTTAAAGCAGAATGAGCCGCACGCACGGACACACGGGAGATGAAATCTTGGGGCGCTCTGAGAAATCACTTTCCAAAATCAGCTCCGGACCCAAATGGATCCTCTGTCTCTTCTCTGCTTTGCCAGGCGATCCTTCGGCGCAGGATATCACGCAAAACTCACTCCGCTTCCTGACCTCCGCTTTCCCCACCGTTAACGTTCAAACGACGTTTCTCCCCGAGCTGGCGGACCCTTGGAAAGTCTTCGTTCACTTAATCCCCGAGCGAAAGCGCTCCGGTGCCTGACTGCCGTGGGAAGGGCAAGAGGACTGCACCCCACGGCGCCAGAAAATAATTAGCGCGGAAATTAAATAGGGAGCCAGCCAGGAGGGATGCGCGGAGCTCGTTTCTGAGCGGGGGTGATGTGCTGAAACCCCTGGGAGGCGGCGGAGGCGTGAGGCCCGTGGGAGCTACCTGAGCAGCCTTCACGTGCTCGGGTTTTAATCGGGACCTAACGTCCGGGCGTGGACCCGGAGCATCTCCAGCTGGACGTGCCGGAGGGGTGGGAGGACTGGAAATGCTCGAGCCCAGGCTCTTCCAGGAGTTGCGAGCCGCTGTCCTGACCCAAAATCCTTCCTCAAAACCCTGCAGACCTACACCTACGCCAGCCAGGAGCACAGACAAGGGCCCCGAGCCAAGATCTAAATCTGCGCTTGGGTACGTATGTCGGTTTTAATTAGCAACGAGCCCCGGCAGCTCGGCCCCAAGGACCAGCTCCGCGCATGGCTGCTTTCCCAGCGAAGTGGCATCGGGCAAAAGCGCCACTTTTCGAACAACAGCGACAATCCTCGAGCAAAATCCGGCCTAAAAGATCCAAAACTAAGGAAACTCCATCCTACTACGTAGCTGGCAATAAGGAAAGCAGGTGCTTTGAATCAAAAGGATGTCATTTCGGCGCAGGAAATGCAAATCGCACGCCGTTTTTGGGATACCTGTTCTGGAAGCAGAAACAGTTTAACAACTGGTGTGGAAAACCTCGGAAAGACGAGCTGTTTTGGGACGGGGGATCAGGAACAACAGCCGACCCAGCCGAGGAGCTATTGCACCTGTGACTCCTCTGCTTGCAGCGGGGTTAAACAAACCCTCCAGTGTGATTTCGAGAGGAAGTTCCAAACTGATTTAAAGAAGAAGAAAAGAATCTCCCAGTTTATATCTGGCATCTTCTCCTCCCACTTATCCTGGCCAGGACAAACAGGTTTCTCCGCACGCAGAAGATCCCTTTGGTCAAGGGTGGAGGGGAGGAACTCAATCTGCAGCTGATATCTTTATTCCAACACCTTAACAAGGCGTTAAGCCACCGGGGAAGTAAACAAAACCGTCCAAGGTTCCCCCATTTATTTAACTCAGATACTCCAGCTCTTCAGCAATGGATAAAAAGGAAAAAAGAAACGAGAAAAGCGAGTACAGGCTTGACCTTGGGCTTGTGACAAAACCCGATCAGCCTGCGGCAGGCTCGGAGCCACCGTACGCTCCAGATCTGCCTCTCGGGGCTCCTCCGTGGAGGATGGGAGCCCTGGGACAGCTGCGTATCCCACAGCAATGCCGGCACCCCGAAACACGAGGTGGGGTCCCCCCCCCCACCTAACTCCTGCCGAAGGGACGGCGCACGTTTGGGGCTGCCGGAGGAGAGGCTGTGCGAGAGGGAGATTGCCGAGACCATGTTGTTTTCATTCTATTATTATTTATCAAAACCAGATAACCCCAGCAGGAGCAAAAGGTCGGTAATCCGCGTCAGGAAAGAGCTCTGTGGGGACGCCGCCTAACCTGGGAGCGCGTCGGTAGGTGACGGAAAGCTTCAGATGATAAACAAGCACCAAAGAAGCCAAAGCCCCTTCCATTTACGCACAACCAGTCTCGCTGTCCCAGCAGCCTCGGAGGTGAATTACTTGTAATGATGATTTTAATGCAACCTGGCAGCAGATTGTAATTCTAATCATGGTTTGGGCTTAAAATTCCTTATCGAGCAAGAAAGACGTGGGGTGGGCAACCTCCTCTTCTCGCTCCCTCTCTACTCCGAGGGCAGAGGGGTCCCTGCACGAACCCTCGACAGCTCTGCTGGAGTCAGAGTCCTCACGCGCCGAGCGGGAACCACCAGCCCAAATATGCCAGGCTCCTAAATCTGCCACGTCCCTCTCCCCTGACAAGGAGGGAGCTCGTTAAATCACGTGCACAGAGCGGGAGGTGAAGGAGGGATGCCCTGCGGCCGGCCCCAGGCTCCCCCAGCGTCAGCCTGGCCTTCACCCCATCGCTGCCGACATCCCCACCTTCGACCGCGCTGTTCCTCCACCGATCCGACGCCGCGGATGTTCCCGGGGGGGGAAGGCACCAGAAAAGGGGGGGGATTTCTCAGTGGGGTTAAGACACCGCAGCCCGGCCGCTGCCTCTTACGGCGCCAGCAGGACACCAAAGCTGGGTTGCCACAGTACCACACCGCTCTCCGTTCACGAAAGACCGTTAGGAAGCTCCAGGAGACGGGGGAGGCGATCGGCTGGGGATCCAGGAGCGCGGGAGCCCTACCCCAGCGCTTGTTAAATCCACCTCCCGCTGCAGCAACTATTCTGCAGGAGCCTGCTCTCAAAAGAAAGAGGAGGAGTCACTCGGAGGCAGTTTGTAAGGCGAGAACATTTTAATCAGCTGAAGTATTTGTTTCAGGGAGGAAAAGAGCGGAGGGGGGGGAAAAAACCAAACAACCCCCCCCCCAAACACAAGCACAACACCCAGGGCCTCCCCTTCGGCGTTAACGCGATGGGGACACTTCAGACCCCTCGCATACCTCTGTGTCCTCGCTGGGGACAGTTGTGCTTCGTCACAGCGCACGCGGACAGCGACCAACACCTTTTGGCACCATTATCTGACGCCACCGGGCCCAAATACGCTCTTGCGGAGCGCCAGTTTTTGGCTGAGCTCAGCTTTTTTTTGCAGCACAAGGTTTCCTCTGAGCCAGAAGCTGCAGGGTCAGGGGAGCGAGGCACGCCAAGAATGCGAACCGGGACTGACACGGCCATCTCCAGCTCTTCCCCCCGCACGGCGCATTAATTACACGTGCTCTCGACGAGCCGGGAGGCTCCGGGACGACAGGGCGATGAGACGTCGGTGTCATGAGGCGATTTCGAGGTGTAGTTAGAGAGCGATCGGCGCTCAGCTCCCTCTCCGATTGCTGGAAAGGCCCCAACGTGGCATTAGTGACGGTAAAAACACCCTCACATTTGCACGACATGCGGCTGCGCTGGCGCTGCCGG
>NW_008823938.1:0-3803 GCF_000699105.1 Pygoscelis adeliae | reverse complement strand
CCGAGTCAGCTTCGCACAGCCCAGCCTGGGAAAACAGGAAAATAAAAGCTCCGAGCAGGTACCGCGCCGGCCGAGGCTCCCCACTTCGTCAGGCCAAGAGATTTTAACGAGCCGACTTGACACCACCTGCCCAGACAGGACAGGCTGCGTGGTAGGGAGGTGAAACCACGGGTCTTTGTCTTTGGCAACAACTCATTAACATCCACGGTGGCGCTTGGGTTAACGAAGCCGGGCTCCCTCAATGGGAGGCAGGGCACCCCTGCGCCCCTTTTCCGACAGCCCCGCCGGAGCGGGCTGGATGCTCCCGTAACAGGCAGCCGAGAAGTCAATTTATGTTTCAGCAAGCGATTACCATTTGGTGCTAATTAAACTGCAAGCTGATTAGTCAAGTAAAACCTTTAATTAGCCCCTTACATCATTTACAGAAATTACAGCTTATTCGCACCGTGGAAGTGCACGACACGGGGAAAGGACGAGCGGAGCGAGCACAGTTCAAAAGAATTACGCTTTCATTACGTCCAACTTTATTAGAAAAAAAATAATCGTTACTTAAACATCCTCTGCCTGCAACACCAGCACCCGAAAACCGAGCGAGAAACTCGTGCCCCAACTCATTTACTTGAGGCGGAGAAGCTCTGAAGGGTTTGGTTTAAAGCTGCAGAAAGAGCACGCGAGGGGCTGAAGAGTTAATGAAAGATTATCCAATTGCCAGTTACGCCAATTAATCAAAATCTACGAAAACGGCAAATCCTTCAGGAAGCCGGTTTGGAAACGTGAGCTGCGCCTGTGCCACGCAAAGCTGCCTCTGAAAACACTAAACCTACCGCAGCTCGATTGGTGAGGCGGATGGCAAATATTCCTCCCTTCCTCCCCTAAGCTCAGGAGAAATCAGTTTTTATTAAATAAGAGAAGATGCGGCTGTAATTAGGCCGCAGGGAAGCCGCGAGAACATCCCTGGGATTTCTCCCCGAGCCAGGCGGGACGCTGGGGGAACGCGTCCTTCCCTCCGAGCGCCGAGGATGCGGCCCCAAAGCGAGCCACCTCGACAGGCAGGCAAAGCTTGCCGCAGAGCCAGGACCCGCAGGCACGTCGGCCCCCCACTCCTCGTTTTCCGGACGCTCGTTTTGGCTGGGAAAAGGACATCGATCCTGGCAGCGCGGTCGGGAAATCCCTCCAGAGTCGGGGAGAAAGCGCGCGGTGCGATAAAGGCTGCTCTCCTCCATGCCGGGACGCGAGCGTGGCGGCGTGTCCGTCCCCCGCAGCACCAGGAAAACGTCCCGTTGACGTTCGGAGGGAACCGTTCCTTCTCCAGCAGTGCTAAATCAGCCACGAAGGCCCTACGTAAGCTGTAACCACCAGCGGTGATGTACAAATTACACTTCCTCCCCTCCCACCCCCTCTGACAGACACCCACAAATTCCGAAATTATTCATCGGAAAAGTCAAGCGCGGAGGATCCGAGCCTGCAAGGCGAAAAGCGCGTCGCAGGGACGTCCCACAAACGCGCTCCGGAACTGCCCCATCCCAAACCTCGTCCCTTCCAGAGCCGATGCCCTCCCTCCGGCGCCGCTTTCCCCCCCCTCTCGCTGCTCCGACAGCTCCCGAGCGTGCGGCATCCGGGTGTCAGGCTGTGCTGGTTCGTCCTGCTCATCCCCAGCGAGGTGGACAGCAATTCGTCAGCGACGAAACCTCCACCTTCTAAACGGAGACGGACGCGCAAACCCACGGCTCGCAGAGCCCACACATCAATGAACGAGTCACCAACGCGGCAACAAAGTGCGTTGAATGGTTCGGAACAAAACCCTGTGATTTTTTTATTTTATTTTTAGAGGCGGCTTCCTTCTGGCAGATTTGATAAGCGCTGGTAAAATAAATGTCACCTCCGCACATGCCAATAAAGATAACCGGTATCTGGAAAACATCTGGGAACTCGGAACGGCACGGGAGGGGGAGCAGAGCAGCTTCCACTCGGCGGAGGTGAAACGCAGCCTGAGCCGTCGTTACCCCAACGGCATCTTCCCGGGAAACTTCTGCCGCTATTTCAATGCCCAAATACGTTCCAGTTAATTACCTTTATTTGGGAATCGCAGGGTGGTGACTCCTCAGCAGAGCCGGGAGGTTTCCGAGGGATCTTTCTGAAGGTGGTTACGGCAGGCGGGAGGGGCCTCCGTGCGACACCAGCCACGGATTCGCGCAGCCTCACGTTACACCCTCGCCGGGTACCCTGTTTCACAGTCCTATTCCTACGTGGCATTTACCCACAGCTCCCAGAAAACCTCCCTCAACCTGCGCCGGGGACAATCCATATATCTAACAGGTTTATTTCTTAGCCAGAACTAAAGATGCTTGCCTTAAAAGGCTGCCAGGATTAGTTAATGTTTGTACTGGCAGCCAGCAGCTAATTCTTTGGCCCCTGTTCAAACTTTGGGGCTTTACTTAAAACCTTCTTTCCCCGCCCCAGCTCTCTTACAGTCGGTTGCATCTTCCCCACCGCCACGCTCCACAGCTGGGTATTCTCAATAAATCCAATTTGCAGTTATTTACGAGCCCACTGCATAGGGCGTTGCCAGAGTCCCTCTGCGGCCCTGCAGCCCACCCAGTTAATTATTGCAAAAACTCAGTAAATTACAGGGAAAACGCAACTAAAAACTGATCCTGAAACTTCTCATGTTTTGTTCTCGTTTCCCTTCGACAAACAAAGCACCACCGGCAAAGGGAACACACAGAAAACGAAGCGCAGGGCAACCACCTCCAGCTGCGGATACGTTCAGCTGAGCGAACGCGTGGGCACAGGGAAAGGAGTTATACAAATTAATAATTTCACGGCCCGAAAACGGTACCAGCGGTGGGCACGTGCTGCCTGCGCTCCTGCCTGTCAATTCTCCATCCCCACTAACAACTTACCCAGGCGCGGCTGGCACCAGCTCTGGCAGAGTTTCGGCCGGCGCGGGGACCGGCGCGGCCCCGCTGCCCGCATTTACGGCCACGGGAGCGCCGCAGAGGAGCTTGGAGACTGCGATTTCTATTCTCGCTCTGCTCCCCATGTGCCAAAAGCAGGGCAAAACCCCGTTTTCGAGGGGTTAGGCGTGACACAGAGGAGTTACGGCAGCCCTGAGGGATGCCAGCGCCCGGCCGGCTTCGAACGCCCGGCCCAAAGTCGCACGAAACGCTGGAAAAATCAACCCCAGGATTCCACAGCTCGACTGACCGTTAACTCGCCTCGCTACCAGGGAGAGGAGCGCCCTGTGAACACTGATGGGTGTACAAACCCACACAGAACGGAGAATGCAGATAAAAGACACCAGAAAAAACAATTCTTGGATGTTTTCCTGCGCTTCCTGCAACCCGCTCCCGCCCAGCTGGACCCCAGTGTGTTAACAAGCACGCGGGGAGAGGGCTGATCCGGTCTCCACACCCCAGAGAGCCGAGGAGGGCTCCGACGGCTTTTCTAGGAGAACCTAACAGCGACTGTGCTTGGGGAAGAGCATCAGACACACACCGGCATGGAAAGACCCTTCTCCGACATCGGACCGCGAAGCACACGCGCAGAATAAGGACTTCTGAAGAGCGACGCGCAGTGACGGGAGCCCCGGGGAGAAAGAGCTTCTCCAGGCAAATGATTTTTGTCTCCGTTTCCTACCTGCGAGGAAGGGAAAACTCTTTTCCGACTCAGCTAAGCATGCCGGGATCCTCCGGTGAAAGACGCTGCACGAGAACAAGAGATTTCCGTAAGGCTCCCTGACACGCGGCCCGGCGCGGTGCCTAGACCGCAATACCCTGTCACCCAGAATTTTTGACTATTTT
>NW_008823937.1:35814-37647 GCF_000699105.1 Pygoscelis adeliae | reverse complement strand
GCCGTGAGCTCGCCCAGGATCGGCTGGGTGGCTGGTTCCTCCTTTGCTGGGGCTGGGTCTGCAACAGTGACAGCTCAATGCAGGACACACTGGGGACAGACATCTCTCCGTCCGTCCGTCCATCCATCCATCCACCACCCACCCATCCATCTATCCGTCTATCTGCCTGTCCCTCCATCCAGCTAATCACCCACCCATCAGTCGACTCACCCAACCATTCACCTTTCCACCCATTTCCCATTCCTCCAGCTGTTCATGCACCTATCCACTCATATATCCAATTATCCCTTTGTCCGGAATAAACTTCCGGAAACTCAGGAAGCCAGCCTGCCAGAAACCTGTCCTTCCATCCATCTAACCATCCATCTATCCATCCATGTGTCTTCCCACCCATCCATGCTTCCTTCCATCCAGTCACCCATCACCTCTCCATGACCCTTCTCCCTCACATCAGTCCATGGATCCATGAAGCCAACTATCCATGCAACCATCCATCCATTCATTCATTAAACAGTCCGATTATTCATCCAACCACCCATGCTTCCACCTGTCCATGCTTCCAGCCATTCGTCCATCCAGCCATCAATCAGTCCACCCAACCATTTTTCCAGCCACCCATCCATCATCCACCCATTCAATCCCAACCATCCATCTACCCATCACCATCCATCCATCATCCATCCACCCATCCAATCTCAACCATCCACCCACCCACCAGCCAATCATCCACCCACACACTCATCCAATCATCCACCCTTTCATACAAACATCCCTCCATCCCTCTGACCTCGCATGCCCCCACGCCCACCACCAAATCAAGGGCCAGATGCTCTTCCCATATCTCTCAGGGTCAAATGACCTGCCAAGGCTCCTGACTTGCTCCAAACCCAGCGCCCGCAGAGGACACAGACAGGGCTGAGAGATGCCCTCACCTGTGACGGCATCAGTAGAGATAAGACCAATCCGTTTCCGACCCCACACCCCGTAGAGGTTGAACTTGTAGCGGCGGGCCGCGGTCACCGTGCGGGCCCCGCCGTCAACTGCAAGTGCCTGAGGTTGGCCTTGTGCATCCCTGTACTGCACCGTGAAGGAGTCAAAGGTGCCCTCGAGGACGCTCCACTCCAGCTGGATGGAGCTGGGGGTGACATGGGAGACCGTGAGCCCGCCCAGGTGGGGCCGGGGTGGTGGTTCCTCTGACGGTGGGGCCGGCACTGCAATGGACATGGCACACAGCAGAACATGAAGATACACCCACCCACGCATCCTTCTGCTATCTGTCCAGCCACCTACCTGTCTAATCATGCACCCATCAGTCCAAGCACCCAACCATCCACCCATCCTCCCATTGATCCAATTGGGTGTCCACCCATCCATCCAATCGTCCATTCATTCTGTTCTTTGTCCGTTGCTCCATCCATCAGTCCAGTTATCTGTCTGTCCACTCATTTCTCCATTCAAGAATCCAGGCTTCCATCCATTCAATGACCTGTTTTTCCATTTACTTTTCCTTACATCAGCCTTCGAATCCACCTATCCACCCTCCCACCCATCCGTCCAACCTTCCATCCGTCCTTCCACCCATCCATCCACCACCCATCCACACACCTATCTATCTAACCTTCCATCCATCAAACCATTGTCCATCCATCCTCCATCCATCCATCCATCCATCCACACATCCATTCAACCGTCCATCTTTCCACCCATCCAACTATCCATCCATCCACCCACCTAGCTATCCAACCATGAGCCACCCATCCTTCCACTCATCCACCCACCCATCCATCCAACCACCATCCAACCATCCACCCATCCAACCACCCATCCATCCAT
>NW_008823937.1:35317-35746 GCF_000699105.1 Pygoscelis adeliae | reverse complement strand
ACCCATCCATCCACCCATCCATCCCCAACTTGTCTATCAAGAGCAGTTGAGCCTGAACAGCCGGGTCCCTCCCAGTGCTGCCATGGACCACCCAATGGTACCTGCTTTGGCTACGGCACCTTGGGGCTCAGTCAACTCCATCTCATACATGTGCTCCCAGTCCAGCGGGGGCTCATCGGTGCTACCTACCCCTGAACCCAAAAGAGGAGTGGGTGGTTATGGGATGTCCCCATGCAATGTTGTCCCTGTCTCCATCCCCATCACCCACCTGCCGTCACCAGGAATGTGTAGGACTTGGAGATGTGCCCCCGCACCACGCCGTGCACCTCCACCCGGTACATGGCCCCCGGCACCAGCCCTGGCACCCGGGCCACCGCCGTGTCCCCTGGCACCTGTAGCTCCCCCTCGGCCCCCTCCGGATCCTCCAGG
>NW_008823937.1:31344-35092 GCF_000699105.1 Pygoscelis adeliae | reverse complement strand
AAGAGAGGATGGCACGGGCCACCGCCGGCACCGTTTGGTTGCCCCGGAGGGGGAAGTTCGTAGCCTGGAGGTGGCTCTCCAGGCGCTGCAGCAAGGAGCCATTGTAGGAGGAGAGCTTGGCCCCCAGGTCATGCAGGGATGGGCCACCCGGGAGCACTGGGGACAGTGGGGATGCTGGGGACACTGGGGACCACGGAGATGGACGTGATACAGGGGACTGTGGTGATGCTGGGGACCGTGGAGATGCAGGTGACCTTGGGGACACTGGGGATACTGGTGCCTCTGGCGACCTTGGGGACACTGCTGACCCCTGGGATTCTGGGGACACTGGTGATGCCGGGGACACTGGTGACACTGGGGACCTCGGGGATGCTGGGGACCCCGGGGACCCTCGAGTTACTGGGGACGCTGGAAACCTTGGAGATGCTGGGGAAGCTGGTGACCCCAAAGACCCTGATGACCCCAAGGATGCATCCGGTGACACTGGTGATGCCGGTGATCCCAGGGACCCTGGTGACCCCAGGGATGCTGGTGACACTGGGGACCTTGGGGATGCCGGAGACCCTCGGGCTGATGGTGATGCTGGGGCCACTGGTGATGCCGGGGACCCCAGGGAACCCTGAGGCGACCCTGGGGACCCCCCGTGGGTGGGCAGAGTCTGAGCAAGCACTGCGAGAGCAAAGGGGACCAGGGTCATCAACTCATCCCCAAAAGTCCCCGTCTGCCAGAGCCCAGGGACCCACAGCGGGGACACAGGGATGGATGGACACGGGAAGGGACGGGGACAACATAGGGACAGACTGGGGACACCCATGGGGATAGACTGGGGACACCCAGACTCATGGGCACAGACTGGGACAGATGGACTGACGGGGACAAACTGGGGACATCCGGGCCCAGGCAACAGAGGGACGCATGGGGAAGTACTAGGAGATGTGGGGACATGTGGAGCCACGGGGACACACGGGGGTAGACGCAGATAGACGGGCCCAAGGGGACTCACAGACCCACAGGGACAGACTGGTGACACACAGACCCACCAGGACAGACAGACGCATGGGGGCTCACAGAGCCACGGGGACACATGGACACGTGGGGACAGACAGAGGCTTCAGGCACCGTCCTTGTCCCCATGCCCATCCCAGAGATTGTCCCCATGCCAGTCCCCATCCCCATCCCTGTGGCCCTGACATCCCCATCCCGTCCCTGTCCCCATGTCCATGCTGTCCTCATCCCCATGCTTGCATCATCCCTGTCCCCATGCCTGGCCCTGTGGTGGCCCTGTCCCCATGCCATCCCCATCCCCATGCTGTCCCCATCCATGTATTGTCCCAGTCACCATCCCCATGTTGTCCCTGTCACCATGCCTGTGCCCATGCTGTCCCCATCCTTGTGCCATCTCCATGCCTGTGCCATCCCTGTCCCCATGCCACCCCTGTCTCCATGTCCATGCCAACCCTGTCCCCATCCCTGTCCCCACACTATCCATGCTGTCCCCATGCCCATGTCATCCCCATCCCTGTCCTCACACCCATGACCATGCCGTCACCATCCCCAACCCCATCCCTGTGCCATCCCCATGCCTGTCCCCATGCTCATGCCCATTACCATCCCTGCAGTGTCCCCATCCCCGTTGCCCGTGCCCTCGCGGTCCCTGCGCTGAGCAGGTGACACGTACGGGTGCGGACGCGCAGGGTGCTGGGCGCCCCAAGGTGCTGCTCCCGCTGGGCCTGGATGAAGAGCTCGAAGGCGTGGCCGGGTGCCAGTCCTGTCACCTCGAAGGTGACAGCGGAGCCAGGCAGCTCATGGGTGGTCATCGCTGCTGGCTCGTCCTGGGGACAAGGAACATGCCAAGGACACGCTGGGGACACCACGGTGGGACCCAGCCCTGAGTCAGGCAGCAGGTAGGTGACCACAGCCAAGAGCTTCTCCCAGGGCTGGGGGACATCTTGGGGACACACTGGGGATGCTTTGGGGACAGCTAAGGAGGGACACACTGGGGACAGTGTGGTGAGGACACCTCCTCATCCCTGAGCCAGGCAGGGTGGCTGCAGCCCATGGCTTGTCCTGGGGCTAGGGGAAATGTTGGGGACACACTGGGGACATATTGGGGACACCACAGTGGGGACATGTCCTGGTCCCTAAGCAGGGCTGCAGGCAGGTGGCTCATCCTGGGGACAGGGGACATGTTGGGGACACTGGGGACACCACGCTGGGGACACATCTCTGTCCCCAAGCCAGGTAGCAGGAGGGTGGCCACAGCTGCTGGCTCATCCTGGG
This sequence comes from Pygoscelis adeliae, assembly GCF_000699105.1. Lineage (NCBI taxonomy): Eukaryota > Metazoa > Chordata > Aves > Sphenisciformes > Spheniscidae > Pygoscelis > Pygoscelis adeliae. The sequence goes on along the minus strand of NW_008823937.1, from coordinate 32,812 downwards.
GACAAGGGATGCATTGGAGACACATTGGGGACACCATGGGGGGACACCATGGGGGGACCCATCCCTAAGCCAGGCAGCAGATGGATGACACCACCACGGCTCATCCTGGGGACAAGGGACACACTGGGGCGATGTCCCCATACCCAAGTTAGGCATCAGGAGCTGGCCTGACCACTGGTTTGCTCTGGGGACAACAGGCACATTGGGGACATGCTGGGGCCACCACAGGGACACCCTTATGGTGTCCCCCAAAGGGGCAGCAGTGGGTGGCCACAGATGCCACCTCATCCTGGAGATGAAGGCTACGTTGGGGCCACGTTTGGGCCATCACAGCACTGAGGACCTGTCCCCACCCCCGTCCCCGTCCCCAGCTCACCAGGGGGATAAGGGCCACCTGGTAGCCATCCACCAGCACAGAGGGACGGGGCCAGGTCACACGGAAGGACGTCTGGTTGCGGGTGGCCAAGCGTGGTGTCACCGAGGGGATATCTGCAGGGACACAGTCCCATCAGTGGATGCCACCCACAGGCACACTTTGGGGCACCATGGGATGCGGATACCCTGGGATGGGTACACCCTGGGTACACCATGGGACAGGGACACCCTGGGGACACCACGGGATGGGGCACCCATGGGATGGGGATGTCCTGGGGACACCATGGGACAGGGACACCCCGGGGGACACCATGGCATGAGGACACCCTGGGGACACCACAGGATGGGGCACTCATGGGATTGGGGCACTCATGGGATTGGGACACCCTGGGGACATTACAGGACAGGACACCCATGGGATGGGGACACCCTGGGGACACCATGGGACAGGGACACCTCAGGGAACACCATAGGATGGGGCACCTATGGCATGGGGACGCTCTGGGGACACCACAGGATGGGGCATCCATGAGATGGGGACACCATGGGATGGGGCCCATGGGATGGGGATGCCACGGGGACAGGGCACCCATGGAATGGGGACACTCTGGGGACATCACAGGACAGGGATGGGGACACCACAGAACAGGGACACCCTCAAGACACCATGGGGACACCATGGGATGGGGTACTCATGGGATGGGGACACCCTGGTGACATCACGGGACAGGACACGCTTGAGACACCATGGGGACACCACAGGATGGGGACACCATGGGATGGGGACATCCTGGGATGGGGACGCCATGGGGACATGGAGGAGACACCCCAGGAACAAGGCCACCCAAGCCATGGGGGACAGCAGGATATGGGGCACCCACAGGACAGGGACACCACAGGGACACCCAGGGACAGGGCACTGGGGGACACTGGGAGGACCGGCAGAGCACTGGGGGACACCAGGGGACACTGGGGGAAATACCAAGGTGGCATCAGGGTCCCCTTTGGCTGGGGGGGGGGACAGAAGGGGGGGCATTGGGAGCACTGGGCGGGGGCCATTGGGAGAAGTGGGGAGCACACGAGAAGCACTGGG
>NW_008823937.1:29582-29906 GCF_000699105.1 Pygoscelis adeliae | reverse complement strand
GGGCGGGGGGGGCCGGGGGGGGGGCCCCACGCCCCCCCCGCAGCGCCAGTGCCAGCAGCAGCGAGGGCAGCCCCAGAGTCATGGTCCTGTGGGGAGGGGACAGATGGCACCCGTGGGGATACCTGGGGACATCCGTGGGGACACCCAGACACCCATATGGGACATCCACAGGGAAGCACGAACACCCATAGGGGACACCCAGGGGACCCAGGGACACCCATGGGGGGCACACAGGGGACACCCACAGGGACACCCAGGGGACACCCGAACACCCGTGAGGGACACACAGACATTGTGGGGGACACCCGGACACCCGCGGGGGAC
>NW_008823937.1:29057-29451 GCF_000699105.1 Pygoscelis adeliae | reverse complement strand
CACCCGGACACCCGTGGGGGACACCCAGACATCATGGGGGACACACAGACACCCGTCAGGGACACACAGGGGACACACGGACACCCACAGGGGACATCAGTGGGGACACATGGACACCCACGGGGGACAGCCAGGGGACACAGGGGACACAGGGACACCCATGGGGACACGGGGACACCTACAGGGGACACACGGTCACTGTGACTCACAACACCCACCCACGACCCTTGTGTGGCACCAGTGTGCCCAGTAACCCCCGGCAACCCCCAGTAACCCCCCAGTTCTCACTAATTGCAGTATCTTCATCCCTCCAGTCCCCAGTAACACCAGTAACTCCCCAGTAGCCCCACTCTCCAGCAACTCCAGCAACACCAGTAACAGCAGTAACACCAGC
>NW_008823937.1:23664-24622 GCF_000699105.1 Pygoscelis adeliae | reverse complement strand
ACCAAGGGGACGTGGGGAGCAGGGGCCCACAGGACACCGGGATTGGGGACCAAGGGGACACCAGGAGAGGGGACCCAGGGGACCCCTGCAGGACAAGGGATCTGCTGGGAGAGGGACTCAGGGGACACTGGAAGAGGGGACCAAGGTGGACCCCCCCCAGGACCAGGGGTTTGCTGGGAGAGGGACCCAGGGGACAGCAGGATTGGGGATCAACCGGACCCAGCGGCCAGTGACCCAGGGGACACTGGGACTGGGGACCAAGGGGGCACAGAGCTCAGGGACCCAGGTGACATCAGGAGAGGGGACCTGCTCGGAGAGGGGACCAAGGGGGCACAGAGCTCAGGGACCCAGGTGACATCAGGAGAGGGGACCTGCTCGGAGAGGGGACCAAGGGGACATGGGGACCAGAGACCCAGGGGACACAAGAAGAGGGGATCCAGGCAGGTCCCTGGGAGAGGGACACGGGGACCAGGGCACCCAGGCACTGGGGACCCAGGGGACACAGGGACCACGGGGACACGGGACAACGGAAAGGGGAGACCCAGGGGGACCCCCAGGGACCGGGGTGTCGCCAGACAAGGGGGACTGAGGGGACACGGGTGTCACCTCTCACCTGCTGCTGGCTCTCGGCGTCCAGGGCGCTGGTGGGCTCATCGAGGATGAGGACACGGGGGTCCCTCACCAGGGCACGAGCGATGGCCACCCCCTGCCGCTGTCCCCCGGAGAGCTGCCCCCCCAGCTCACCCACCTCTGCGCGAGATGGGGGTCAGTGCGGGGACATGGGGACACGGGGACGGTGGGAAGGGGACACCACCTACCTGTGTCATAGCCCCGGGGCAGGCGGGTGATGAAGGCGTGGGCACCCGCTCGGCGGGCTCCCACCGTCACCTGCGCCTGGCTCCAGGTCCCCGGCCCGTAGGCGATGTTGGCGTGGAGCGCGCGGGAGAAGAGCAACGGC
>NW_008823937.1:21513-22424 GCF_000699105.1 Pygoscelis adeliae | reverse complement strand
AGGTGGCCCCGCAGGACATCGGGCGCCAGCGTCCCTGCGGGTGCCACCTGCTCCTCCTGGTCCAGGAACGCAAAGATCTTCTCTGAGGAGCCCACGGCCTTGGTCATTTTGGGGTAGTGGTGGAGCAGGACCTGGGGACACAGAGGGGACATAGCAGGGAGGGTGTGGGGACATGGGAAACAGGCATGGGGACGCGGGGACACAGGGGACTGGGACAGGGATGCGTCCAGGAGGACGTGGGGACATGGGGAATGGGTATGGGGACACCGCTGGGAGGGTGTGGGGACACAGAGGACACAGGGACATGGTGTGGGGACATCGCAGGGCACAGGGACACAGTGGGACCAGAGTGGGGATGTGACAGGGAGGTTACAGGGACACAGCAGGGGACACAGGGACATGGCAGGGAGGCCACGGGGAGATGGCAGGGCATGGGGACACAGAGGACAGGGACAGGGATGTGTCCAGGAGGACATGGGAACACGGGACAACAGGCATGGGGACACGGCCAGGAGGGTGTGGGGACACAGAGGACAGGGACGCGGTGGAGAGGGCATGGGAACACGGCAGAGGGGACACAGGCACACGGAGAGATGGGCACGGAGACACGGGGACATGGCAGGGAGGGCATGGGACATGGGTGGCAATGGGGACACACTGGGACTGGCACGGGGACACAGTGGGGAGGGTGTGGGGACATGGGGAATGGGCTTGGGGACACGGTGCGGAGGACGCTGGGGACACGGCGTCCCCTCGGGCTCACCTCCACAGCCTCGGTGAACTGCATCTGGTAGATGAGGAAGGTGACAAGGTCCCCGGTGGTGATGGTCCCCGCGGCCACCAGCTGTCCCCCATAGTAGAGGAGCCCCAACTTCAGGGCCAGCACTGAGAACTGGGGACACAGGGAGGTC
>NW_008823937.1:19957-20503 GCF_000699105.1 Pygoscelis adeliae | reverse complement strand
AGGGGACAGTGGGGACAGGGAGGTGACAAGGGCTGCAGGGAGGGGACAGTGGGCACAAGGGAGGAGACCGTGGGTGCACAGAGGGGACAGGGGGCACATGGAGGTGACAGCAGGCATGGGGAGGGGACGGTGGCCACAGTGAGGGGACAGTGGGCATGTGGAAGGGATGGCAGGTTAATAGAAGGGACAGTGGGCACGGGAGGGAACAAGGGGTGCAGGGAGGGGACAGCAATCATGGGGAGGGGACAGGGGGCACAGGGAGGTGACAAGGGACCCGTGTGTCGTGTCTCCCCCAGTACCTGCTGGATCTTGCTGACGCCCCGGGGCAGTAGCAGGAGGACGGGCAGTGACAGGAGGGTGACAAAGGCCAGGCGGGGTGACAACCACGCCATGGTGACCAGGAGGCAAACGCCCCGCGCCAGGTACCACAGAAAGAGGCTGAGCGCCTCGGACACCGCTGCGTGGGTGGCCTCCACGTCCCCTGTCACCCGCGCCATCACTGCCCCGGTCCCCGTCACCCGCAGGGAGGTGACATCCTGTCGCCGG
>NW_008823937.1:13663-14853 GCF_000699105.1 Pygoscelis adeliae | reverse complement strand
CCCGAGTCCCGCCCCAGGCCGGGGTCACCCCTGGGTCCCCCAAGCCGCAGCCCCCCTTCCCCCGGCACCGGTCTTGTCCCCTTCCCCCGGGGCACCCCGCGACCCCGGCGTCCTGCCCACCCCGGGGGGAGACCCAGGTGTCCGGCACCCCACGGCTCTCCCCACCGCCCCACCCCGGCTCTGCCGCCCTGGGGTCTTATGGGTGAAAGAGCTGGGAAAACGGTAAAATAATCCCGGGGCATGTGGGCACCCCCCGGGGCTTGTGGGAGGTGTCCCGCGCACCCAGTGTCCCTTGTGCCTGGCACCCCTTGTGTTACCATAAGTCGGCAGGTGAAAAACTCTCTAAGACCCAATTTGGAGTTTTAGAAAGCAGGCATTCTTTATTGCGGCGCCGGGCGCGCAGGGGATCTGTGTGTTCTGCCTCGTGTGCCCCCCGAGCTGCTCAACCGTGGGAGTTATGTACAATCAGAATATACATATTCATTAGATTTCCGAGAAATGATTAGCATATCATGTTATTTCCTGGAACTCATTAACGCATGTAAAAGTCTTTGACGCAGGCGCTCTTATGTTCGTCGGTGGTCTTCCAGGGTCCTCTGGGGGTCGTCGATAGTCTTCCTCACCACGTCCACTAGTGGAGCTCAGGCTCTTCGCCGGCACAGTTTGTCCTTTGGCCCAGCTGCCCCAACTTGCTGATTTCAGCAGAACTTCCTTATCTGTTCCACCCCCGTGCCCAGAGGCTCAAGGCTTCTTTTACCTACGGAATGTCCAGTCTGTCTATCCACGGAGCATTTAGCTCCTTTGTTTCGACAGAGGGAACCGTATGTCTCCTTAGTACTTCTTTATATTCGGTATCATTGTGCCCAGTGTCCCTCGTGCCCAGCCCTGCCTGTGCACCCTGTCCCTTGAGCCCAGCATCACTTGTGCCCAGCACTGTCTCTGCCCAGTGTCCCTCGTGCCTGGCATCACTCACGCCTGGCAGCGCTCCTGCCCGGCATCTCACGTGCCCGGTGCGCATTGGCACTCGTGCCCGGATACATGATGTCCCCCACAACAGCCTTCTCTCTGAACTGGAGAGGTACGGATTTGATGGCTGGACTGTCCGCTGGGTGAGGAATTGGTTAGATGGTCGCGTCCAGAGGGTAGTGGTCAACGGCTCCATGTCCAGATGGAGACTGGGGGTGAGGGGG
>NW_008823937.1:10183-13365 GCF_000699105.1 Pygoscelis adeliae | reverse complement strand
TTCACTGAAAGGGTTGTCAAGCATTGGAACAGGCTGCCCAGGGAAGGGGCTGAGTCACCATCCAGCACCTCGACGTCCTTCTTGTAGTGAGGGGCCCAAAACTGAACACAGTATTCGAGGTGCGGCCTCACCAGGGCTGAGTACAGGGGCACGATCACTGCCCTGCTCCTGCTGGCCACACCATTTCTGATACAAGCCAAGATGCCATTGGCCTTCTTGGCCGCCTGGGCACACTGCTGTGCAATACCTCTCCGTGTCTACAGTGGCCCACCGGTGCCCCTTTGGATCCTTGAACTATCTTTACTTCTTTGAAGCATCCTACTTTCAAGTCAATGCCAGGGATACACGGAGCCTCCGGACTGGTCGCTTCTCCCACTCGTTTCCCGTTGGGCTCCCCTCAGCTCCCACCACAGCGACTGGGATCCCCCCATCACCCCGGAAACCCAGATGTGTCCTATCCCCTTGTACCCCGATGCCATTAGGGGTCACTGTGCACCGGTGTCCACCAGGGCCTTATATTCCCATGGGTCTGACGTGCCAGGCCACTGAATCCATTTGTCCCTTTCCTCTGCCCGGCCGGAGGCAGGAGCCCTAGTTCTGATCAGAGCATTCGTTACCCGATTCCTGTAATTGCAAACCAGAAGTCTTTTCACCCTGAGAGGAGCCCACATCTCTCTCGCCCAGGCTACGTTACAAGGACTAGTCACGGGTACGAGCCTACTGTGGTCCGGCATAGTCTTTGCATGGTGCTGGGTGTGAGGTTCGACCCCATGTGGACGTACGTCCACTGGATCAGAATCAGGAGGAGGAGATGTGTCCTCAGCCCTGGGGAATTGCTCGACAGCAACTGCCGCAGCAATCGGCCTGGATCATCCCCTTTCACTGCTGTTTTTTCCCCACAATTCTCGTACGTGGGCTTCCAGGAGCGAGGTAGGTGCAACGTCCCACTTCCTCGTGTCCTCCCCATGGTCACGCAGACAGAACCCTACCAGGTGGCACGCGGCGTGCGCCCACGGTCCCCGTTGCGTTGAGCAGGCTCCTGGTAGCTGAGATGCTGCCCTGTAGGCGCAAGGAGGGAGATTCTCCACCTTCTCTTCGAGTGGCCGGACCTCGGGGAACGGTCTGTCCGCAGCGGAGACAAAGCCCCGTGGTGGGAAGGGGGAACAGAAGTTCTCCTTGAATCGCTGGAGCTGGCGGACCACTCCATGGCCAGTTGGCGCCTCGACGTCTGCCCAGTCCACCACGGCCGGGTTGCTGCCGCACGTCGGTGTGCTCCGTACAAACATCCGCCACACGGACTGTGCGCGCTGGATGCCATCCCGGTATTTGGGGGCCCGATTATTGTCCGTGCCACTGCAGACCGCTACAAATGCCCTCAGGTACTGGATACCTTCCTCGCTGGTAGACCACTCACCTCGCTGGGTTACAGGATCTTCCGCGAGAGGATACTTTGCCTTCACGCTCAACAAGAGCCACCTCCAGAGGCTGTGGGTGGCTGCCCCTCTTCCCATCCATCAATCCCTCAGTCCTAGCAATGGATCCCAGCTGCTGGGCTTCCCTACCTTCTGGTTCCAGCCTGTCAGCCCCACCGCCCCAGCATGGGAGCAACCAGGGAGCAAACGTCTTCACCTGCCTGATGGACGAAATCGCTCCCTGTATCTCGCAGCCCGCTCAGGGATAGGGACCAGGTCGTTTCTGCCTCTGCCCCCTCAGGGGAAGGGTCCACTCTGTGGACTTCCACTGCGTCTCCTTGGCTGCGAGAGGAACTATTAGAGTTCAGAGTCGAGTCCCTGGTTTAGTCGCAGTGACCGTTTGTGTGACCTCAAACCAGGAGACGTTCGTCTCGGCGCCCGTCTACATGGCCTCAGAGCAGGAGACTTTCCCCTCAGTGCCTGCTTGTGTGGCTTCAGAGCAAGAGACCTTCTTCGCAGTGACAGTTTGCGCGGCTTCAGACCAGGAGACCTTCTCAGCGCCCGTCCGCGTGGCCTCGGAGCAAGAGACCCTCTCCACGTCAGTGCGTGTGACCTCAGACCAGGAGACCTTCTCAGCGCCCATTTGCCTGGCCTCAGAGCTCGCCACCTGCCACGGGGGTACGGATGACCAGCCAGGTCCCAACGAAAAGCTGGCCGATCCCCCTCAGCCCCCTCTTTTCCCTTTTTATCCTCGAGTACGGTATGATATGGCCTGGAACATCTCTCGCTAGTTTGGGTCACCTGCCCGGTTGTGTCCCCTCTCAACCTCTTGCGCAACCCCCATCTATTCGGAGGCGGGGCTGGGATTCGGGGGCGGTTGGGGGGGGGCGGCGAGTGAGAAATAGAGGCGGCCTTGACGCTGTGCCGACGCTGTTCAGATCCACCGCTGTGCTACCAACGCTGTTTTGGTCACAAATCCAAAACACCGCACCGTGCCGGGCTGCTATGAAGAACATCAACTCTATCCCAGCCAAAACCAGCACAGCCCTCGACCCGAGGCTGCGAGAGCAGCCCAGGCACCGGGAGAGGAGGCGCAGCCCGCCGCAGGGTGGGGACCAGCATTTATTGTGCGACCCAGGAAACGTACACACGTAAAAGAAATCCATTACAACCTCAGAAATCCATTACAACCTCAAAATTAAAAAAAAAAAAAAAAAAAAAAAAAAAAAAAAAAAAACAAACCCCAAACAAACAAAGAAATAAAACCACAAAAAAAAAATCAATAATAATTGTGGTGCTCAATTTTAAAAGCATCGGAAAATGGGGAGTTCACCCAGCCAGAAGAGCCACCACCGTAGCCGGGGGTGGGCAGGCGCAGTGTGACAAGCTCTCTCTGCAGGCAGCTCCCAGCCTCCTCCGGCACATGTCTGCGTCCAGCCGGTGAGAGGGCAGGGGGCCGCATCCAGCCACGTGCCGGTCCCTCGTGGAGTCGTTAGGCGGTGATGGCTGCAGGGACGGGAGGAGGAGGAGACAGTGTCACCCAGGGTGGCCCTGTCGTCCCCAGCTCTCTGCTCCGGGGTCCTCGGTGAACCCCTTCCGCAAGCCTGGTGTTGCTCTGGTCCCACGGGGGAGCACGGAGACCTGGGGCCACCCCGTCCACCCCGCCCTGGTCCCACACCGTACCTGTGCCCGAGCCGCCAGACTCCCCATCCGCGCCTGCGAGAGAGAAACAGCCGTGAGCTGCCAGCCCCGTGCTCGCCACGGGCACGG
>NW_008823937.1:7718-9166 GCF_000699105.1 Pygoscelis adeliae | reverse complement strand
AGTCGTCAGGCGGTGATGGCTGCAGGGACGGGAGGAGGAGGAGACAGTGTCACCCAGGGCCACGGCCCTGTCCCCAGCTCTCTGCTCCGGGGTCCTCGGTGAACCCCTTCCGCAAGCCTGGTGTTGCTCTGGTCCCACGGGGGAGCACGGAGACCTGGGGCCACCCCGTCCACCCCGCCCTGGTCCCACACCGTACCTGTGCCCGAGCCGCCAGACTCCCCATCCGCGCCTGCGAGAGAGAAACAGCCGTGAGCTGCCAGCCCCGTGCTCGCTACGGGCACGGTGCACGTGCCAGGAGCCGGCCCAGGAGCCACGGCCGCGCTGCAGCCACTGGGAGAGGAGCATGGCACCGTGAGCACCAGGGGGGAGACACGACCTCTTCCATACGTCCCCACTACAGGGCTTTAAAGAGGGGCAGCACAGGGAGGATGGGGATCGGGAAATGCTGGCAGCGGCCACAAACCGGAGCCACGAGACCGCCCCGGCACCGGGCAGCCGCTGGAGCCAGACCTGCCACCGGTACTCACTTGACGCCATGCCGTAGCCCTTCTTCTTCTTCTCTGCAGAGAGAAAGAGGCATCAGCATCCACAGCGCTTCGCCGCCAGGCTCGGGGCTGCCCACAGCGCAGCGGCTCGTGCCTGCAGCCCCTCATGGCCCCCCTGGCCCTGCCTTCCTCCCGCACCCCTCTGCCTCGCCGGCCCCAGAGCTTTACCTGATTTGTACTTCCAGAAGGCGAACGCGGCGATGATGATGGTGACAGCCACGATGGCACCACCTGCCGCCAGCACGATGGTGAACAGGTTGGACTCCGGCTCTGAGGGAGAGCAGGACTGTGAGGAGGGGAAGGGGAACCACCCCAGCCCACCGCTCCACGTGCCCAAGGACACCGGGCTCACCCCACGCGAAGAGGCCAGGCTCGAGCATGCTGGCATGCTCCACACGGCACCGGTACTTGTCCTTATCCTCCGGGCGGGCCTCGATGGAGGCCCAGGTGTAGTAGGTGCCGTCGCTGTTGGGCACGATGCTGCCCCGCTCGGTCTCCTGGTCCCTGACCTCACCGTTCTTCAGCCAGTTGATGGTGATGAGCCGTGGGTAGAAGCCGTAAGCGCGGCAGTACAAGGTCAGGATCCCGTGGGCCTCCTTCCCCGACACTCGGACCGTGGGGGGCTCTGGGGAGGGGGTGGCGGTGAGGACCGGCACACGCACGCGTGCCGGCCGGTCCCCAGGGTCCCCATCTCGCCCTCACCTTTCCTCTCCAGCGCGGCCTGCCCGTAGCTCACGTACTTCCTCAGCCACTCGATGCAGATGTTCTCCAGGTACTGCTTCCACCCATCAGGGACACCCTCGTCCTCCCACTTCCTCTTGGTGATTTGTGCTGCCGCGTCTGCCGCGGTGAACGTCATCGTGCTCATGTCGAAGGCGATGAAGTCCCTCCCATCGTAGGCCA
>NW_008823937.1:6833-7615 GCF_000699105.1 Pygoscelis adeliae | reverse complement strand
CCGTGTGAGCCCCTGAAACAGGACCAGGGAGACGGGGCTGAGGGGCTGCCGCAGCCCTGGGCCTTCAGTGGGGCACAGACCCCCCGGCAGCACCCCTCACTCCCGCCCTGTGTGAAGCCCGGGGGGATCGGGCACCGGCACAAGGGGTGCCCCCCGTCCTGCCCCGGGGCCCCAGCACTCGGGGGGGGTCATGTAAAGCCATGATGCAGACCCCCTGCACCCAGGGCGTGGCTAGGATGGCACCCAGCCCCATGGCACCCTGGGACAGCGAGGGATGGGGTCCGAATGCCGTAGGGGGGTACAAGGAGATGGGGTGGGGCGGGGGAAGCCCCTCTGGCTCTGGGATGGGGGGCCTGAGCACCATGTGGAGGGCAAGAGCCTGGGAGCCCCTCTGGTTCTGGGGGTCTCAACTGCCGTGGGGATGGCGGGGGGCTGGGACAGGGCAGCCAGGAGCTGCAGGGACAGCGAGAGGCTGGGATGGGGCAGCCAGGAGCCTCCCAGTCCTGGGATGGGGGTGCTGGGCACTGTGGGGGTGGGATGGGACGGGACAGGGTGGCCAGAAGCAGCCCCCCCCGGCTCTGGGACAAGGGATCCCAAGCACTGTGGGGCTGGGGCAGGGCACCCGGGACCCCCTCGGCCTGGGGACAGGGTGGCTGGGAGCCCTCTGATAATGCCACCAGGCAGGGAAGGGCCGGCGCAAGGCAGGGCAGTGACATGGGGCAGGGCAGGATCTTGGAGGGGGGGCAGGGGGGAAGGACGGCCCTGGCCCACGGAGCCCCAGC
>NW_008823937.1:5375-5969 GCF_000699105.1 Pygoscelis adeliae | reverse complement strand
GTGGGATGGGAGGGGACGGAGTGGCCAGAATCAGCCCCCCCTGGCTCTGGGACAAGGGATCCCAAGCACTGTGGGGCTGGGGCAGGGCACCCGGGACCCCCTCGGCCTGGGGACAGTGGGGCTGGGAGCCCTCTGATAATGCCACCAGGCAGGGAAGGGCCGGCGCAAGTCAGGGCAGTGACATGGGGCAGGGCAGGATCTTGGAGGGGGGGCAGGGGGCAAGAACGCTCCTGTCCCACGGAGCCCCAGCCCAGCCCCCACTCACCCCCGCTCTGGTTGTAGCGGCCCCGCAGCGTGCCCAGGTCCACTTGTCTGCTCTGTTGACCTTGCTGCGATATCTGGGTGTCCATGTCCCAGTACTGCTGATCCAGGTTGTCTGCCATCCAGTCCGCCACAGGCACCGTCCTCCTCATCTCGCTGTCGTAGCGGACGATGACGTTCCCGTCCACGTCTCCCACGACTACGAACTGCGGCACCCCCGGGCTGGCCTCCGACACCCCAACATAGAAGTAGCGCAAGGAGTGGGGCCCTGCGGGAACACGGGGGGTGGTGAGAGGTGCGGGGGCGGCGGGCTTGGGGGGCGACAGGGGTGAG
>NW_008823937.1:0-470 GCF_000699105.1 Pygoscelis adeliae | reverse complement strand
AGCCCGGCGTCGGCCCTCGGCGCGCTCCACCCAGGCGGGGCCGTTGTTGAGGAAGGTGGCGAGGTGGGCGGCGCAGGAGCGGAGCAGCCCCCAGTCGCAGGGGACGAAGTGCCGGGCGTTGGGGTCGTAGCAGACCAGCGGGTTCTTGTTGAAGACGAGGGCGAAGTCGAAATCCAACACAGAGCCGTTGGCCGCCAGCGGGCAGGAGCTGGCCAGGTGCACCAGGAAGGCGCCTACGAGGGGGACGCGGGGGTAAGCGGCATCTCCTGGGGTGCTTCTGTCCATCCCCGTGTCTCTATCCACCTCCGTCTGTCCCCATCCCTCCATCCATCTCATCTCCACCTCTCCATCCATCCCCACCCATCCCCATCCCTCCATCTGTTCCCCAGCTGACTCCATCCCTCTGTCTGTGCTCCTCCCTCCATCCAGGCCCAGCCCTCCTTCCACCTTCATCCCTTCATCCATCTCCA
>NW_008823936.1:0-2133 GCF_000699105.1 Pygoscelis adeliae | reverse complement strand
TTTTTTTCTTGAGCAGTTCCTGTGCTTGTTCTTCCTGCTTCCCACCACTTGTTTTCAGTGCTGCAGCACATTGTAACCAGATTCATGTAAGTCAAAGAATATTTCCTGCCTTTTTTTAAAACCCCAAGGAATTTGCTGTTCAGGTTCACAGAGCAACCCCACGAATGGTTGCTTTGGCACAACTAGAAGGTGACAGCGAACAGGTGAGTGGACAGGAACTCAAGGCTAGCAGCAGTGAGAGGGGAAAGAAAAGGCCTAGGCTACCATTGCTGCTAAAAAAAAAAAGAGGTCCTTATTTATTTGAGGTCTGCTGCTATTTTGTCAGAACTGGTGAAGGGAGGCATCCCAAAGTTTGGTGCTTTTTCACAAGGTTTCAATGGATTTAATGCTAAAAAAAGCCAAACAAAAAACCAAACAAACCAACAAAAAAAACCCCAAACCAAACCAACTTTGTCAGAACTGGTGAAGGGAGGCATCCCAGAGTTTGGTGCTTTTTCACAAGGTTTCAGTGGATTTAATGCTAAAAAAAGCCAACCAAAAAAACAAACAAACCAACAAAAAAACCCCCAAACCAAACCAACCTTGATTTACAGACCTCACAGCATCTGACTCGATCACCTTCTTCAGCACCATATTCTGGTCTAAGTGGAACTGCCTTAAATATTACCACTGAATTGTACCTTGAGTTGCTGACTGTTATGCCGTATACTCATGAACATTTCCATCAGTGCCACTCTTGATTTAAGCATCCCCCTTCCCTGTGCTGATGGCACTGGGGAATCATCATGGCCTGTAATGATACTTTTGTTCATGTGGTTGCACAGTGAACACGTGCAAGTTAATCTCTTTAATGCATAGCACAGCTGAGGGGGTGATAAGAAGGTAGAAAGGAACTATTCAAACTGGCACTGCTGCTGGAAGAAGTGCTCGTAGAACTACACCTGTAGTTGTTTCTTGCTGGGGGTACTTGGCCTCCCCAGTAATTCTATTTTTCAGTTCTTTCAAAGGAATAGCTACATACAAAGCTTAATTTAAAATAACAACCACTTTTGACTAGTGAAGTTTGGAAGTTTGACTTTATCTTGGAGCTGGTCTACCTTTGAGTTTTGCTAGTATAATAATGCTATTTGGGTGTATGGGTACATGTGTGCTAGGAGGTAGGATCTCCATTCCTCGCCTGAGTAATAGCCCCCTAGCACATGTAGCTGCTCCAGTCAATGCTCTAGCGTATGCCTAAGTATACCAACAGCCTTTTGAGACTAACGTGTTCTGTTTAGAGGCTGGTATAAGCTATTCTAATGGGGGGTTGATGAAAAACACTCTTCCTTAAAAACAACTGTGGAAATTTTAAGGCAACCAATAGGAGCTATCACCCACAAGAAAGGCACAGGTAACATACGTAGCAAGTTTTCTTGAGGGTTTGTTCTGTGGTGATACATCTTTCTGTACAGCACAGAAGTGAAGTCAATGAAAATGAGACAAAAGAGAGCAAATAACCGGTCTGGAAGACGTGAAAAAAAACTTATGGCTACGTTTTTTTGTCCCAGTGCTGGCTTCAGCAAGTTCATTCCAATCTCTATAAATCCCTCCAATATGGGTGGAATTGAAGTTAAAACCCATGTTGCTTAACAAGATTACAGTGGTATTTACCCTCATTACCTGGGCCCTGCCAATGTTGCTGGGTCACCAAGTCATCAGTGTGTTTGATTATACTGTGCTGAGACTAATTACATTGTTGTTCAGAGCAATTGGAGGCTATAAAAGGGAGCCGTTTCTTAGAGCTACTCTGTTTGTATATACACACACCTGCAGGCAGAAAGGCTTTTAATGTTAGCTGTGCTTTGTGACTTGCTGGATGAGCACCACTCGGTCTCTGAAATGCAGACCTGATTGAGTAGAATATATGCTTGTCTGCAGATGCAAAGCCACGAATCTTTGTTTGTATCTTATGTTTTGTGATGGGTTGGGGGTGGTGGTGGTGTCTTTCCCCCCCCCTCGGCCCCCCACTTCACTAATGCTAACTCTGAAGTCACTCCAGTTTTGCAAAAAATTAAACACCCAGTTCTGGAGGGCAATTTAGAAATCTAAATATTTCTTCTGCCAGCTTTCAAATTCGTAAGCCTTTGTTTACTT
>NW_008823935.1:208190-211797 GCF_000699105.1 Pygoscelis adeliae | reverse complement strand
CATGCCTTTTGTTTTAAAATTAAATGGTTGCTTGAAATTGGTTCTAGAAGAGTAACTGAAATGCCGTTTGTTCTTAGGCGGCCCTACGACGCACGGATGTCATTCTGGAAGTAGGCCCGGGAACCGGGAACCTGACAGTAAAGATGTTAGAGAAAGTAAAAAAAGTGAGTGTGAATTCCCCCCCCCCTCCCTCCCCCCCTTCCCCAGATCAAACCACATTGTGCCTTAGATTACGGCAAGCAGAACGATCTTCATCCGCTTGATTCACATAAGTAGAATTACTCTATGGAATATTTTTCTTAACACTTGCATAACTCCAGCGGTTTTTTAGCTGTTCATGTAAATCTTGTGCGGTTTTTATTAAACTGTATTGCTGTTGTCCATTCACATGGTAAGTCTTGCATGTTTTTGGGGAGGGAGGAAAGTGCATAGCCAAATAGGGAATTTTTAAGAATTATTTAAACCTGTAGCAATAGATTCAGGGCTTTTTTACAATTGACATTTTAGTCCCAGTTAGGAGGAGTTGTATAAAGTTGCAAATATATACTTTGTTTTCAGGTTATTGCTTGTGAAATTGACCCCAGACTTGTTGGTGAACTTCAGAAGAGAGTCCAGGGCACGTAAGTATCAACTGTGGAGATAGCGAGCACTTAAAGCAGTGAAGCTGCTGCGGCAGAAACTTTGGCGACATGCTCCTCTGAGGATAACCAACAGTGTATTTCCCCCCAGGTGTCTGGCAAACAAACTGGAAATCAAGGTTGGAGATATCTTGAAGACAGACTTACCATTCTTTGATGCATGCGTGGCTAACTTGCCTTACCAGGTATAGGCTAAACAACATGGCAAAACTTTTTTTTTTTTAAATGGTAATCGCCCAGAAATTATAATAATGTTATTACTCTTTTCCTCAGATTTCTTCACCTTTCGTTTTCAAGTTGTTGCTTCATAGGCCTTTTTTCAGGTATGTGGAAGAACAGAGCTCTGTATTACCTGACAGAAAAAAAACCAGTTTTAAAAATATTCCCAAATCAATTTTTTTTAGTTCTTAAATACCAGTTTGAGGGATCAGAGCTGCACCAAGATTTTTCTGTAATATGAAAACTGCCAGTGCCTGGAAATTAGTTTATGTCAGTGTATTAAGCATGAGGAGAAAATTCAGTCTTGGCATCAGTGAGTGTCCGGCTGATGAGAACAGGAGTTGCACCTCTTTACACTAGTGTTTTAACTAATTGTTATTCCAGGGATAAGTAGGGCATCGCAGCATTTCAGATGCCTTCCTACCTTAGAAAGGAAGGGTGGAAAGGGTAGGATCGAAGCCAAGACGCTTCCTGTTGCCTGGTCCAAAAGTATAACTGCCTTATGTAAGGAGGTACTTCTGTGTACTGCTGACTGTACTGTCAGCAGTTCTTGACTTCTCTCACTGAAGTGCTAATGTTAGTGACATTACTGGTCAATTTTTGGAGCTAGAGAGTTTCGATTTGAAGGACTCATCGTAGAATTATTCAAAATTATTTGTTACAGGTGGGCACAAAACTCTGAGGCAAGCCTCTGTCTCTTTGATCCTGATCCATTTAGCAGTATAAAGAATCAAATTCTATTGTAGTTTTAAGGAGATTCAGATGGTTTCACCAAGTTTTCTGTTTTGTTTCTTTTTTTTAACACACTCAGGGCTAATTAAGGCAGAGTTTGTTTATGAAAAACTTTTATTGCTTCTAAGCGCTGAGGCAAATCCTGTGTTTTCCAAGCGTGTTACCTGGCTTTTGACATAAAAGTTGATTACTTAGAATTAATTTTCTCATTTCTGTTATTCTCAGGTGTGCAATACTTATGTTTCAAAGGGAATTTGCACTTCGTTTGGTTGCAAAACCAGGAACTAAACTATACTGCAGACTCTCTATTAACACTCAGTTACTGGCTCGAGTGGACCATCTGATGAAGGTACGTCATTCTGCGTTAGCTAGCAGAGCTATCAAAGACAGAAGAATGTTTCTAGGAATGTGAGGATTTGCTGCTTATTCATTCACCTGCCTGACCTCTCCTGACTAACAGGTTGGAAAGAACAACTTCAGGCCTCCTCCCAAAGTTGAATCCAGCGTTGTCAGAATAGAGCCAAAGAACCCACCACCACCTATCAATTTCCAGGTGAGCATTGCATACTCTAACAACAATGTGATAATACTTAATTCAATTTTTCTTCTCACTATTACTCAGTTCCATGTGCTGTTTTTACTAAGTACCAGCTATTCATTGGCATTTACACAATTCCAAAATACTTACTCCTCTGTTGATCAGGCTTGCATTAGGACGTTACCTGAACGTGCCACCATCAATTCGGGTGCAGCTTTGTTTACAGTATTTCTGACAAGACTGAGGTACCACCTCCGTGTCAGTTGGAGAGTTGCTAGTAATAATGTCCCTTTCATCGTGGTTTGTATCTCCCAGAGACCATTCTGGCTGATGACTTTGTTGGTTATGATCGAAGGCGTATCTATGGGAAGTCTGATCTTCAGATGAGTGGGTATAATCTCAGAAGATAGATGTTACAGGATAGTATTCTTGAAGTTAATTTTTAAAACGCTTTGATCTTCAAGACTATCTCAGCTTTGCCCAAGGTTAGCCGGATTTTGTTGCAAGTATCTGCCTTCTCAGCACATAAGATCTGGCCAGTGGTGCCTAGGCACGAAAAAGAACAATTCAAAGATTTTTGTGGGTGAAGCATTTTCTCCTACATTCGTATTGCTTTGTCCAAGACAGGACTGGTTTTGTAATGTTTAGAAAGATATTTTCCTGAAAGATTTTTCTTTTGTGTTCAATATTGTTGTGAAATTGTCAGTAGTGACTGTTCTTGCTTGCAGTAGCTGTTCCTTTCTGTAAATTCTGAAATTTTTAATTTCAGGAGTGGGATGGTCTGGTAAGGATAGCCTTTGTTAGGAAAAACAAGACACTCTCTGCAGCATTTAAGTAAGTAGCTTCTATTAAAGGAAATCTTTTCAAAGTTTGAGAGTCCATCCAGTTAACCATTTTTTTTTGTGCAAATGCGTAGCAGTGTTGTATGCATGCATGCATGCTGGAGGATAAACCATGATGGAGGATTTATACTGAGGTCACAAGCTTTTTCTTTCAGAAGAAGACTAGGCAGCTGTTTAAAAAGAACAGCTCTGTATAGTCGTTACAGTTTTTCTAGTAAAGATTAACAACCGATCAAGTCAAAAAAACTAGTTAAAGCTCAATTTTCATTCTGAACTTGTATTTCTTTCAGGTCAAGTGCTGTAGAGCAGTTGCTGGATCATAATTACCGAATTCATTGTTCCTTACATAATACAGTAAGTTCCTTTTTAATATATTAAATTCTCTTTCTGTGTACTGTGACCTACATACTGACTTTTATAGGAGTAAAAATCAACATTGAAAAGCTTAACATAGAATCATAGAATCATAGAATCATTAAGGTTGGAAGAGACCTCCAAGATCATCGAGTCCAACTGTCAACCCAACACCACCATGCCCACTAAACCATGTCCCTAAGCGCCTCATCTACCCATCTTTTAAATACTTCCGGGGAAGGTGACTCAACCCCTTCCCTGGGCAGCCTGTTCCAATGTTTAAC
>NW_008823935.1:181503-199628 GCF_000699105.1 Pygoscelis adeliae | reverse complement strand
CCCTTCATCCTGGTTGGGTGGTCTATAACAGACTCCCAGCAGGATATCTGCCTTGTTGGCCTTCCCCCTCATCCTTACCCATAAACACTCAACCGTATCATCATCACAATCGTGGAGCTCTAGACAATCGAAACACTCCCTAACATACAGGGCCACTACACCACCTCTCCTTCCTCTCCTGTCCCTTCTGAAGAGTCTATAGCCATCCATTGCAGCACTCCAATCGTGAGAGTCACCCCACCATGTTTCTGTGATGGCGACTAAGTCATACCTCTCCCGCTGCACAATGGCTTCCAGCTCCTCCTGCTTGCCGCCCATGCTGCGTGCATTGGTGTAGATGCACTTGAGCTGGGCTATCGATTTCACCCCCGGCATCGGAGGGAGGAACTTACCTCTTTTCTTAGAGAAAAATCTAAAAGGGTCATTCAATTACAGTGAAGAAGCTGAAAGCTGAGTATGTTATTAATATATTGGCTGTACATGTCTCAAGGCTTTTTACTCATCTAATGAGAATCTAATAACGCTTTTTGTGTCTGTTTAGCAATACTGTTGTGATTCATTTATAGTGCATGAGCTGAGGTGTAAAAATTCAGAAACAAGAATGGAAGAATACAATAATCCATACAAGAAAAAATACAACTTATTTCTATCACTTGAAGCAAGAACTATTCTAAAAGGAGGAAAAGAATAGATCATTTAAATGAACCTTTTTCTATGCTATGAATAGAAAATGAATTTGTATCCTATTTTCCATTGACAGGAAATACCTGAAAACTTCAAAATTGCGGAGAAGATACAGACAGTCCTAATAAATACAGGTTACTCTGAAAAACGAGCCCGTTCAATGGATATAGATGATTTCATTAGGTATTTTTTTTTTCTCTTTATGCCTTCCTTTTACACTTCTTCAAATTGTATCTGCATGTGTACGTGTGTAGCACAGATTAGTATTGGGTTACACAGGAATAGTACTAACTCCGTTTTCCTCTCAATGCCAGACACTCCTTGCTTCCAGTCCTGAACATGAACAAGCACTTAAACCCTATATATATTTTAACTGCTGCTTATAGTATTGAGAAGCAACTAGCTAAAGATTAAGATTTCTGGTATTTGTCTACTAGACCCTTCTGTCTCCTCTAAAAATAGCCTTAAAAATGGAGTTGGTTATTTTAATTTCCCTGGAGACTTATACAACCCTTCTCTGTCTGTCTTGAGGAGTAGGCCTTAGTCTATAGCATAATTTGGAAATTTGAGTAATTAACTGCTATATTCTGCTCTTACTTCTGGTCAGTTAATTTCAGTGGCAACGTGAATCCTCTCCTAATTGAAGATAAAAATTCCTAGCTGTTTCTCAGTGTCACAATTAATACAGCTACCATTCTTTAAAAAAATGTAGTAAACCTGGTAGGATGCAATATAACTAACTGCCCTGAAAATATACCTGCATCTCTAAAATGGCAAATTTGCTAATAACTTCTAGTTTAAGATTTGTAACAATTTTTCTATGGCAGTTGAATAGTGATGGCTGCTTTCATGCTATTTTCCTATGTTCTTTGCCAGCTAGCACGTCTTAGAAATGCCCTAAGCTGAAGTATAAATTAGTAGAAATCGTAACATAAATATTTCACTCTTTCAGACTGCTACATGGCTTCAATTCAGAAGGCATCCATTTCTCATAGACTCTGCTAGAAGAATGAAAGATGTTCTGTATTTTGTCACCGAAGTCATTACTTACACCAGAGTGACTGCAACTGGGACAAGCTCTTCTCACAAAAGCAATGAACAATACAGCGTACACACTCTGGTTCTTTTTAAAACCTTACATGCAATTTTAGCACAGATAGTAGGCAAGAAGCTGCTGCTTTGTATTTTAAAGGCGATAAATTCTTTCATGACTGAAGTGAGATGCTGGACTTCCACATGACAGTGTATTTTTAAATATACCAAATAACATGGGTTGATGCTGCCATAATTGCAGTCTGTGTTCTCTGATCATGGACTTCACCTCAATATATTCTTGCACAATAGTCAACAGTACAAACCGCTAAGTCTGGTCTGGGCAACAAAACCAGTTGTAATCATTCCATTTGTTTGGGATTTTTTTGTTTGTTTGTTTTAAAGTATATTTAAACACTTTCTTTTGATTTGAAATGCCTGTCTCTTCCATTTGTCCTCTGGTCGCTACCCACATTCCAAGTCTGTTAGTAATCTGCTTCTCTTGGAGAAATCCCAGTAACTGCATCTCAGAAACAAAAGCATTTATCTTGTGGGCTTGGTATCGTTTAGAAAAACATTACCAAGGTACCTGAAACTAGCAGTGTCGTCTCCTTTAACCACTCCTTATTGCCATCAAACCACTGTAGGAACCAGCAGAAAATTACCGAAGGGCCACTGCTCATAAGCATAGACAGAAGGGGTCTTTATCAACTGTAAATTCAAACAGCTATTTTTATAAGAAAACTACTTCACCCTTCAAGGCGAGGAGGAGTTTTAACATACACCAAAGCTTTCACTGAGTCTTAGAGCAATGCATGCCTGTGTCCTGACAAAGACTTCAACTTTGTCTTAATAGGTTGGATTATAAATACATGTTATTAAAGACAAGGCAGAGTTTTCCCAAGGAAGTTTGCATTAATGCTGCATAGCGCCTGTCAAAAGAAAAATCCAGTTTGGTCTGTCTCATGATTCAGGAAAACAGTAACTATTAACTCTGTAGCATTATGCAGCGGTGAAGGTGTGACTCCGTGTATTAACTACCATGTCATTTTTTCATGTATAGCGTATCTTTTTCCGTAAGAGCACGGTAAGTGGAGAAGAGGCAAATTAGCAGAAGTTCCTCTAAGACAGAACTTCATTTTATACACATCCAATGTCAATTCTTCAGAAGTCATTGATTCAGAAACATGTACAGAAATATGTAGTTGAATTTGCAGGCATCCTGAGAGATTGTCCTGGAAAACGGAATTGCTCATTTATTTTATAATTTAATTATTCTACTGCTGCTCCACTGCATATAGAGCCAGTTTATGACTGAGGTAAGTAGCCACAGCAATATGCACAGACGAATACAGAAGGAACAAGTGCTGGAGATTTCTGTCACGCTTCCTAAATGCTTTCGTTTCACAGGACAGGAATCAAGATAACCTCGTCCGAGTCCTATTCAAGTAATTCCAGCCCATCACAGTAGTGGGCTACAGGAATTCAAGTGCCGTAACCAGCCATATCAGTTTATCTTGATTCTCACTGCTTCAGTATCAGTGTAGATCTGACCTTTACAGCAGGCTCTGTCACAAAGGCTGTCTCTTAACATTACCCCTGCAGTAGACACAATTTCAGCTTGCATCTGCTACTTGACAGGACACGTCATTTACAAGGCTTCGTAAAAAGCTGCTGAAATCTAACTGCCTCTGTCCTTCCTGTCCTCTTTAGTACCCGCTGTAAACCACAGCCTGGTTGTGGCTCTAGGCTTGCATGGAGGAATAGTAGGGAAGCCACTGTTTCTCATGTAGGATGTTTGAATCTTCAGAGGCTTTTTAGAAAGTAAGATTTCTTTAGAGCATCTTCAAAGAAATCCTGTGGTATTCTATGATAAACTGTACTATCACCTGCTAACAACAGCTGCTGCCTTCTATTTAATTGTTTTTTTCTTTTAACTGATGGACGATGTTCTTAAATGCTCAAAGATGTGTGACGTTTCTTTTAAGACCTGCTGCAAAAGTAAAGTCAGGACAGTGCTCTGGGGAACTTCTTCCTAGATGACAAATTTGTACAGAAGAGTTCGCTCCAGAAGTTAAGTATTCATTCTGAAATCAGAGGCCTTTTCAAAAGTGTAACTCCGATACGCTTACAAAGTGAAACCCTTCCCGAAGCACAACTTTCATAGAAGTAAATTCTCATCTGTAATTCATTTAATAGCTTAATTTATTAAACACATTATGTAAAATCTACATTATTGTTTCAGTTTTCATGTTTACACACAGGATTTTTTTTTTTATTTTTAACCATGATGCGACAAGAGTTTCCCATAGCCTACCTTCCTATGGGAGATACAAACATTAAACACTACAAGAATTCCTGGCTCATTTAACTCTCTTTTCATTGCCTTCCCTTTATTTCCCTCCAGGCCTGGCACAAACAAACAGGCTTGTATTCCGAAAGTAATTTTTAAACAGTTCCAAGGGAAAGTCTGCTGATACAAACTCCTGGAAACAGGGAGAACTCCTAGAGAGGTCTACAATTCTTCATTTGACAAGAAGTTCTTACATGAAAGGTCAATCTTTTTTGGATACTGACTTCCAAAAATAACTTGAGTGCCACCACCTAAAAAGTGCTGATGCACATGGTGCCCTTCATGAGAATTCAGGTACTTGTGGGATTTCTATTAGTGCCAGGTAGAGGTATTGTGCAAAATCCCCAAACGGTGCAATTTCACCCCACTTTTCAGCTGCTGGCACTGTACAAAGGGAAAAATAGGTATCAGCTACCTTTTTTTAAAGCAACAGAGCTACTCAGACTACTTGCAAACTACAGTTAATGTACATGTAAGTTTGTCATGCATCAAAAGCCAAATTTTAACAGTATGTGAAAGGCCAATGTATGTATTTAGCTGGATCCCTGAACTTTGACAGTTATCCTATCCATACGCAGAGCTCAGATCGTACCTTTACTCTGACAGCATTATCACACCATACCACATACTGTATATCTGCATTATCCTAAGATACAACTCTCCTCAGTACTTAAACATTACCCTTTATTATACATCAACTAATTTATATTTTTGGTTTTTTGTTCTGTTTTTTCCTTTTTTTTTTAATTACAGAGAAAATGTTAGAATTATATAACCATTCTTTATGGTATTCAAATAAATCTAGATTCCAGATTTTTACAAGGAGGATGGAATGTCCAGCTGTTTGTCCACTCTTTACAGCTCTTGCAGTTCCTGTTCAAATGATATGGCACATCCTTTAAAATAAAATTAGCCACTAAAAAAAAAAAAGTCTCAAAACACATTAAAAACATACACACACTGAAAGTAATTTATATTGACAAATAAGGAATGTTGTTTATTAAGGCTGTGCTTCAGAGAGAGGATGTTTAGGGTTAAGTAGCCTTCATCAAGGCACAGAACGGGAAGAGGTAAGCACAGCTGTCTGTAGAAGAGAAGTTATGTACAACCACTAGTGAGGTGTGCATGCACGCAAACACAATTTAAAACTGCACAGCTGGTCTTTGTAATAAAACTGAACATAGTCGAAAGGAAATACTGTGACTTTTTAATAGCCACAGTTTTACTTCATTATTAAAAACATGGCAAATATTTCCAAACAATAAAATTCACGATTTGAATAAATGAAATATTTTAAACAAAGTGCTTCACAGATCTGAACCCTGCATGGTTGTGCTGTCTGGTCTAGAAGCATTTTGTAGACATCATAGGAGCATTTCACACAAAACTGAAAATGTCATTCAGGTGAGTAAGAAACAGGACATTTCCACAGACATTTCTAATGTTTTTACACTTTCAAGTAGTTGAGTTCTTACGGCCACTGGGTTTTGTAACAAATGTGTGCTACAGCAGTACGGGTTCGTGGATTCCTTTAGCAGCAAGGGCCCATTTCAAAGGGCGCGTGGTCTTTTCGGGTTGATCTGTTTACTGGCCTGTTCCTCCTCTTGTAGAGCTGCCCGGAAAGATTTCACTTTATCTTTAATGGAAAAGAGACAATGAGTACTGATGTGCCTGTGCTCAACACAGATCTTTAAACTAAGCCCTGATGCTCCACATCCCGGCCCTAATGTACAAGAAAGAACACTCCTCCACAAAAATAGCTGACGCTACAAAGTACAGAAGGATTGAGATAACCTTAAATTCAATACTCACCATACAAACAAGTTGCTTAGCAACTTAGTCCCTTCTTAGGTGCTATCCGTCTCTAGGCAGGATAGGTTTGGAAATCGCACAATTGCATTCCCAGCATGTAACCTGTTCACACTTAAATTCTGCTTCTAACTCAGAGTATAGGGAGATACACACTACATACATCCCTTTCCTTTCCAGCAGCTTCCAAACCATCCTTAGAGGCATACAAAATTGTATGTAGGGTACAATCAGTCACTTCTGTACATTCTAAAACCGGCAGAGTAAATTCTACTCCCCCCTGTTTTTCTATGGATGTGAAAAGCATTGTGATTAAATTTGGAAGTTATTCACCATAAATAGATAAATGCATCATTCATTTGTTTCATTATAACTATAACAAGAATGGAAGAAACCTGAGAAAGGAAGTGTGGCATCCTTTCCTATTTCTGTCCCTGTCCCCCTCCATTCTCCAGTAATATGCCCAAGAACGGGAAGAAGGAAACCAAAATGACAGCGTAAAGATGTCAGTCCCGGAGTGCCAGGAATAAAAGCTGAAATATTCAGTGACCATTATCTGCCATGAGCAGAACACAGAAGATACTGGGAGAAAGAATTTTTGACTTAACAGTTCATCCCTCCTGTAAAGCTATACATGTATCATGCTGCCTGTAAAGACGCAAGGATCTCTTAGATAGCCTTTACCTCCAGTACCTTGTTTCAAAAGCAGTATCTAATACGTTTTCAAAGAACAGGGAGTCACCTAAACTGTGTTTTTTCACTGCTGGTGTCTCAAATAGTCTTCTGTCCATAAAAAGCCAACGAATGTACCTCCAATTCTTCGCTAAAAGTATACTGGTGCCAATGCATGCTTACAAGGCAAACAGGCCACATCTTACTTGCTTGATGTATTCTTCTAACTTACAGCAGATACTCAGACTGAGTAAAAAGTAAGATTTTATCTTATAAGGAGTTTTCTAACACGGATCAAAATCCCACCCCCGCCCCTCAGCCCCCAACCCCACCCTTGAATTTTTACCAGTATAGCATGTCTCCTGGAGTCCAAATAGTTACAGAAACTAAAATGAAAAATTAATCTCTATGAGGTACCAAGCTGACAAGCTGACTTTAGAAGACAAGTGCAAGAGTCAATTTTGGGCACTAAGAATTATCTGCAGTTTCTTTTTCAACAAAGAGAGGCTGACAAAATTCAGACAGAAAGGCTGCTGAAGAAAAAAGTAAGCTAGGAACCAAGCTACTCAGAGCTCAATGCCACTCTTAAGCACAGTCTTAAAAATGACAGCAGGCTCCCTGCTACACAACACAATGCAACAGAGCAGGAACCGGGAGTTCCTACTACTGTTTCCTCATTGCATTACCTTCTTTTTTCATACAGTTCGTTTGGATTTTCTTTTTCTTTCCTTTATTGTTTTGGAACAAAAGAAAAGAAAAGGAAAGTTGCAAGACTGAGTTTATACTTCCTGGAGGTAAAGCAGAGATTTTTCCTTTAAACTAGGACGAACTGAGCACAGATGTGAACTTGCTCTTAGGCAACAGAATAAACGTTCCTTCCACAGGACACTGCAGGGCAGCATAAGGGGAAAAAAGACCCTAAAACATAACCACACTCTTTTTTTTCTCCTCATTATTACTGCAAGTCCCCATGGCATATGAAAACACATTGCTAACAATGCACACAGAAGTGATTAAAAGCCATCTACCTCTAAGTTCGGTCAGAATATCAATTTTTTGCTCTAGAATTGCTTCAAGTTGGGTAGCGTAAGAATCCACATCATAGTCTACTTCTTCTGTCATCTCAAGAAGAGCTTTTTCATCTTCCAGCCATCTAATAGATTCCTAGATAAAAGTTAAAAAAACCCAACTAAATACATTAGCAAAGTTTCAAGACAAGTTTCAAGACAAAGACATGAATTAGACCTTTTCCCAAGATGACCACACTTTTACTGTCTAGTCACCTCAATATAACAGATTTCAATCGTAAAACAAAACCTTATTCCTAATTCAGCAAAATTGAAACGTTATTCCTAATTCAGCAAAACTGTGTGTTTTCTACATTGTTTCTTAATTCCAGTGGTAATACCAGCTACCCCAGTTCTCTTCAAATTCAGAACATTAGGTGGTTGTAAAGCTAAGAAACTCAGAGAACAGAACTTTATGTCATGGTTATGTCCCCTTAGGCAGGTATCAAACTTTGAAGTCAGGCTTTAATTTTAAGTATGGGCTAGTTGACACTCACTATTTTAAGCTCACTATTGCATGAGCTAACTCCCCAGATAGGTAAGAGTAGAGTAAAGGTTGGTTAAACCAGCTCTTAGGCATCTTTGCACTCTGAATATTACCAAAAAAGAGGAAAAAAGAACTCTTGCAGCAAAGGAGAATGCACCCAGGCGCTTAAAGCTTACAGAACCATGCAAAGCTGTGATCAGGAGAACTGATCCCACTGGAAATGCTTTGATTTAAAAAAAGAAAGCAGCTGACAGTTCTAGGCATGCTGGGCCTGAAATACTAAAATTCTTTCCCTCTGTGCTCAGTAGCCATATTGAAAGCATAGTCCAAACCCCATGTATGTTTTTTGGCTTTCAGGACAGATTCTATCCTCACATTGGGACAGAATTCATCTCATCTAATGTAAACTTGTACATCCAAGACGCAAAGGAAGACTAACACCTCTAGAGCACGATTCATTCCATTGATCTATCTGAGACATTTTTGTTAGGAAAGGATGATTTGTATCAGCAGCTTCCAGGAGAAAGCTGACAGAAGACAACTTCTGCCTGCTACAGCTGGTAGATTTCATATTGGTGCAGACCACCTCCCCCCGCGGCATGAACTAACAAGCCATGCTGCGAACAAAGGGAGCTGAGGCTCGGACACATTTCCTTCCAGTGACTGCTGGGAGGAGCAATAATCTCCAGCAGAAGGCCAGATAGACACACAGAGGTAGTAACATCTTAAACTAATGCAGCTTGTCTCTCCAGAAGTCGCAAGCGTTAGGACACAGCTATGGCATACGGCATATGACTTTCACACTTCCGCATGTTTTACTTCAGGGTTAGTGTTTCATAATAACTAAACCTCTACATCTGTTGTAAAATGTGTTGTTTAGCATCCTACTGTATTATGAACACACATCAATGTTCCACTAAGTTAGATACCTAAATTGAGGAGATGTGTGTATTCCCTACAGGTTTAATGCTCTGCTGTTCTCTTGCAGCAGACGTGCCAAACAGCCTGCCTGCCTAAAGACTCTAAGGTTATGAACAGAAGCAACTTCCTTCTGAAAACCAGTAACTCATACTTCTTACCACAGTTTATTTTGTGAATGTTAAAGACTCTGTGGCACTGACCAGCATTACGCTGCATGGGCAGTATTCCTTCCAAAGACCCTGCCTAATAGCAAGTGGAAACCTTTATGTCTCTGTAAAAAGGAAGCCAACAGGCAGTTAGAGATGTGTCTCTTCTGGATCTCAGTATCTCAGAGGGAGATGTCACAAAAGGATACTCAGATGAGCTACTTGGAGGGAGTACTGCAGCATCTTAGAGGGAGATGACCAAACAGAAATGGTGCTGATAGGGACATTACTATTAATTGCCAGCTCTGGCATAGGAATACTGGCATAGGCTAGACAGTGAAATTGAAAATTTCAAGACCAATCTGAATTAACTCCCTGCAACTAGAAAAAAACCACAGTCACTGATGCTGGAAAAGGACCACAGCAGAAGATATAGTGAATAGTAAAAACAGTAAAAAGAAAACAGCAACTTTTCTTATGATGAACACAGTCTATTTAGGAATGTTTGTTGAGAAGAAAAGGAAAATTTTACTAAATTTCTGGGATGATATAGAAATATGCTTCTCTTTCATTAGGGGAACAAAGATTAGTGGTTATGGAGTCTGTCCCTCTTTTTTTGCTACAGCGGGCTTAGCATAAAAAAACAATTTAGAAATCTCTGACAGCCACGGAATGACCAGATGATATCCTTTATCTTCAAGAGTATGCAGTTCCATTGCGAAAACCTGAATTCCTGTATTAGCATAAAACAAAGTAGAGCTCCATCTTTTACCTGGAAGACAGCCCTGTGGTCTTCTACTACTTGCTCTTCCATTTCTACCATTTGTGACACAGCTTCATGGAAAGTAAACAACTGTGGAGAAACTTCCTCTTCCTAAAAACAATAGTTAAGCTTGTTAGTCTGGAAAGAACTGTGGCTACAGGAAATATATTGAATGTGATCCATCTCGTCACAGAACATGAAAAGAAATACGCAGAAGGCAGAACCTGTCAAAAATAGAATTTAATACTTCTAACAAGAAAATCTACAGAAATGAGCAGAGAGGGCAATAAATTCAAAATGTTCACAGAGTTAAATTTAATTCATATTCACTAAAAATTTCCAGCCACTAATCCTAGTGAAAAATCCTATGGAAAACAGAATATTCCACGTTAAAAAAATAAGTTAAAATAGTGGGAAGAGGAAGTCATAAGGGAAGAATGCTAATTTCTAGTAGGTTTTAATGCCTACAGAAAACTCTGGTTTTCTGTCAGGGCTTTTTGTTATGCATATCACAACTGTCAGACAGCAATTTTCAAAAAAAGAGAACAGCAATTACATTCAATACATTTCAGGAAATCAAAATTAAATTAATCCTTTGGAAAAAAAAGAGGAATTAATGTAAAGTGAGAAATCTAAAATGTACATAGTGATTAATACATTAGAAGAATACACAACATGGATTTACAAACTGGGGCAAACAGGGCTTCTTCAGAAATGAATAGTTAACAAAGGGGAAAGTGCTAGGTAGACTAATTAATGTTTTAGCAAGACAGTATAGTTCCTTATACGATGCCTTTGAAATCTTTTTTAAAAGATATTGTAAAGCTTAATTTAGTTCCACATAAACAATGAAAAAGTATGATGTGAAAGGATATCAGGCTGGAAGGACTGTCCAGTGGGAAGCTTTAGGAATCACTAGCATATTCTTAGAAAATAGAGTCCTGGAAGAAGAGCCAGTTACTAAAACGAGAAATACAGCAGACGCCATGAAGAGGTATCTGAGAAGGCAGAGTCTCTTGCGAAAAATACATTCATAATAAGGATTTTTCTTTTCTATCTTTCATCAGCATTTTCACAAATCGAGTTTTAATCCCTGTTGAACATTTTAGGAACCAGGACTAGAGCTGATAATCAGCAATGAGGGGAAAATGCCCTTTAGAAGATGCCACTCAGCTCCCCACTCCTGCAGCCCAGGGAGACATGCTGGGAACATGACAGGGCTCTCTCCCAAACTGGAGAAAATCCCCATGAAAATCAGGATGTCGGGAAGAGGAATGATAGGTAGTCAGATTTCTAAATGCAGAGAAAGGCAAACTCACTTGAAACGAGTGTTGCATGCAGGGAAAATAATGCTCAAAAACACAAGTGTTAAATAAAACAGATGAGTGTCCCAAGATACTTCTAATTGCCTAAAAAAATAGGAAGCTATGCTAGAAAAATGCACGCTAAAGAATGCCAGAGCCTAGAGCGGACCCTGACTAGACATTAAAAGCCCTAATCAGCAAGGAAGATAAAGAAAACTAAAACATTCCCCTCTCACCCTTCAAGAAACGTTTTTGGTTTTTGGGGTTTTTTTTTTTATGGGAATGAACATAGTACCATGAAGCGAAAAGGTGAAGAGGCATGCTGTAGTTACTTAATGATCTTGCTAACAGGCTATAAATACACATCACTCTGGATTTGTTCTGCCATTGTATTTATCATCATCTATTTCCATGTAATGCTGTAAACCACTCACGTTTTGTTCACAAAGCAGTTTGAGATCATCCCTCTGAGGAGAGCTCCCTACACCCCACTGTGTCTCCAAGTCATCGATCTGATTGGGAGTGTGGTGTATAATGGGACGGATATCTCCTGCGGCACTAGGATCGACCGTCAGCTCCTTCACCCTATGAGCAGAAAATGTTTCATTTGTGAATTAGTAACTTCCTGTGCAGAAGAGTCACAACCAAAAATAAAGCTCTATGGGTTTAAGCACAATTAATTCATTTAATAAGGATGATGATGTCAGCTTCACAAATCTAATGTACTTTCAGTGACAAAAAAATGTTAGTCCAACTCCTAAAAAGCACGGACCATTGGATTTCAACTACTTGCAGGTGGATTACAGTCCATCTTCTAGCAAGAGGCATTTTCTGATTGAAATCTTGCTACTCATTAACGGTTAAGAGGGCAAAAATCTCCAAACCCTCAATATTTACTCCTTAACAATGAGTAACATTTGAAAGAAAAGTTCATTCAGCATCCTAAACCTGACTATCTTTTTCTGTGCACACAATTGTGCTTCAAAAAAGTTCGTCAACCAGCACCCCACTAGCTGTTATAACAAATCCACCAAGAATTCTGAAGAAAATAATTTGCAACCAAGTATCTCAGAGAATGAATAGATCCTTTAATTAAGATAATTTCAAAGGTGAAAATATCATATTAAAATGTTAGTCTCTTGCAGCATGAAAATATTTTAAAAGATTGATAATGATTCTGTCAAAGAAAAAAGCCCATTTAAAAGCAAGCTTATGAAACAGACACATCAAAGTCTACAAGTATAGCAAGTTTTAGAACATATTCTTCATTTTTTTAAAGGGAAAAGTGTTTTTTCAAGTAGCACTTATTTACTACAGTGGAAACTATTTGTCATTCATCTTCAGAGCAATGAAAAGTTTTTAAAATAGGTATGTATGAGAATTGTTTTCTTTTTTAATTAGAGATATTCGAATTATTCTAAACACAAACTTGTCAGATTTGGTACACTAAATGTACAAAGGTGACATCACCATCTTTTAAAAAATGTATGAAGGAAACTAGCAAGCCTGGATACAGAGTGTGGATGTTTAAGGAGGGTGAACAAAATACTGGGAAGATGATTGCAGATCATGCAGAACCATCACCTGCCAAACAAAATAAAAACAAAGTATGTGTGACTCAAGGCAAGGGGACTAATGGAAGGTTGGTCTGTAAAATTACATAGCCAAAAAGAAAACTTAAAAATAAAGATTCCATGTATAGAATGAAGTAGACCTGGTGACTGAAGGAGAAAAGTCGTCATACTCATAGGAAGGAGAGAGATCAGAGCGACTGCCACTACCCTGTGAGAAGGGAATGTCCGAAGGACTAATTCCAAATTCCTTTACTCTGCAGCAGCAAAATACAGCAGCAAATTAAAAGAAAATGTTCTTATAAACACAGTTAAAATGACAACTCTTTGTTTAGCATACTTCTTTAATAGTTTAACTATAAAATTATTTTTATATTAAAATACAAGTGTGCCAACATATTGAAACCTTCTGCAAACAGGGTTACAGATCACTAACAAAACTGAGCAAAACCAGTGCTGCTAATTTGCAGGGAACTATAATAGCAGTGTTTTCAGAAGAGTAATTCCAGATTTCAGTTCGTGCAGTTAACAAAATTTGCTCTACATTCAATATTCCACTAAATGGCTCCTTTTAAAATATCAAACCACTACAGCTACAAAACTTTAAATTCTATTCTGCCCCCTGTCTTACACTGCACATACACTGGTGTCCAGCACCTAAAAACTAATCGTACGATGAAAATGATATATTGCTAGAAAAAACTAAAATACTACACAAAACACATGAAGCAACTTTACAGTGACAGGATTCTACTCCATAACCACATATAAATTTAACACCAAGGGGAAGAAACAGTTTCAGAGCAACTATTTAGTATACTAGAAATAGGTGTTTAATTAGTTTTGCAGTGTCTTTTTCTGGAGTCACTTCAGCAACGTGTATTCTGTAAGGGGTAAAAGATCCAACAAATCTTGATGAATGTGCAAGATCCTTTGTTATGTTGCTGTAAGCAGGGGAGCAGATGCCTCCTTCTCACCAGGAAGGAGACCACACAGACTGGTCCATGCCAGGCAGATTTGCTGCTAGCTCCCTTGATCCAGACACAGAGACACTCGGATATCGAGAGGAGCGGGCGGTAAGCTTTCCTAGCCGCCATTTGTGCCCAATTAGCGACTGGCCAGGGTGCCCAGCCAAGCAGGAGCAGACGTGGTTCTGCCCTACCTTTCACTGGGGCAAGCAGGCCACTAGATGGTAGCCTCTTCTGGCCAAACCAGGGTTTCTGATGGCCCAGAGGCTGTTTGCCTCCGTTGTTCTTTGCAGTAAAGCATGGGGGGGGTCTCTAGGTCGCAGGTCTGACTGCAAGGACACGCAGGACCTGATCACTCCATCTCCACAGACGCTAAACGAAGGAGAACTGCAGCAGGGGAAGGCACCTTTCACACTCTCTGAAGAGAGGCAAACACTTTCAGAGAGCAGTACAGGCCTCAGAGGTGCTGCATCAGCCTCTGGGGTGCTAATTTCTCTACACTGATTATAGAGTCACCGTTGGATTAATTGACTCTTTACTTAGGGGTCTCAGACATTTGCCTGAAGTTGGGAAGTATAAAATTTCATATATATGTATGAAACAGACTGGCAACTGCATGCAATTCCACCAAGGGGATGAAAAAAACCCACATTGCAGAAAGGTATTTCAGCTAACACCCCAGGGAACCATCATGAATACTGACTACCCCTAATGCGAGACATGGTGCCTCCAGAGCAGGGCCAAAACTAACAGGGGCATCTCCCACATTCCTTGCAATCCACATTATCCATCTCTGGATAATGGCTTAAATGTAGTTTCTATTGATTCTATTGTAATGGTTGTAAAAAGTGACAATTTAAATTAAATGTGAGCCTGGATCAGTAATCTGGTTTTAAACTTATTAAGAAATGCAAGTACGATAAAATTATTCAAGTAGCTAAAATAATTATACATCATGGAACAACAGCATTCCAAATGTCAGTGGACAACAGCCGGTATAGCTATGAGCAATAACATTTTCCATACCTATTTGCATATCTCAACGTATTTAGAGTGTTTTCACATGATGCCATCCCTGGTGAAATTGTAGCGATCTGGAGAAAACAAGCCACACGTTAATAAATCGCTTTGTACAGATGAGAGGGTAGATTAATTCAAATTAACTTTATTTTTTTAATCTCCAGTTTCATTTGAGATCTTCTACAAAAACTGTCTACTATGTACAGCTGTCCTTACACAATGACATTTCAAGGAGAGAGATGTCAAGCCAAAGCTTCAATTTAATTTTTTTAACCATACCCGGAACATTAAGAATTCATAAAAATTTCAGTCAATTTCCTGCATCTCACTGTCTTGGTAACATAATATGTGAATGCAAAACTGTAACTGAAAAAACAAAGACTTCTCAAAAAAGGAAATATGCAACTCAGTAAAAAGTAAGTCTAATATATCCTGTAAACAATTACCAGATTATTTTTTTAATATATCTTTGTAGGCTCCATTCAAGCAGACTGTATTCTGATTTGGGAGATCTATTTTGGCCACAGTCCAAAACCGTACTTGATAATCTTAAGGATCAGCATGTGTTTGACTATTTTTGTAAGTAAAGATTATTTTTTTTTCTCAGTTAGAAGTTATCTGTAAATAATACTTGATAGCTAACTTATTATCAAACGTGTCTGGAATCTGTAAGTCTTTCCTTTTCCAGTTAAACAAAATACCCTGAAGATCTCACCTTCTTTTCAGCACTCAGCAAAAATAATAACTGTGATCAGGCAACAGTGGCATCATTATTTGTCCTAGCTTCTCTCAGTAGTCCAATTTTTTCACCCATGCTCCTTTCAGGAAAGCCATAAAGGCACTACCCAGGACAAACACCTCTATGATCCTACACACTAACATTTTTTGTGGTAGCACAGCATCAGGAGACTGAAACTGATGAAGATTAGATAATCCTGGTCTTCTCTTTCATCCTGCTGCTGACATTACCGTACAAAAGCACAGGTAGTCATCCTGAGAGGAATTTCTCCTACTGGGGAGAAAGGAAAAATAATGTGGTGGGAGGGGGTTAGAAAGTCTAAAGAGCCTGCTACCATACAGACTTAAGTTTAAACCTCTAATACTGGTACACATCAGTTACTAATGTAAACAACAAGTGTAGATTTGAAAAGATCATATGATTGCATGTATCTTTATGAAGTGTTCTGGGTGCTAATTAAAAAAACCCTACAAGTTCCTAAAATCCTTCCAAACTCATTTAACATGAAAGGTGCGTGCATCTCTTCCATCAGTTACATGTTCAGAGTACACCACTACCGTAACACCAGGGGACTGCTCCAACGTTTTGAAGCGTATAAGGTACAGCTGCTACAGGGAAGTGCTACCGTAGGTGCCGTCAGCCGTGTGGATGCTCCATTCAGGCCAGAAGAACCCATGCACAAGCGACAGTCTGCTGAATAAAATGTCCACTACATCACATGTCCTCATGCCCCACAAGGCCAGACCAGGCAGGACAGGAGGACTCTGACCTCTCTGTCGCTCGCTTCCTCATTCGTAATTCCAAATGAGGATGGAAAAAGCTGCACTATTTATGTACAGGAACATCTTTACGACCCGTAATTACCATTCTTCCTGTTTCAAGTGCGCCTACATTGCTTATAAGCCTTCACAGTGGTATCAATGGCCCTTTTGGGACACTGAAGTCTGCATGTTCCTACTCCCACCCTGCAGGGCTGAAGGGTCTGGCACTTCAGCTATGACTGCAGCACATCAAGGATGCAGCACATCAAGGACATAGCACTGGTTAAAAAATGAGACTATTCTCTGTAGCTACCTTGCAAATTTCAAATGATGATACATTATCCTACTATGTAGTTCTTCAAAAACAACTTTAAATGGTCCTTAAATAGTTTCAAAATTTGCAATGACTAATAAAGTTCAAAACAACCTATTTATGCTGATGGTATGTTTCTGGATTTCTTTAGAATGAAGCAAATCCTAGCCATAACTGTCCACGTTATAAAGTTATTTCCAAAATATTTTTCTGACATTTAAAAAAAACCATAGTTTAACCTTATATACAGAAGAGAATGCTCCATCCCTAAAATGTAACTTTTAAAATTGCAGCAGGAAGTCCATAAACAATAAAAGGAAAAGTCAAATAAAAATGAAGTGTAGAAATTACCAAATAAATTTGACTCAAATATCCCACTTACAGATTAGTATGTCAGAAAGCAAGCGGAAAAGGCCCAGCAGGTATTTTATACCAGGACATTTCAAGAATCTCTTAGAAAGTTAAAATCACAAGCTTTTACTACATCATTTTATATACATTCCATAATGGAAAGCACCACATATTCGCAAAATGTCTTGCTCTCTAACACCACATTAGAACACTGGATCAAATCTTTGTCTTGTTGAGGAATCCCTTGACAATAAATGCCTCTTCACTGACAAGCAAAAACAGCATCTTAAAAGAGGTCTTACACGTTCAATAAATAATGTTTTCCAATTGAATAATATTTCTATGTTGCGAACTCATTAATTTATTTTGCCTGTAACAGGCTAAAATATTTTGGAAGAAATACTATCATGATCTACATGTTGCCTTGTGACAGTTATAACAGTTATAACTAAAAAGTTCTTCCATGCTCTAATTTACTTCACATAAAGTAGCACTTCTAGAGAATATAGCAGTGATCTATACAGTCTACTGTAGAAACATGAAAGGAAACTACTCATTATTAAACTATTTTTGCAATCATTTTTAGAAGTCTGAAGCACAATGGTTAATTACATGGCTCTGCT
This sequence comes from Pygoscelis adeliae, assembly GCF_000699105.1. Lineage (NCBI taxonomy): Eukaryota > Metazoa > Chordata > Aves > Sphenisciformes > Spheniscidae > Pygoscelis > Pygoscelis adeliae. The sequence continues at coordinate 182,044 of NW_008823935.1, read as the reverse complement.
GCAAACCAGCAATCAGCACACCTCCACGATAACTACTCTTTTAGTTTAATAAAATATTGTTCAACTTTAGCTATCACAAACCATAACGACTTGCCCTTTTCTTTTCCTGTAAATCTCATCAGTAAAATTTTGCCAGTTTATGATAAAAATCTACACATGAACATGCTTACAAACCAGGCGCACCCTGCCAAGGAGCCAACTGTAAATACCACACAGGAAGGCTGAATAAATTGCCTTGATAAAAGAGGCAAAGGAAGACCCGGAAGAGGGGTAAAGCTGATGATCATTATCCACTATTCCCACCACTTGACCACTGGAGTGCAAATCTCCTCTCCTCTTTCCAGGGAACTGCAGAAGACTGGGAGTAATTCCGGACTAAGGTATCTCCTACACCTCCCTCAATTCAATACACGCTGTTCAGAAACCTGTCAGATCTCTAGACAGGCAGCTTTATTCTTTAGTTATTGCAGGAACAAGTGCTGCAAATGCGACAGCTCAATTCAAACAACCGTAAAGATGCACTGTAGGTTTCTTTTCTTTC
>NW_008823935.1:149147-181484 GCF_000699105.1 Pygoscelis adeliae | reverse complement strand
ATATTCAGAATAAGCCACAACCATGCAAGTGTTCTTCTTCCCATATCAGTATCTTAAGAAAAAACTTTGCTGATTAAATTCTTGGTAAAAATTACATGTGAACAAACACTAAAACCAGAATTTTCACACATTTAAATGGTAAAAAATGTTACAACTCCTCTATGATAAGAGTAATAATTAAATAGAAAAGCTTCACCAGAACAAAGACAGCTTGTTAGCACTTTAAGGAGGTAAGAGTGATGGTGAGAACTTCATGCAATATTCACAAATGTTAATTATTCTAGGTACACAGAGTAATTTCCAACAGGCTAACTTTCCAAACCTTCTTCAGCAGTGTGGATAACACTAGCTACAGATGCACAGTTTAGCTTTCTGATCCTGCATAGGATTTATGAAGTTATGTCTCAGTGGAAAGAAAAAAAGCCTGTCTTTTCATCAGAAAACTGAAGGAGAAAAAAAGATTAATAAAAAATGCTATTTTACCACTATTTTCAAATTAGAACCATACCTAATAGCTAAAGGGAAGACTAGGCTGCCCTAACACCATGGTTTTCATGTTGTGGTCTGCAGAATTCTCTGGCCTCTAGACTAATTAATTCCAAGGAGTATGTCAAAAGTAACCAACACAAACAAGCCTAGCAATCAGTGTCCACTGCAGAGAGTCTGCATTTCCGTAAATAGAAATGTTAAGGATGCACAGATAAAACGACTGGGCATCAGTGCTTTTATCTGTCCTTTCCACCATCTGACAGCAGAATTCTGGTTTTCAGACTGATGCAAATGCACATTTATACAATACACAACTATTCATCCCATCTATCCAAACTACTTCCGCCCTCAACAGCCTAGAGCATATTCTGATGCCTTTGATACCAACTTTATATTTGTCTGTCATTTAAAAATCGTAACTCACCACTGTACTTCCAGCCTACACCACCTTTTCCAAAATTCTGAGTCAACAAACAATATTCTCACATAATTAAGGCATTATTAAAAACAAACAAACAAACAAACAAACTTCTCAAGCTAGAAGTGTTTCTAGCTAGGTGCATAGCTACAAAACTAGAACAAGCCATAAGAAAGGCCAATAAAAAGTGAGAAGGGAGCAAGTTATCTGAAATGTCTCTGCTGAAAGTCTCACTCCACATATAGTGTCAGTTAGTGGACAAACTTAAGTCCAACACATTGCCAGTAGCAAGTGACCAATTTTAAACATAAAAGCCTAAATTCCCAGCTTCTTTTCTCTTTGCAATTGTTAGAACAGTTAACCAAACCAACTTACCATACAGGTACGGGAGTTTTCTCCTATGAATGAATCTCTTAGCACCTGAGTAAGTTTACTTGCTCTGAAGGGTGTATGAGGTTTATTTCGGCCTAAGGCTCTAATGCACTCCTGAAAGAACAAACAGGTTTATGCATTTTTCTTTGGGTTGAATAAATATAATACAAATGCAATTCAAAATCAGAAAATACATGCCTTAGTTATGTTGCTGTCCCCTAAAATATCATTAAAATTCACCATTAAAGCTTGGATTCAAGAAGTGTTAGGCTTTTACCTCTCATTAAGTTCAGTAGAGAGGCAGGAACTTAAAAAGGACTTAGGAGCCTAAAAACTTTCTGAATCTCATCCAAAACATTTACATCTATTATTATATAACAACAACAACAAAAAAAACCAACCCAAAAAATCAATATTGATGTTAAATGTCCAGTCTAACAATTATTCCTGATTATCAGCTGCAAAAACCTGAATGATCTACAACTTCCGCCAGCAGAAGCAGTGTGGACAGGGACATGTCTTAACTCTATCAATTAAAAGCAGTAGCTTTGATTCTGGCTCTACCACTAACTTTCTTTACAGCTCAGAAGAAAAGAAACTTTCTGAAAGCTTCCACAGATCACAAACCTAGTAAGCATAGCTCTCTATTGATGTACTCAATATTGGAAGACACTTGAAAATGTAAGTCTATTCCTGTTTTAAAGTATTCTTTATGTGAACAAACAGGCATAAGGTCTCCTCTTTTATTCACAAGGGTATGGGGCTAAACTAGTATTTGCAATTGGTTGGAGATTTCCGTGAGACATACTGTACAAGATGTAAATACTATGAAATTACTATAGAAGTTACAGCAGCAACTAAGTACAACAGCGCAAACCAAGATCGCACTAATCTAAACACCACTTCTGCCCACTCAGAGTTCTAACATCAGCTAATAAATTACTTCTTACACAAAGAAAGTTTAAATTTAAATTTCTGTGTTGTTGTTGTCATCGTCATATTTTGATCATTAACTCCAGTTTCTGCCTTTGCCTTAATACTTTGTGTATAGGCATCTCTTCATATGCATGGCTTCCTTGGTATGGTTTTAACACATCTACACACAGAACTTCTTCAAACAGCCATACTTCAAAAGCTTTTCAAATTAGAGCTTTGCTTTTAGCAGCACTAACAGATGGAATGGCTTTTGTGTTACATGGATAGTTCTACAGCAGTTCAGCTAATCCTCCAGCTGCAGCCATATCCTTGTGGCCTTTTGAAATTTCCTAGAAACAGCTTCTTCCAAAAGCCAGGCTAGGAACTGTGGGATGATAATCCAAGAAAGCATTGCAACTATCAAACAGCATAAAACAGAACTAAAAACGGGCTCAGAATAAAACTGCCATGATACAGAACAGAACAAACACAAGGGCAAGTTGGCTTTAACTGAAGTGATTATTTAAAACACTCACCAGCTGAATTTTATAGAATGGACACAGCTCAGATAAACAGCAAGACTGAAGCTTGTTGAATGTGAATTTCACATGCAAATGCTAAAAAGGACTCAATACTTATAGGTGAGCAAGGCAGTGCATTCCTTGAATTTTTTGAATTTGTACATTAATACTACACTTACATAAGGAGAAAAGCAGATTAGACAGGAAGAGGGGCAACAGATTTTCAACAAGTGACATTACAAACTAAAACCAGTAATGAATGTGTATGTTGAATTACTGATATGGCAACCAAGAAGTTTAATTAAGATATTTTAATTTACTATAATGATTTTTAGTTTGCTTACTCCTGAAAAATTAAAACTGGATTATCTCTTATTAGTAAAAGGATTATAGGAGGACACTGCCAGCTTCTAAATTAATGGAGTTTTTAACTACTTTTGCTTTTCATCACAGCTCAGAAAACCAGCTAACAAAATGACAACACTACTTCCATGTAGAGACATTACAGAAATAACTTCCTGTACCAAAAATCTGAACAGGTTAAGACAAGACTGATACGCAGATGCAAACAGCAAATCTTGGATTAGCACCAAAACCCACTCCTCAGAACATACTAGTTTAATTCAAACTTCACAGTAACTTCAAGGGTCTTGAATACAAATGGAAAAAGTTGTGTAATGTTTTTGGGGATAGATGAAAAATGGAAAACTAACATATCATTAAGAAACATATCTTCTTGTACTGCTATTTAGACATCTGCAAGACCTCCACTTATTTTTATTTCCCCTTCCCCATGTAATTTAGATCACACTAGTACAGCAGCAGCAGAACCCTTCACTATAACTAAAAAGACAAGTTGTATGAAAATGAACTAAGTATGCTGTATGGGTATTGCACTGAAGGCACTAGCCAGTACAAAATCAACACGTAAACTGGAAAAAAAACCCCACAACCCAAAACCAAACCAGCTTTATTCAATTACATTTGGAAACAAGTGATAACAACAACACAATGTTGCTTGCATTGTTTACTTTGATAATAAATCAAAACAGGCCACAGTTTTGGAACCACTGCTTCCAATTTTTCAACATGCCATACAATTTTGTAATGACATATTACATGTTACAGTTTTGCGGTGTTTTGTGAGATCTGCTTCGAGTCAGATACAAGTGTTCTCCCAATTTTATACTGGGGATGAAAAAGTAAGCACAGTGATTTTTGGGTTCAGATTCTTTAAAACCGCAGTGCTGGTGCTGACAGTAGTAAACCTAAGCAAAACTAACTGAAAACAGAGATAAGTTCTGAGACATTCAGAACTACTGTTTTCCGAGTTGAGACCAAAAAATTACTTTCCCTATTTAGACTGAACCTCTTTTGAGCATTATAAAACAAACAAAAAAAAGGCATATGAATATTTAAATAATACTTCTTAGCTCTCTTGACGTGTCCTGGATTAATGTGTAAAAAACTGTAAAGTGACTGTATCAGACAATTTGCTATAAAGAACAGTAGTCAAAAATGGATTCCAATTTTCAAGGGTTATTTTAATCTATTTGTTAGTTCTTTCTGGATATGTTGCTGTTGTGTTGCTTTAGTGAATTAATTAGCAGCAGTAAATAAATATGTCATAAAGGTAACTTTTTTTTTTAATAAAAAAGACATAAATACTGAGATTAGTAAGAGTATTTCCAGTTAGTATTTCAGACCTTGAGTACCAAAGTAATTCATCTGCCCTCCCATTTTAGATATATATCAGAAAAGTCTTCAAATTCAACCACTGGGGATTTTTTGTTGAGGTGGTTTTTTTTTTAAACTACATGCACGTTGATAGCACAATGTTTCTGCAATGTTTCTACTTGGTAATTACCAAGTGTTCCTTCAGGCATTTAGAGGAAAAATCAATACATTATTTTACCTGTCACACCAGTAGACAATGTAGACAAGCAAAGCCTGCAAAAACACTGGTTTTAATAGTCATTGCTATTACATGTAGAAGGCTTCCACCTACTCAAAGGCAATGGAAACATTTCAGTTACCTTGAGTGCTAAAAGGCTCTTGTTAATTTCCGCGCCTTCCAGTCGCGTCTGCCTATCTGCACTGGAAGTATCTGCTCCTCTTTCATTGCCAGCCAAATCAATCAGAGAAAATTTACCATGCAATTTCCCTTTCCTTCTGAGAATAATCTGAAACACTGCATGGCTTCGAGATGAGTGTGCATTTGCAGATGTCTGGCCAGATGTCCTTTAAACAAAAGGAGAGAAGGGAAGGACATATGAACAGGCGAAGGACCATACATGTTAAACACACTAACCTCAGAACATTAGTCTTTTCAGAGCAGAGTTGTATTTTCTTACATGTGTTGACAGCATGTCTAAAGTTTGTGTGGACACTAGAGATACAACCCCAATAATTGGATGTACATAGTACAATTATACCTCTTTTTCCATCTCTTCAAACAGAAATGGAAGATCAGTAACATTTTACTCCCCTTTTAAAAGCAAGAATAATCAGATCTTCAAAGATTTCAGATTATCAAAGAGCTTACATGTAAAATGCTGATGGTATTTTTATCTTACCAGGCAGCAGTCTATGCACAAGGCTAATTTTAAAAACAATGAAGCTGGATTCTTAAAAAAACCCAAACTTTTATGCTTAACCTCTGTCACTATATATCAAGGCCTTTTAGAACTGAAGAATCTGGCAGTATTCCAGATTATAAAAGATGTTAATTTAAGTCAGTAAGCTGGTTACATAATGCATGCAGTTCACATCCTGCAGAAAAATCAGTTCTTATTTCTCTCTAGGAGACAGAAAAAATCTAAATATCTTTATTCAAAAGATAGGCAGATTCCTTACTTGCAGCCAACATCATCAAAAAACGCACTGCACATTTAAAAGCCATCACTGTGAAGAGACCCCAAAAGAATCTTATTCCGATTCTTTACTGTACAATGAAGAACTGGTGGAAGCTATGGGAGATACCTGCAGCTGTTGCCTATTTCAATAAGCTTAAGAACATCTTCAACACATTTGACTTCCCGTTCCTGTAATCCCACCACCTGGACTTGCTGTTTACCATCTTCTAACACTCTTAATTTTGTCTTCCTGTTCAACAAGTCAAAAACCTTAGGGAGGGGGGGAAAACAGAACAGTTAAAGAGGAGCTTGAAAACACACTTTTGCTTCAAATCCCGTACCAAAATATGCAAAGCATTCCATGGAAAAACATGATTGGAAGGGAAGTTTAAAGAATTATTTGAAAGAAAGCTTTCAGTACAAAAAGGAAAAAAATCTTTTATGTGACAAGCTCAAAATCTTGTTTGTGCAAGAGAAGTTCCCCCTTCCTCAGAGAAAGATCAGGTACCTACCTTACCACTGTAGATCTCAAAAAACGTTGCATATACTTGAAGTTCTAACTTCTTATAGTTTGGCTTCTTTAGCATTAAAAAGACATCTCGAGCTGTGAATACATTTCCAGAATAAAAAGAAATCTCGTTATGTATTTTCATTTAGTGAAAACTCATTAATGCGTAACAGTCTATTTTACAGCATCTCTCATATTTTGCAAGTATAAGCAATAGTCAGTCAACCAAGTCTAAAACATTGCAGTTTTAACTGCCACATTACATCGGAAGATGCAGAAGATGCCAAAATTATAAACCTAATTAATCATCCATTATATTTATTACATTTTTTTGAAGTAATCTATATATACATATAGATATGTACATATATGTACATATAGATACAATACATATACACATATACATTACTTTACTGTGTAAAGAATACACATCTAGAACTACTTTTGATGTTACCAAAGCTCCACTGTAATGCAAAATATGTAGACACTTATGTTTGTACAACAGGGAGTATAAAATTTATTGATCTCAACTAATTTGCAAAAAGCCAACAGACCAATAAAGTCTCACCTGCAAGTGCATATATTCCTTTAGAACAATCTTGGTTCTTTCCTGAAAAATCACCACCCATAGTCTAAATTAAAAAAAAAGACAAGACAAAAATACACTATAAAGATCACAGAACTGTAACTTATGAATTTGTTACTTATTAGAATTTATCTAAGTGTATTGTACATAAAAAGAAGTGTATTGCTGACATGTAGAAGAAATACTTACATGGGTTTTTCCACTGCCTGTTTGCCCATATGCAAAACAAGTGGCCATTCCCCTTTCAAATATGGTCTCCACTAATGGTCGAGCTGTAAACCTTAAATGCAAAAAACAACAGTACTTAAGAAACTGAATTACTTTAAGATGCTACTACCACAAGGATGCTATAAATTTTAAGGCCCAAAGTGACAAAGCTGGTCCTGTACTTTGAGAGGCCAAAGGACATCTCCACATTAATTCCTGAACTAAAGAGACTACCAGTTCTAAAGCATTAAAATATCCCAAACAACCATATAAAAGCTACAAGGTCTCTCCCATTTATGTTACAACTATATTATCCTTCTTTAAACCCTAAGAAAAAGAATTTTCTTGTTTTAATGATGCAACACAGCACAGCTTACTACGTGGAGTTTAGAGCTCCCTAAAGAAGACAGCATTAGAAGACATGGAAGTAGGACAGCGGAGCAGATAAATACTTAGGTTTTGACAATACTAAAATTCTGCTATAGTTTTGGTTTTGTTTTTTTTCTCCACAAATCAGCTTCCAAGATTAAATTTAGAAGACAGGTGGCCAAAACAACATTGCACGTCTTAACTTTTTGAGAACATACATACACTGAGAAAAGGCTCAAGAAAACATACATATCCAAGCTCTTCAGAATGGAAAAATCTCGTTATCCCTTAAGTATTATTTGATGTGTCAAAAAATATTATCCAAAGTATCATTTTTCTATTTTAGAGAATTAATTTTACCTTAAAAACACACAAGTTATCGCTCCTACTTCAGCTGCTTTTATCACCATTACTTCATGAAAAACTCCAAAAGGAAAGGGTAACCTAATGGAGGGTTACCAATGGAGGTAACAGTATCTATGCAAAAGTCTCTCTTTCTAAACTTCTTCCAGGTGTTTAAACATAAAGTACCCTTAAGTGACAGAAACAGGAACAATTGTTTACAGAAACACTAAGGTGTTACAACTTCCTTTCATTCCACTTTGGAACAAACACAAGATTGCTTACAAAAATAATATGGGTAAGACTGAGCCATTGAGCAGCCAAGGGTTATGCAAAAACCTAAGTTTAACTGAAGCTTGAATTTTCATCAAAAATATACCAGATGGCTCCTCATGAGCCTTAGTCTTTCTTTTTTGCTTCCTCTAAACACATACTTCCTTCGTCCTCAAGAGGATATTCCCATATTTTGGTGTTTGTTCTTTTTATATATAAAATACAAAATTTCACAAAGCCTATCCACCTAAGAAGCACACTCCATTATCTCTGTTTAACTGAGTTTGAAATTATTTATTTTGCTGATTTATAAAAAAGGGACTTAGTTATACCTATTTTAAAGTAAGGCAAAATACAAACATATCTAGAAAAGTTTTCATAAAGCATTATACAACTCCAAATGGTACCATGTCAAAACAGTCCAACTTTACTTTTATTAGAACCTTTATTTGCAATTGTGATATTCCAGAATTGTAAACTCTGGTTCTCCTTTAAAATTCAAAGGGCATATCCATTCAAACTAGTGAGTGTATTTTGATATTAATGAAAACTTGCAACTCAGTGTTGCGGCTCATGAATTCAAAAATACTTAAAATACAGCTTAAGCAAAATAATAATTTTAAAAAAAAGAGTAGTACTTTTTTTCCTTCAAACTGAAGAACATTTTTCAGTATAGAAATACAGTGAGTAATTTTAGCATACTGGAGAAAACTGGAGTAAGTTGCCACACTATTTTTCTCCCCACTCTGACCCCGAAGTTCTGGCAACAGATGATGACACCTATCTTGCTCTTACTTCTGTTATTACAGGAGACCTTGAAGCAGACTGCCTTTCAAGTAATAATAATTATTGTGCCATATGAGGGAGAAGGAAAAAGCCTATACTACTACACAGACTAGAAGTATATTTCAGTATGAATACAACCATCTTTCAATATCTTCCCATATTACCACTAATTATGTAACTAATAAAAATTGCCCGGAGGAAACTGAATACAAAAATATAACAACATTTTATGCCAAAACACCCCTCACATTTAAACACTATGCTCGCAAAGATAAGTAACAGGAAGGAGGGAGATTAAAAGAACTAGTTGTTAAGCAGAAGAACTATTGCAAGAGGCACGCATCACCAGCTACATCGCTCTCCCGCAGCTCCTCAGTATTGAGAAAGGAAAGATGCTACCAGCAGACAACCATTAGAGATAGAAATCTCCAAAGCTACAGCTTGGCTGTTTAGAAGTCTTTCGTTAGTGTAAACTAACAGACTATACAGATTTTCCTTCCGCCACCCTTCTCCTCCTATCAAGCATAAGACAGAAGTTTTAATTTTCAAGGCCTTGTAATAATTCTTTTGCTATGAATTTTCTGTTACCCACTGACAGGATGTTAGTGTCCGACATCTATCAGGATACGATGCTAACTTTCACTTCCTAGCTGTTGGATTAAAAATGAGAATTAAAATATTTCTCTGTCACTACTCCTTAAGGCTATAGGAAGCATTTCCAAGCATAAGGAGAATTACCTTCATCAAATTCCTTTGTAATATCAATATTCCTTGCAAAAAGCTTTACAGGATTTAGCCTGCGTACCAAGATTATGACTTGTTGTGGTGTCTAACCTTGCCTGCTACTGTATCTACCCATTTAGTGACTTTTACAAGGTAACCAGCTACTTCTAAACATGTTTTTAAAAGCAGGGTGTGCATTATTCTGGGCCAGCTGTGGAAGTGAAACAGAAGAATAAACAAGAAAATGGAGATCCAAATACCTGGGGGCTGAAAGGGAATGTGTGTCTTTGTTGCTGTTGGTTTTTATATCAGAAAGATTCAGCATTTTGTGCAAGATAACTTAGCTCCACGCACCTCCATGTTGCTTCCAGAAGCCAAGCCAGCTCAGGTAGCTCAGCAATACAGCAATATAATCTCTTTTGCTTTCTTTGTACGCTTTCCCCACCCTCTCCTGATTTGTTTCCATCTGTTAAATATCTTATATTCAAACTGCAAGCTCTTTGGAGCTGGGGCTGTCCTTTTCTTCCAACTTTCCTCAAGACCAAAAGCCATGACTCAGGTTCCTCAGGTGCTGCACACACTAATTAATAATACAATAACCCTGAGGCAAATGGAAAGCTCATGAAGTTGTTCAAAAATTCAGCAGCTGAGCAGGCAGGCAATACACAATAGCACCTGGAAACCAGCAGGGCTTGGAGGAGGACTGAGAGCAGGAGGTGGACATCATATTGCAGGCGAAGAATTCCGGATAAAGAGTTAAAACAAAAGTAAACAGGCAAAAGAATGGAGGTAGCAATATACATATCTAGTAACACAGAGAATAGGAGTAAAGTCCACAGTTATTGACATGCGAGATACACGAGAAAAAAGATTCACAAAAAGAAAAGCATATACACATACCTGTAAACCATTTCATTAGGAGCCGTGTCATCAAAGGCATAATCAAATCGAAAAGTTTGGTTTTCTAGGTACCTTGTTAAATCCACCTTTTGTTTTGGTTCATGTACCATCACAACATCTTTACTAGGAATTGTTATTACATCAAGGTCTTTCATTAAAGTTTCTATAAAATAAGTGAAATATATATATTTAACTAGAAACACATCATTATTTTTTACATTTTTTCATTGTTTACACTCTTGTAACATCTCAGATAACACAGCTCCTCCAAGTAACAATACTGCAATGGATTTGGGCTTCTGATACCTACATAGTAATCTGCTAAGTGAGAGTTTTCGTTTTGGAAGTCTAGTCATCCTACCCTACCAATTGCTAGAAATTAAAAGAGAGGTTGTACAAAGTTGATTAGAAAAACTAACATCATTAATCATAGCACTATCATCGTAGCTTGGTGCGTATTCTATAACAACACTTTCCATGGACTTGAGTTCTTTTTCCTCAGGGCTTCTATACTGTTTTACAGATTACTGCCATATTCTTTGAGTTTTTATACATAACTTCTCTACTGGAGAAACTGGACACTGAAGTCCTATACTGCTTGGGCTGTCAAAAACACAAAGAAATTAATATCCTTATGATAATCTGCTTTATTATAAAATTTTGTCTTTTTATTTTCCCTAAATCCTTAACGTTATAGTCATATGTTCACAGCTTTCAAAAAGAAGAATTTTGCTTTCATTCTACACAGACATTTTCATTTGTGTATTCCTCTCGGAACGTAAAGTATATATCTTTAATATAGAATTTCTCTTAAGTAAAATCCTTTATAAAAATTATCTTGTAAACAGAAAAAGCTGGTAAACAGAAAAAGCTGAAAATGCTAATGATCCTTCCTATCACTGGGAATGAACAAAAGCCATCTAGATGCAATTTCAGTAGTGTACTCTCAGGTTATAATTACTACACAGCACTACAATTTATTGCTAATTGTTGTATGAGATACGAGTCAGCAAAACAGAGAACCCAGTGATCCATGATATGGACAAAAATAAAGATCCTTTGTGTGTACAGTCAGGATCCTAATGTGTCCTACTTGCATTTCTATGTAAAATTTCTTAAGGCATGCAGTTCAAGAATTTGATGTGGCTTTATACAATCAAACAGAAATCTTTTCATCAGTTAACATACTGATCAAACAGTACAATGGTTACCACTGCATGACATTACACACCAACAGAAATATGCATTCAAGTCACTATATAACCAATTTTTCAACTGCACTGCAATAAAATAAAATGCAATTATTCTGCAGTAATCACAGAGAAGAAATAAGGAACAGTGGTGAAAAGACATATATGAAGGTCAATTCTTCGCAGCAGAAGCTTTTTAGTTTAAGCAGTCAAAAGCTGATTCTTCTTAAATGATTTTTTGTAATAAGACATTTACCTGCTCCCAGCTATTTGTTATGACGACCTGTATTCCCTGCTGATGAAAATTCGGAATAGTGTCTCTGAAACCCACCATACATTTCTCAATTGTAAATATATGTGACTGAAATAAAATCTTAAAATGTCAGTCTGAACACCTACTTCCTGCAAAATCAATCCACAGAATGATTGGTGCTGAGAACACCCAAAGATTTTGGTGATAATTCTGTGTTTGTGAGACTGACAAAACAAACTATTTTTATTTTTTCTCTTTGGGGTTTACACACTAGTATCTTTCATTCTTTTATACTCTTCAATTTTAAAAAGTGGCATGAGAAATACTGTTTATTATGAAGTGTGTGTTTTCAGAAGATTGTATCATGTGGGTACTAGATTATCTCTATGGGTCATCCCATAGATTATTTCATTAATACCTTTTTACTATATCTTATTCTTAAAAATGCAAGAGTACTTTAGTGCCAACTTCATTTTTACTTACACACTCATCTTCCTACAAACACCTCAACTATTTTTTTAATAGCTCCAAACCACTAAAACCTAAGATATGTAACTTTCACAAAATCAAATCCTACTTCTGAATCCCAACTCATGCCCCCTGAGAACTTGCTCTCATTTACTGTAATTTCACTTTGTCCACCTCCAGCGCAGGTAGAAGGTGACGTTTCCCCCAAATGTATCAAATTTCTAAGTCATATTTTATTAATTATAACCTCCAATGCTGAAACAGAAATTCAACTGCTACCAGACTTGTATGTTGAATGCCCTTATTAAATAGGTTGTGCAAAATAGTTTCAATTAACGAATTTTTGAGATTCTGCATTCCTTTCAGATCAACAAAAGAAAAAATACAGGGAATAAGAAAACAGTAGAAGTAAAAATGAAGAAAAAAATTAAGTAGGGGAAGCAGCAACGTGGAGGGAGAAAATAAGACAAAAACTAACTATATACTGGTATCAACATATGTTTTCCCTTTCCCATACAGTTCTCCCATTTTCCTCTGGATACGCTCCAGATAATCCTCAATGTGTAGTTCTGATAGTACAAAAAAAATAAATGCATCCCGTATTGTTTCAGAGTCAGAGCGATGTTCTTCGAGTCCTTCAGCTAAACAAAATATAACAGAAAGAGAAGGAAAGAAACATCTTTCAAAATGGAAGTCAGCTTACTTAAGCGCTGGATTCAGAGAGGCTGCAATCCAGAAGCATTTGTGTTCTTAATTTCCCACTGAACATAAAGAACTTCATAGGAAGATTGGGATTTAACTGGAGTTGAAAACCTGAACTTTTTTTTTGCAATACAGACTCCAGTCTGGTGAGCAGGCAGTAAGAAGAAAAGTTGTAATACTAATCATATATTAAAAAGTCGCTAGGGAGTCATTCCAGTACCTAATAGTTTTTTAGTGGCATTTCATATGCCCTAGGGTATCTTGCCCAGTCCTGCGCAGCAGCTCCAGGGGATACAAGTCTCCGGTTTGTCTGTAATCCACTAGCCCCGCAAGGACGTCTTGGACACGCTTGGTCACTTAGCATGTCATAAGATACAAGTGTTTAAGCACCTGAATTGCTGCCTTGATGTCTGATTCAAGACCACTTGAAAGTATAAAAATACATGTACAAAAAATGCGTAGGAATTGGGTAGCTCTCTGCTCAGGAGATCACTTAAAGAATAGTTTAAAAGAATGGTGATCCTAACACAATATAAGAATACTGAAGAAATTACAGTAGAATTAATTCCCAGATCAACTAAATACATCCTAGATGACCCTGGGAAAAAAGTTTGCAGTCTCTCTGCACCTCTCAGCTCCCAATCCATGAAATGGTGACAGTTAAACTACTTTTGTCCTCATCTTTATCCAGGTTATGACAAGTCTATGAATTTTCTGGGTCTGTCACATCATATTGTCTAGTATATAACAGAGTTCCATCTTTGATCATTATTTCTAGATCTCTTTAATACAAATAATATTCCTAATAGAAGCAGCCTTTCAGAGAAAAAAATTCAGCAAAATCTTAAATGGTCATACCTTTTTTATTGAGTGGTCGTTTTCGTACACAAACACATATCCTGTGCTCATCAATCTGCAAAGGAAAACAATCTTTCAGTGAACTATACGCCAATTCCAGTTATACAATGTTTTACTTTATTTTACTTCTATTCTTGAATTAATTAACCATTTAAACAAAGAGAAATTTCCAAGACAGCGAGTCATCTGAACATGAAAAAGCCCCTCATGTCTACACAGTAGCCAAGAACCCAAAAGGGAGAACCACACATTAACAAAACTCCCTGCAAACAGCGATCTAATCCTGTACAGTACCAGGTGCATCTTGGAACACTGCAAGTAAATCCAGCTCTAACAGGGTAGATAACACTGTTGACAGAAATCATCACAATCCCCGATTTCCACAGAGATCTGATAACCTCCATCATTTAAGGATTCTGCTCCTCTGACTTCTCTGCAAATCAAAGGCCCTCATCACCTTCAAAGATCAAGTATTAATCTTTATACCCAATAGGGTTTTTCAGAGAAGCTTAACGGTTTTGTGTGCACATCCCCTAGCATCCCAGGAAAATTTACAATACAGAGGCTGAGTGACTACTTAGTACATACTGGTATTATTTTACAGTCAAAAGGTATTTAAATGGCATAACATAATTAACAATAATTTAGTAACCTAGGGCTTTCAACAACTACTAATTTCAATATCATCAAATTACTGAAAAAAAAAAAAATCCATGTTATAAAGAATACTAATATATATTAAACTACTTATTTTTCTTGTTTACAGATGGAAGTAACATTGAAAAAATTGAAAACACATAGCAAAAATACAGAAGAATAGAGAGCTTCCATGTTGCTGGGGTACTTACAGGATCTGCAGTTGTCAGCGGTCTATAATCTAAACTTCCCCTGAAATCTCTTATCATACACATAATTTCATAATTTGGGTTTGTAGCATCAACATCCTAGGGAAGTAAGCAACAGAATTTCTAATATACTTTTTTCCTGAAATGGACTAATTTCAGTATCTCTATATTTATTTATAAGAAAAATACACATTAACTGAAATCTTATTTTTTCTCCAAAACACTAGAAATGTCTCAAATGAAAGTTTAATGCCTTTTTCCATTCTGATGTAGCTAATTTACTGATCGTAAAGCAAAGCATTTATATGCCTTCTATTTCATGGTTTTGGTCAGCATGTAATAGAGAATACTTTTTAGTTGAGGACTCATTAACAGTCTACTCAAGAAACAGAAATGGCTCCCGCCTTTGCCAGAATCTTCACAATAAGAAAGATCTCCGAGCGGCCGCATAACACCAGACAGCACATATAATCAACACTTCTTAATCTGAGATAAGGCGGTCCAACAGACGAATGGATACACTGCATTACAGAGGTACAAAACACCCCGCAGACGACAGTGCAGGCACCCCAGCTGCTCTAAACATAGCCCTGCTGGATCCGAGTTGGTTAAAGGAGGCTGATCCTACCACTGGCCCTATGTTAACCCCTACAGCTACTTGGATGCACTGGAAACTCTTCTAACACTCCTAGATGCCCCCAAAAAGCAGAAGTAATCCCAAGCATACACAGTGGGCTAAATCCAGGCTCAGAAGCCCTCCTGTCCCTAAACATGGAGCATCAGTACCAAAGCGAATGGACACGTAAGAGACCATGCACAGAGCCCCTCCAAGCCTTGGTAAGCCTGAGCCTACTGTGAGCCGAGTTGGTTCTCTGCTAAATTGCTCAAATGTCCTTCCCATCACTTCTCCCCGCGACTGTCAGTTTTTACACCATTTCAGGACATGCTGCTGATGCCAAGCATAGCCAGCGCTGGTGCTCAGACCTTATTAACCTTTGCACAGCTCCCCACAAATGATATAAAACTCCTTCTGGATCACAGCTGGTTGCGGAAACACTGTAGGCACTCTTAGAAAGCACTGCATTGGGGTTAACAAGCTGAAATGGAGCCCACTCATGTCTCCGCACATGTGACACAGCCGATCCTCACCTCAGATAAAACTGCACCCTGGTAGTCAGAAGTTGACTGTACCTTGATGTTGTTCAGCCTGACTACAGTGAACTAAAAACTGCTGACAGTAAGTCCATACAAAATGTTTTCCTGCTGAAATGTTTCCTTCTAACATTCAGAATGAGGTATTGCTTATTACGGAAGAAGTGTTTGCCTAATATTCTTCAAACCCCATTTAAAGGTCTTGCCCACTAGAAGACAGTGCTTGGCTAATCATTGCTGCATTTCACAACAACAACAGAACACACAAAGCAACACAAAGCACAGATACATACAAGTCACCAAGACAAACAGAACTTCCTCATGCAGAAGAAAGAAAGGAGGAAGAAATTTTTTACGCTGAAGGTGGTGAAGCACTGGCACAGGTTGCCCAGAGAGGTGGTGGATGCCCCATCCCTGGAAACATTCCAGGTCAGGTTGGACGGGGCTCTGAGCAACCTGATGTAGTTGAAGATGTCCCTGCTCATTGCAGGGGGGGCTGGACTAGACGACCTGTAAAGGTCCATTCCAACCCAAACCATTCTATGATTCTATGATACAGAAGTTTAAGACTCAGATGCAAACGGAGTCTTCACAAAAGCAACAAAAAGAAAATTTTAAGTGTAGTACCACGTCAAAGAATTTTAATATGTAAAGCAAAAAATATTTGTTTCTTACACATAAAAACATAGTAATGTTTTGCATTTGTGTAAATGGATGGAAATTAGAGAACATGAATTCAACATAGGTTATTTTAGGTCAACTTAGGAACATCATTAAACCATGAAGTAAATTGCCTGAATTATTTACTTGGTGGTGGTACTTCTCATGTCAGTAGCGGATTGGTAGTATCTCTTTAGAGAGACTAACATACGCACAGGGCTGCCAACAAGATTACTCTACTAGTTTTGCAAAGCTTTTACACCACTGTGACAGAAAGTCACTTAATATTAAAAGATTCTTCTCACAGGATTAGCAACTTCATTTCTTTCACACAAGTTTCTAACAACTTGCTGCCAAATGGCTTGCATGATGCAAAGCTAAATTATAAATGCATAGACAGGTTTAAAGAAAAAAAAAAGTCACTGTTCAAACTTCAGCCTCAAATACATCTCCCACAAAGCATCAAGGATCATAAAAAAAAAATTTATCACAATGTTGTAAGACCTCCTGTAGAATAACAGCCCTATCTAAAAGCCAAAGGTTTGATTATTTTCAACAATATGTTTTCCCTAAGAAATAGCTATTATCAGAACTTGATCTTTAAAGAACACACAGCAAGATAAGCAATTATAAGCACTTATTTCTGTAGGAAGAAAAAGAGGGGGAAAACTGTCTAAAGTAATAGTTATCAGAGCAATGCAACCAAGCACCAAAATATTTATCAAACTTGTACACAGGACGAAAACATTTAACTTCAAGATTATTACAGTTCATAAAAATTATTAAAGACAGAAAAAAGCACAATGATTTTGCAAACTACTTCTCTTGCTGACATACGTTTTCCATCCGAGCTAAAAATACTAACCTGAGCTCTTTTTTCTCTAAGTTCCTGCTGCTGTAACCTTCTTTTTTCACGTTTCTCTTGCAATTTTTCGACCTCTTTTACACAATTAGATTTTCTACGTGCTTAAAGAAAATGATATAATTTTAGAATATTTTCAGTGTGTTCCATTAATTTAGTATTTACACTGTAACATTTCAATTATATTAATTTATCAATAATTAGAATGCATTTATTTATATCAACTATCTTTTCAAGCAAATCAGTATTAGTACAGAATAATTACAGCAATTTAATTTTTAAAATGTATAAAATGAATGAATTAGAAAAAAATCATGGGAATGGGACAATAATTACATGATCAAAAATATAAGGACAATGACCCTCAAAAAATATTTGGACAGATACATGTGATCTCTTGGTTTGAATTAAAAGGAAGCCCAGGCAAATTTAAAAAAAAAAGCAACACCGCCATGGTTAAAAAAAGATAAAGGAAAAACAAATTCCAAATACTAGCACAACTATGACAGAAGTGAACATTTGTTCAGCCACAGCTCTCTGAAAAAGCTTCTCGAGGAAGCCTACAGACAACTGCGCATGTAGACCATTTGTCATTTATGGACAACAACATAATCCAAGAGAATGTACATGTAACGCCCAGAACGAATGAATCCTTTATACACCGTTTACATACAAGGGGGTCCAAATTCCTTTTTTGCAGCTTGAACTGGAGATATATCTGAAACACTACCATTCTGTTGAGAGGAGGAAGACTGCTCAGGAAGCTGAGTAGGTCGCGCACGTGCAGAACCAACCACTGCAAAGGAAATGCACAAAGCTCATCTGGACATGGAAGAGTAACATTTCTACCCGATTCTCAAATGCTTTGTTATGACGAGATAAAACAAGGCCCCTTTCCAGACATAACAACCGATTGGGGGTGAGGGGGAGCCATACACGTAGAAAGCCTATTAATAAAGACATTTGGTATGCAGCCTTTTCTTCCTAGTGTTATACACCAACACAACATAATTATTAAATACTGATGCTGCATGTGCATATTTTTACTCTACTACAGAATCAGTACAACTTGTTATGTGCATAGAATGAAGTGTGTACTTGGAGATACGCTGTCCTGAAGCTTAAAGTGCTGAAATTTTATTTATATTGTGATTATACCCAAAAACCAAGTAAGAAAATAAGCCCCGCTGTTTCACATTCTCTAGATATTACAAAATGGTCCCTCCCCATTGAGCCTATGATCTCTGGAGGAGCAGAGGGATACAAATGAAAGGCAGTAAAGTGCAGCTCAGTCTGTGAATGTAAGAAACAAACCTTTTTGACACTTTACTGAAAGTGATACAGATACAATCAATACGTCTAAACTTGTGCGTTATTTCTGTATGTGCTACGGATGCCAATTTCTGAAGATGCAGTGATGTCTGCTTCCAGTGAATGCAGTGGGAGTGGTGAGCATGCAAGCCTCTTTGGTAGAGCTGAATGTTTTAAATTGTTTTTGAGAGAGTTGCTTCAAGCAGCTCTGCTTCAGCGGGCCCATTTCCTGCACACGTTCCTAACGGAATCTGCCAGAAGAGTATGAAAGTTAAGGTATCAGCTTTGATTAGCAGCCTAGAGATGACATTCCAAACGAAGGCCAGCTCTCTGTGCAACATGGAGACAACTACGGAAACAGATATCGAACGGGATAGACAATACAAATGCCCACATGATTCCAAATACGGTAAGAGATCTAGTTTATAGCATAAATTGGCTACACTAAACAAGACAGTGTGCTGAAAAAAGCTTAATTACAAGGCAACAAAAAACAAATACTTAGGCCGACTGTGAATAGTAAGATGCATAGGACCTATTAAAATACAAGTTACAGGGTTATTCCATACCAAACAGACCATTTACTACAAACGACAACATCTATGGATGTGAGGAGAGCCCATCAATAAGATGTCTCCAATTTAAACCATAATAGTTTGGAAAAAATTATCCCCTCCTCATGAGATTTCCAATTTGTTTAACACCTCCAGAGGCAAATGGCAGAAGGGAGAAAGTATCCCAATCGTCCACCAGAAGAGTCTGAACACTTACAAAGATATGCAAGCCCACTTGCTTTTCAAGTTTAAACAGATGGACTGGAATCTAGTCTGAATTAATGACAGCAGATTAATGTTTGGAAGAAGAATCATCACCATCATCAGTACAAGTTAGTTAAGTTTAACACGAGAGAAAATGAAAACAATAAACAGTAACTATTCTTTCTCATGTTATAGATGCATTACATCTGTATTCATCCAATACATAATTTTCACCTATCCCCCTGTGGTATTTCAGCATTTTTTGTAGATTTTTCGCTATTAACTATAGAGTGAGAAATAACTCGTAGGGCTTAAGTACTCTTTGAACGAATGTTTACACACAGACTGTTACAAAAACAAGCTAAAAAATTGAAAGCGTAAGAATTTTAAGTGCACTACTTAGTGTATATTGAAACACTCAATTAAGCTGGAGCAAATTGAGGATGCTTTAGCTTGGAAAAGTCCACACATGATTTAATGTAGCACAATTAATTAACTTCAAATTTTTGCACCTTCAGTTCATTCAGCTTAACTTTCCTAATGCTGTATTGCTTAAACTTGCATATAAATACTATTCGTACAGTATGAATTCCTGAATATACATAGGAATAATTCGAGGAATGATGTACCATGCCTTTTACATGCCACATGCATACATACCGAATTAGAAATGCAGAACTATTAAAGAATGTTAGATGAGCAGGAGGTTAAAATGTTCCCATATTTTTTACTTCCTTGAAAAGGAAGGAGATAACATTTACCTCTGTTATCTCTGGCAGGTGTGTCATTCTTAATAGGTGCCACAGTTCGTCGACTCTATAAAGAAAGAAATCTCTGTTATGCAACCACCTTATTATTGAAAACGTAAACTGCAGCCCCACCTCTGCTTCTTTCCAGTGAATGAAAATAACCCGAAGTCAACACTACAGAGAGGTGACTGCTGCCAAACCCCTCTCTGAAGAGTCTACGGTGAAGACTGCTTGAACTATACGTAGTGTTTCAAAACAACGTCCAAAACCTTTTCTGTATTTTTCCTTGAGATATATTTAGTTATAGATATTAGTCCCCAACTCCCTCTCTGCCAAATCTGTTCTTAGAAAATCTTTAGAAACCCCTATTCACCACAGGAAAAAAGAAAGGAACAAAGTTATCAAGTAGCTCCACAGACACAAAAGTTGAAGTTTAAAATTCAAGCATAACAACATGTATAGGAGTACTGTAAGTTTAACATGAACATGCTGCATAGGTATTACCAACCTTCACGATTTTGTTTACTTTGGCTGATGGAGTAGGTGGTGGTGGTGTCTCTGGACTAGGTTCAATATCTTCATCAGGAGCAAGATCTGGATTAAGTGAAAATATGCTCTCCAAGTCAATCTGTGTAAAAGAATATAAAACGCATTTATGAGTCTTAGGACAATATTCATTGTTCTCTCCATTTCTCCTGTTACGTTTGAGAATAAACAGTAAATATATTTAGTGTTTTTTAGCCCACAATTTGTTAATTCTATAACCTGAATTATCTTACTTTATGTTCATTAAAAACATCCCAAGCTTTGGTCTTCTTATTAGTTGAAAACACACCCTTCAGAGAAGGGATGAACTAAAAATGACCAATATATACTCATAATCTTGTAAAGTGATTAAATAAAAACAGAAGCACCCAGTATTACTGTGGTAATTTGACAATTACTGCAGAATATGAAAGACATTTTGTAACATAAAAAGAAAGAGATCTCAGTTATTTGAAATTTCTCAGACAGTGCAAAAGAAACAGATTAATTACAACCACCCAAAAAATAAAAATGCAGTTGAAACCATGTTAAATTTACCATGCTGGTTTTTTTCTTGTAAGTGTTCCTCGTTCAAAATGCCATAAAATGTAAGGGCGCAAGGGGCAGGATCCTAAAAATAGCTGGCTTCAGATCTATTGAAACTAGGTTTCCCAAAAATCTTAAACAGCTTTGGTCTCTATAGACTGCCATTTCCCCTGGCTGAACCTTTCAAAGACCTCACTACTGTATGGATTCTGTGTGTTCATACGGATGAGCTCAGCTGATGAGATCACCAGGACATTCTCACAATTTTTTTTTTTCCTCTTCCTGTGTTTTCACAAAACCAGTGAAGTGTAATTATTTCTGACATGCTTCTCCAAATCTCAGCTGAAACTGGCTAAAATAGTCCAAAATTTAAAGGAAGAGGGATAGAGAAACGTTACACACAAAGACACAGTTTCTCAAGGAAAGCAAGGCTGGAAAATTATTGCCAAAAATAAATAAATAAGCAAACAAACTAGCAGTTCAATTCCTCGATGATACAAACACAAAAAGATTTCTAATCTAGTTCTCCCACTAGGTTCCTGACTGAACTGTAAGTCATTCTCCCCCTCAAAAATTTGATTTTTCTACTTGTAAAAAGAAGACAACAAGGTCAGCCTTTGTAATCTGGTTCAAAATCAACAGATGAAAAGAACTATTTAAAAGCCATGACACAGAGCTCAGGAAGTCAAATTTAATACAACAGAAACCAGCATCTGCCCAACAGCTCCCATGCAAAACAGTCGGTAATCAAAGAATCATCAAGTAAATTAAGATTTATATTTTCTCTTTGTTTCCAGTGCAAATTCCAAAGTAATATTCATGCAGATTACACATCTTTAAAAGAGAAAAGTTCTAAAATAATTGAGTTTACCTCTTTGCCTTTAGTATCTCCATTTTCAATCCATTCAACTGTTACGCTTTCATTATCTTCATTTAGGGATGTTACCATAGCTTGGTGAATTCGGCCTAGAAAGCAAACACAAATGATCATTTATTAACTGGTGGAAAAAATTTCCAGAAGTTATTTTCGTCCCTGCACTGAGACACGCAGTGAGAGGCAGGAAGAAGAGGGTTAAAAAAAAATAAGGTGATAAATAGAAGATGATTCCTGGCCACACAGGAATCTGAGCCTGTGAAGTGGCTCAGACCTGATCCACCAGCAGAGGCTCTAACGAGACAGTCAGCGTACAAGCGAAAAACTCAATGAACAGAAAACTGAGTGGTAAGTAAACAAAATACCATGTGAAAGCCGCACCACGGAGACTCTCTTTCCTGAGAGAAGAAAACTCCAATACCACGAGTCTCCCACGGGCGGTAAAGTCTCCTGAGTTGCACTCCACAAAGGCTTGTCTGTCCCCCTTCTAGGCTGATACAACATTACATGTCCCAACACAGGAGTGAAGCCCCCTGAAATTGTATTCTGACATCCATTTCTTATGGGCATCCAATCAGTTGGTAATTCAACTAAAATTAGATTGCCTGCAACAATAATACAAATCATCATTTTTTAAAAAACTGTTAACACAGACTGCTGAGCTGGAGTTAAGGTGCCGTTGCTTCGACTTCTCCAGTGAAAGACCCAAAGCCAGCAGGCCCCCATAAAGTACAATAAAACCAGTAAACTTTCAGTAGGAATAAGGATATTTCTTCTTAAATATGTAGTGTACTGCAATTTTTTTTATGTCCAATATCCTACACGTTAGCGAGGAGCAATTGGAAGAACAGAGCAGCCATACACTGACAAAAAAGGATCAAGACCCAGGTGACACATTGATTTCACATTTGTGCTTTGCCCTAAGAGTACCAAGAATTGGGATTTCTAGAGAACATGAGTCCAATGCGACTGCTCCTCTAACACCCGCTTTTAACAAGCCATAGCACGAACAAGCAATCCCTCACTTCACCCGCCCCGAGCCACCCCCCAGGTGCCCAAGAGCCACGTGCAGCTCCCAAAGCACAAGCGACTGTCCTGAAGCAGTCTGTGCATACGCTGCTGCTGCCGGGCACCTGCTTAGGGGCGAAAGACGGCATGGTCCCTACACATCTGCTCTGGTCTGGGTCTCCTCCAGCTTGCACCTTCTCTTCTCCTTTCCTAAAGCTCCCAACCCCCCAAATCCACTCCAGTTTTCTCCTCTACCGATTGTTTCAAACTTCTGTTTTAGCCACTTCAGTCGTAATTTGACAGTTTTCCAGAGTTAATGTTTTTATACAGTCTAAGCCTCTTAGGGCCTGCTGAGGGATAGAAAGGAAGAAAAACCTGACTGATATCCCAAATTATCTCACTTAACAGTGCAAGTATCAAATGTATACTGTTACTATTTCTTTTATTGCAAAGGCTGCATAAACATTCACACCTAGTTAAAATTAAGCAAAAAGAGAGGCTATGGGGAAGCATCATGGAAGGTAACAGCAAATCTGTGTACTCTACTATATGGTGCAGAGGAGGAGACTAACTGAAACTCAGGCAAGGCGTAGCTTTCAGGGGACTTGCAGAGCAGCTGGCACCCCTGGGCAGCACTGCTTTCACATTTGCGGTGCTTGCCTCACCAGCAAGGTACATTAGATACACACTTCTAACCTCTGCACTTGTCCTTGCCCAAAGCATAAAACTCACTCCGCCACTAAAGAAGGTTAAGTAGTTTTTTCACCCAAAAAAGCAAGCCTCCCCCTTTGCTTCACTTGGTTTCTTTCCTCTAGCATTTGCTAGTTTTTATTTCCCTGACCCGTGTTTTGTCTGAACAAACCCTTCCATTTGTGCTTCCTGAGCACCTTTCTCCCGGGCGCCCTGGCTGCACGCAGGGATGGTCTGGTCTGGATTCCCCACCGAGGTGCTGCCGGCAGGAGATGTGCGGGCAGGGATCACCGCCATGCCCTCCCCTCCATGCACGGGCGCTCCTCCCTTTCCCCTCACCCAAAGGACGTTGTGCAGGCACACATCCTGCCCTCGGGACCCTGCCCGAGTTCTGCTGGTGGTGGGGCTGAAGCAGGCTCACCGAGCATGATGCTCCCTCACCCCATTTCCTTGGACAAGCATTTTTGTGCAAGTTTTCTTTATGCAAGGTCCTCAATAAACCTCTCCATTATTTTTTTGCTGCATTTAACCACCTCTAGGGACTTAATTTTGTGCAAGAACCCTCTGTTTCAATTAGCTACCTGGTCTGTTGGTAAAGTAGCAACAGAAGCCACTGTCTTCCTGCAGCTGTGCCACTCCTGCCCACTCCTACAAACAGCACGCTGGGACCGCAAGGACACAAAAACTTCTCATCACTGCGGGAACTGGACAACTCCTCAAGCTTACATTGGTGTAATCTTTTGCTACTGTTTTAAGGCTTGGCCCAGCTGTCAATCCAGAATCAAGAGAAAACTGATATATGAAAAATGTAAGTTTAGAGAAACATACTCTGTACAATATTATAATAATCTTTAGCATGTTACCAGATTTCACAAATTTTGAAGAAAAGCACTATTCACAGCTGAAACCTGTCTTAGTTTCAGAGTCACCATAAGTCCTATTACTTGCTCCTGTGCTCTGTTGCTTTTGGCAGAGAATGAATAATGATTTTGAAAGGTTTAATCTTTGCCATAAGAAGTGAAAGGAGATCAAAGCAGGCTTATGAATTAATAGAAAATACTGAACCCTCTCACAAACACAGCAAGCCAGCATGCCGTAACAAAAGAATCACAATAAATCTTCCATCTCTGTGCCAGACTTCATCTGCTCCCTGGCCAAGAAAGTCAGGACTGAATAAAAAAAACCCACGAGCAAAAATAAAAGTTATGTCCATCTTCCAAATATTCTCGGCTTAAATAGAAAACATATACTATAATGGTTAAACTGGCAATGTACCCATACAATCTGTTCCTAAAAATTCTCTGTGTTACTAAAAGTTTACATGTTATTGAACTGCCAGAAAGCACATTTACATCTTTACAATTGCCTCTTGCTCTCCTCAAACAGTATTCCATTATATTTTTCTAGTACACAGCTGAATACAGCAGCTGTGAAATTCAGGAATGGCAGCAACCAATTAGGCTGGCATAAACCTTGTCTAGCATATAAAGCAAGACCAAGCTGCAAATGCTGAAGCATAAGAGCCAAATCAATCTGCAGAGAGTAGTGGAAGGCAACATTCCTGATTTCTGGTGCATTTTCTAGGGTTGGTAACAAAATTTGAAATGTCAGCATGTCCATGTAAAAACAAATGTGCGTTGTGGCAAACTGAAAAAGGAACAACTGACTCGAGAAAAACTATCTTCACACACATCTCAAAACCAAAAGAAAGTAGAGGGATAGTGCTGATACACTGACTCTTCACTCAGTGTTTCTTTAATTTCTAATGCCTCTCCTCATGTGATTAGAATTCACATCACAGGCAAAACTTTTTCTGGGAAGTTGCTCCATTGCTATAGTGCTCAAAACTAATGGAGAATTTATTTGAAAAGGCTATTATTTGTGTAAATATGTTCTGTCACACAGTGTGTTGCATCTGGCTTATCTCCTACTGACTAGAGCATGCAGAAAATATTGCTGCAAATACAGCAGTAAGACAACATGAACGTATGTGAAGACAACACTTTACAATTACCTTAAATACACGTACGTTACGATATTCTCACTCTAATCAATAAAAGTGAAGAACATAAACTCTCCATTCCCTCTCTTCTTAGTCATCTGATGAACATTTGACAAACAGAAGCAAACAAGCATCTGCAGAAAATAGCAGATAAATCCCCTCTGTTGTAAGAGTCCCTAGAGAGCTATTGGTGCAGAAAAACATTCAGAAAGCAGCAGCAAAAGCAAATAACCAGGGCTAAATCAAACATTTTAACTAACCCTCAACCCAGGTAGCAATGGCAACTGATCGCAAATACCAAGCTGTACTTAGATCCTTACCTCTAAGCAAACTGAACATTTTCTGCCTGCAGAATTTCTCAAAACTACCACAATTTTGAAGCAGTGATCAAGGACAGTACTAAAACCACGGCCTTTTCATCTTCCTAATACTTTTCAGAAACCTAAGTTATCAGTGTCAAATATGGGTTGGTGTTTTCTAAATTACAGCCTGGGCTACAGCACTGGCTGACATGTTACTCAAACCCTTTTGCGCTCTCCCAAGTGACTCAAGAAATAAGGCTGGAAGAAGACCACAGCCTTCCCCACCCTTCCACATAATTAAAGTGCACCCACCCAAAAAGACACTGTACTCACACTTCTCACGCAAAAGTTTTGTGAAGTCTTAGAAATATCTTTGAGCCGTAATAATTAAAAATTTACACACAGGCTCTGGATCAGGCCATGGAGAATAAAGGTTCATAATTTCCACTATGACCCTCTCATTCCTCCCCAAAAAACTGTAGCAGAACCCAGCCCGGCAGTGTTACCCTGTGACCATCATACAGTTGTTTAGGCCTTGCCAGCTCAAACCCAGGCAATTATTTTTAGCAGGACCAGGCTATGGCAATGTTAACGGACTCAACATTCAGTAAAGGAAACTCACAGCTTATGTTACATCCTCTGAACTTGCCACTTCTTTAGGAGCACAACTGTGTTATATTAGCTCAGGCAGTGGTCCGGTCAGCCGAGCACTTAGTTTTTCTAAGTGCATCAACAGTAGATGTTTCATAAATGAACAAAAACTTAACATCTGCTACAGAGCCTTGCTGAGGATGACCACAGCAACAGAAGCTATCCATCCCTTAAAGGATTATAATGGGCTTTTGTGAAATAGCCAGGATTTTCCTAATCACATTCATGAGGGACTAACATGAATGTTACCTCATCTAGAGACACCTGGACATGACTAACCTTTACCCTCTGCCACTTGCATTCAAAAATTAAAATTGCAAAAAGTAGAATTTTCTTCACACTTTTTTAAAAATAATATGAACCCCAAGTCACATATATAAAAAAAATATGTTTAGGAGAAACATGAGGCTGCAAATCCAGAAGCAGCATTTACCAGAACTACTGTGGTCCAGAAAATGCCTCCTGCACTACAGGCTCCAATCAGGGAGACTCTGGTGGAAAGACTTTCCTGCTCTCACAGAGCTCAGGGAGGAAAAAAATAATCCTTTACCCGCCAAACAATGTCTATAGGAAACTTCCAGGGAAAAATCCCAAGGAAAGAGAGAATTCCAGACTCAGTGCCTCCCACAGTGTCAACTGTGGTGATGTCCCCATTCACGTGATCAGCGTTTGTCATGGTCCTCCCTGCAACATAGGGCCAGTCCTGCTGCTAATCCCCCAAGGAAAAACTGGCGTTACTAGTGACAAATGTTTCTTGCTCCACAACACTAAACTTGCTTGATTTTATCTTGTTTCGAAGTTTCATTTTTCCACAAACAAGTAGCCTTTTATTTTCTTTGTATCTACCACAGTTATGCTTTAGTTTTGTTATACTTTATGATGTAGATTAATTTTGGTTTTGCCAGCCTTCCTTATTGTCTTGTCTGTTTCCTTAGTTATGGTGTTATCACATTGTCAAATGGGTCACTAAACATACACAGTATCTGCCATATTTCTAAAGCAAGTTCTTAAATATTAAAAATAATCCATATAATTTTAATTAAAGGTATATTTTAATATTTGTGTGAATGATCTCTAGCTACCAACTTATTTTATTTTATTCTCTAAATTATCACAGCAATACCCAAGTCCTTCAAATGACAATCATGTTACAAACACATTTTATGATCTCTGTAAACCTCTACAATGTAACAGACAGGGATTTTGAGAACAGAAACTAACATTACTCAAATCAAGTTTCCCATATCTGCCTGTGTATTTCAGCTTTGAATGAAAATCAAACCTAGTCTACTCTTGCCTCCATCTAGAAAGTTACCAAACTCGGAAAAATCCCCGTCTAAGATACGTATCTAATTTCTGTGTAAAAACCAATCAAACGTAGTGCTTTAGACAAACAAAGTTCACAGATCTAACCGACAATCCACTAACAAATAAGAACAACACATAGACATGCCACTGAACTGTGTATAATGTTTAGCTTCAAAATACAAACAGCGTGTTTAACGTCCCTCATACAGTAAATAGGACACAAAGCAACTTTTTGGTCCTCCTGTGTTCAACGCCAAGCCCCTCCAGCCCCAACCACTAAATTATAATTCGCCGTGCTCAGTCTAGCTGAACTTGTTAGCTGCCCACACTGATGCACCTTCTCTAAAGCAGTTACCTAGAGCTGCATCCCAGTGCTGCTGTCACAGTTTTAGCTTCTCTAACAATTGTTAAATCTCCAATCTTTTCACATTGTGATTCACTGAGTTCTTCTGCAGACCTTTCATTTTGCAAGCCGATCTCTAAAATTTCCCTTTACATTCAAAACAAGTTTCCTGTGGTTTCCCCAGTTAGAGGAACACTTTGTTTTTTACTTCTCTTCAAGATAAGTCCCGTTTCTTTTGGGGGTGGGGAACTAATACTCTTTTAAGCACATTTCAAAGGGCATTATTTCACACTAGCGAGGTCCTCCTGAAACATCTTCCCTCTATTTGCTTTCAGAAGCTTCAATTGCCAGTGAAATCAATGGCAGTCACTCCAGTGGCTTCACAAAAGGTTTTCAATAGCATCTCAGTGCCGTAGCATTCAGAAGCTACAGCTACATATTGCCTCTGTAGGTGTCAGTGTCAGAGCAAGAGGGGAGACTTGTTTCTATAGCAGCTCAATTCGTAAAGGAAGTTATCACATCACAACAGCCAACAGATGCACAGATATTTAGATATTTATCAGCAAGTTATCTCAGCTGTACTGTGCCAGTCATCCTATCATTTTTAAGAGTGGGTAAGTTCTCTACATATAACTTAGCCACAGAAAAAGATATTTGGAAGGAAGCACCTATCCAATCACATCTAATACATACTACCATAAGTCCCCTAGAAACCCTTCAATAAACAGAACACATTTCACCTTTATGTTATCAAGTGGTCTGCCCCTGCTATTCACCCCAAAAAGTTGCACTAGCACCTTGCTGTCAACATACACAAACTTTTTTCCAGATTACATGTGTTCACAGTCATTTAGTACTCTGTGCTTTCTTTTATAGCTTGTACAAACACACCTGTACAAGAACAGTGAGCCTATCTCTACCTGTTTCAGTCTTTTAGGAGTATCTCCTTTTCCAACACTGGCAACCAGAAGGAGATGCAATATTCCACAAGGGCTCCAGACCGCTTTCCACAGGAGCACTCACTGCCAAATAACAGTAATTCTGAAACTGCACCCACTTTTCCCCTTGTCATTTCACCCTGGTAGTCTCCCTGGTAGTCCCCACTTATTTTGTGATTAACTTGAATATCAAGATTTTTCTCCTGTCATTTACAGTTTTTGATCTCCCAGTCCATAGCAAAAGCACATTTGCTTTGTGCCACGTTTTACCCCAGTTGTTTCATTCCATATTTCCTAAGCTTCCTGCATGATATAAAACTCCACAGAGATGATACTCCCACTCTAGCGTAGTAATGAAGTTTTCCATTGAAAACAACATTAATTTCTGTGTTACGACCAGGAATAAATAACTATAGTGAATGGGAAAAAACAGCCAGCCAGTTCCAAAACTGATTCCAGAAGGCACACTATTAGGTAGAAATTATTAGGTACGCTATCATCACCTGTCTTAAATACATTACCATTCTTGTATTAAACTTCATCTGAATCATTCTTCACACTCTATGAAACGCTTTACTGAAATTCAGAGAAACTTATGGCTGACCTTCATAATGGGCGCAAAGCCTCTCCCACACTGATGCCCCAGCAGGGCCAAGCTCAGGTCAGGTCACCCCGCACTCAGCTCCAGGATTCAGCGCCGCGTTTACCCGCTCCACCTCTGGGATGCTAATTTGGGACACAGAGACTAGAAGCACTTCAGCATCTGTCCTCCACTGTTTGCTACTTCTTTTAGTTGAGGCGCTGTACCTTCCTAGAGTGCTTCGACTAGATTTGTGATTTCTCCCCTCGTTTTTAGTGCACAATCAAGCAGGAGGAGCTGTAATCACTTCTGAAATTGATGTTAGTGTGATGGCCAATTGCTCCGTGACCCAAAATCTCTTTATTCAGTTATGCTGGTTTTGTCATTGGGGTACCACAACGGTCAGTCTTTTTTTGATGGGGAGGGGAGGCAACTCCAATGAGGATCTATCACTTGCTGTCAAGTCAGATTGTGTCATGCTCTTACTAAAACATGGCATAACCCACGACCAACCTTCTCATTCTTAAGCAGCAGGCAGTACTAGGTCATGCTGGAGATGACCTCCATGCCTTTTTTCCAGGCCACACCACGGACAGAAACCCTAGGACAACTGGTATGGGTTGGTTCATGTCCACAACACCCCTGGGACAGCACCTTTCACAGCATATTGCTCACAACTACAGCACTTAGTGCTCAACCCAGGTCCCTCAGCTGTGCCTATGGCAGCAAGTAGCATACTGCAACAGGAGGAGATCTGCAGAGCAAAGCAGGTGGTGCTGAGGATCACACATTCACACTGCATGTTTTGGAGGGGACTGGGGGGGGCATCTAGTGCCACAGACTGAACACCCCTTGTTGGAGTACATCACATACATACCTGGCGTGCACGCTCCAGCTACATTTCATCTAAAAGGAATTTGGAGTGCTCCGAGGCCACTTTCAAAGTGAACTAAAGCATAGCATGACAATGTAAAGGATGATCAGAAGATATATGTTCAAAGTCCATTCTCGATCTTAACTGAAATGCTTATATAGGTGCACCCCTGTGGTGCCAAGCAACATGCCTAGAGCCCTGAGACCTTTTGATGTTTTATAGTTATTCACTTTGACCTAAGCAAAATAACGAGAAAACTGCATTGCAGCCCTCCCACTATGATGATTTTAGAGCACAAACAGGAGCATGTGCTGCATATGCCCAGGGATGTGCACGAGAATATGAAAAGTGTGATGCTTACTAAAATGCAGAAGGACTGTCTGAGCAGTGATAGCCAAAATGATGCAGTTCAGGTCTCTTCTCACAAACCAGTTGAGGAAGTTTAGGTTTCCTATAGGGGGAAACCTCCCTCACTCCAAATGGGAGCCTGGAAGTGAACTAGCACATGTGCAATAAGAATCATCACAGTACCAGGACGCTAAACTGAAATGAGGGGCAAGATAAATTCACAGTCAGAATAGTCAGAACTATGAAATACTTTAATCCCCTGTACAAGGAGACTACATGCAAACAAGTGCTAATGAAGGAGGGGATTGGGAAAGTGAAGCAGTGTTTTATGATACACAACTTTCAAAACATTAGCTAGAAACTTAGACATCATCTTCCAGCCTAGTGTTCAGTTACACACCGAATTACACTAAATTTGGGGTCTGAGCCTTTGGCAAGACAGCTTTTTGGGTAGTCAGATGCCATGTCTTCAAAAGGGCCTCTCAAAAATAAGGGAGTACACAAAAAGGTGGCAGAGAACCTTCAACATGGATGAAAGAAAGGTAAGGCACCCAGAGAAAAATAATCTAACTTATGGGTACATAATGCTAAAACTGGAACTAGAAGTTACAACTCAAGTAACAGAACCTTAAGTTAACACTTACAGTTCTCTAAAATCATCAACTCAATATGCAGATGCAACCAAAAAAGAGCCAATAAAACACTGGCCATCATCAGGAAGCTAGAGAATAAAAGCAAGTGTAGTTTTTAAACTATAAATAAAACTTTGGTGCATCCATATCTCAAGTACTGTGGCACTAGTCTTCACACCTCAAAAAAGATGTAGCAGAATTAGAGGAGGTAAAGAGAAGGTCAACTAAGAAGATGAAGAGAACGAAGCAAGTACAGCTTAAGGTGGGTGAGATTGCTCATTTTTGAGGAAAAGGCTGCGGGTGGATTTGGTTTAGCTTTACAACCATAAAGGACAAAATGAGTGGAAACTTATTCACCAAATCCTGCAACACTAAAGCTAGGAGCAGTCTCTTAAGGCAGATTGGTTTCAGAAAGATAAAAGCAGTAATGCACGTTTCTATGCAGGAAGCAGGGAACTTCCCGATCTTGCTTCCACGAGGGGTTGTGGAGGCAGACAGTGTGAGTTGGGTCAGAAAGGTGTTCAGTAAATTCACAGACAATAGGTCTATAAATGGATATTTAATAGGACTAGGCAGAGTTGTACTTCTAATATCCCAGAAATAATTCTGGATATTAGGGGAAGAGAAAGACTGCGGACGGTGGC
>NW_008823935.1:138117-149124 GCF_000699105.1 Pygoscelis adeliae | reverse complement strand
AATAGCCTCTCATACTGCTATTGGGCTGGACGAACCATCAGTCTGATCCACTGGAGCACTTCTTATTCTAGTAGTGAGCGTACTTTAAGGAGGTGGAGGAACCTCCAAAAAGGCCGAAACACTTCATAAGCTTTTAAAATTCTCCAATTTCAGTAAAAGTGTTATACAGAGAGAGGAAAAAAAAGAAGTTTTCATTTGCTTTTCATAATGGAGTCTTCATTTTGTCATATATTCACATGGCAATCTCCCTTCCAAAGTGTAAAAAAAAGCCTAAACCAAAACAACAATAATCTACCTGTTTTCAACATTTCTGCGAGGTTTTCTAACACCCGCAGGTCCCTTTCATGGCCCATATGAACCCCCTCCAGCACTCAGATTTGAGGAAGATCAAGCAATTACAGCTGCAAACTTTATTCAAATGAGAAGACGACATTAATGTATGCCATGGCAGTATTTTCTGGCCTCTATCACATTTTTCTTTTACTGCCACTGCATAAGGGAAGGTTTTAATTCAATTCCTGGTAATGACATTCACATCTTTCCTCTGAGTTGACAAATTGTAAACAAGTTGCAGGAATAGTTCAATGTCTTCTTATATATATTTTTTTAGTTTTGTAAAATTAAACATAATTTGACATCTTCTTGCACATTTAGTCAGCAGTTCCATGGAGTCCTGTAGAAAAATTTTGCAAGCAGCTTCTTTAAAATCTTCTAAAACTGCTTCTGAAAGTTTCTCTCCAGAACACTTTGTTACATACTTTTACAGATCAAAGTCCTCTGTGTTCAGTATAAATTTCAATACAGTTATGGTATGCAGGAGCAAAAGCAGATTCAGTCAAGTATCTCTTCCGAACAGCATTGGGGTTTAGTGGTTGTTGATTTTTTTTTTTTAGCTTTTCTACAACAGGATTTAAGATTGTGGTGAATTCAAATACTGTGGTGAATAGCCTCTGCCAAAAGATTGAGATGACTTGGCCAGTTGTCTCCCTCCCTTCCCCCTTTCTCATTTTGTTTGTTGCTTGAATACATGGCAGAGACCTCCTTTTCACAATTTTCTCTGCTTTCTCTGAAGCTGACAGTAGCTGCCTAGAAACAATGGCTTCTTGCATCACATCGAAAATTTCTACTAGCACCTTCTATAGATGTTTTCAGGTAGTACCATTTGCCTTTCATGACCCACCCTGTCAAATAGTGCTTTGCTGTTTGGGTTTTGTTTTTTTTTTATTTCCCTTACTTTACAATATTACCTTCAGTAAGAATATTAACCATTACTTAATTTATTACAGAGCTGCCAACTGTTGCTCCGGGTTAAAAGTCAGAAGCTTTATTCTCATACAAGTTTAAAGCCTGTATTTTTCCCTTATCTTAACAAGGTTCTAAAAGCTCAAACCAGTAAGGAAATTTTGAGTAATATTTTAATTCTTCTCTGTGGTTTGATTAAAGCTTATTGTTAACTTAAAAATCATCAGGTTGTGATTTATATTCATCTCATTCATCACCACCTGAATTTCTATCCTATTAAAATGTCAAGATGAACTGGGAAGTTCAATTCATGAAAGTATAGAAGAACACGCAAACATAACCCAAAAATTAATCAGAAACTTGGAGTATTCAAAAATCTAAGTGTGCATGTGCTTTTCAAACTGAATTCATTTCCACTACTCTCTTCCTAGAGCCACAGATCCTCATCACCGCATCATTATGCATGCCTGTATCTCTAGCAAACACTTTTATAGATCCGTCGGAAATACACCTCAAACTCCATATGTAGTTCAGCCACAAGGGGAAAGTAACACATTTTAGTGACTGCAAAATATGCAGCACTGTGCAACAAAAATTCTAGATCCAAACTCCACAAGGGCACAAGTATGCTACGCACCTTGCTTCTAAAGGGAAAGTTTTAAACAAAGCTCACGCTCTACCTCCCTCCACTCACATACACATTCAGTGTCTTCATCCATCGAAGGCAACTTTTAACATACTATCCTGTAAGTAACAGAACAGACTGAAAATACTCACACTTCTGATATCTGGGATTACACAGAGCTATCAGCGCCTGATGAGAGCCATGAGAAACTCAAACTTGCACTTGACAAAGCTTCAATGGGATTACTGATAACCTGAAAGCAAGTTACATTCCCCCATGGAATGCACCCACTGATAAAAATGAAACCAAAGTCAAATAATTTTTGTTATATGCAAGTTACCTGAAGTCACTTTGTTACTGCTTGGGATTGGACAATTAGTTTTACAGAGTCAGAGTTGCAGAAGTGGCAAGGAATGCAGCAGACTGGTTCCTTTACAAGTCTGGGAAACTTAAAAGCAGCTTATGCCTGATGCCACCAGAACTGCCACTAGGTGAAAACAGTAAGCTATACTGAAAGCATTTTATTTGAATAAAGCAAAATAAAAAACTCTACTACCACATTCAAGCCTTTAAGCAGCAAAATTCGTCATTCTTCTTTCTCAAGAGTCAAATATACGATCAGACTCAATGTTGCTAAACAAGACCCTGTTCCAAAAAAAAAAGAAAAAACTGATAAAGTGGCTTAATTACTAAATCTAACTGATAATTCACATTTTTCAAAATGTCACTTAAAGTTTTGGTTAGATAACTCTCTATAACTGTGTATCTTCAAGAACTTCTGTTTACTCCTTTTAACTAAGAAATCCTAAAATTAACTTGGGTTCCTAGCAACATAAAAGAACAACTGAATTTAGACTGTAATAGTAGAGTTATCAAGTCTTCTGGGTGTGTTCTGCTCATGTAAATGATTCAGTGCACTACACACATTAAAAAAAGCCTAATAAGCATAAGCCTGATAAATTCATCCTCTTTTCCGGGAAAGGTCATTCTAATGTAATTTTTCACACAGCTTTACCACCTTTTGTCTAACAGATGCAAAATCTGGTTTTACATATTTAGCAATGACCAAATTCAAAGACAGCAAAATTAACTCCACAGAACACTTTTCAACAGAAAAGTTGAAAATCTCAGGGAAACGGCAATGCCATCTTTGTAACACCCTCCCAGAGAACTACCTGTGGCTGCTCTGTCTCCCAGGAGCGATTACCAGGCACAGAGAAGAGTGGCACAGGAGAAGAACGTCTAGCCCCCTGTTCTGCCTCCAACGGTGGCTCCACTTGAGAAAAGCATTTAACACAGCTGGTGTACTTCACTGTCTTCTAGTACATCAATGGTTTACGGATGTTCTAAGCCACAACTGACTGGTTTATCGTGATACTTTCTGGGCACATGAACAAAATGCATTTCCAGGGTATCAGACACTGTCAGTACTGTCTCATAGCTAAACACTCACTACAGAATTCAAAGCGCCCCTTTACAGAGGTCAAAGGTATAGGAAAATTATGTCAATCACCTGTCTATCTGTATATTGGGAACACTATAGGCTATAGGCTTTTTAATTCTTCGAGTGAAAATAAAAAATAGTACTCAAACAGCATCATAAGAACCGTGAACATTTTAAGGAAAGGAACGTGGACAGAAAAAGAAGAAACAGTGTGTGTGCCTGTACATATACAACACAAACATGCTTGAGGATATAACTAACAGCAGTTTAAGACAATCTACATCTGGATTACCATAGTATTGGTTCCCTGCCCTTCCTCCATCACCTCCCTACAACGCATTTAACTAAAAACACTGGTGCAGTGGACAGACTAAAGCAGCCCAGAGTTAAACATCTTAAACAGCTGTGGAATCATAACAATAGTCAAAATTAACTGTAGCTAACTTAATTATGATGAGTGCCTAACAGTCTTAAGTAAGTATAAACATCTCTACGAAAACCCAGGAGAAATTGATCCAAGCAATATAGCTACGAACATTTGTTTTAGTGCCTATGTTCAGTTCAGTATTGAGAACAATTTAAATAAAACCCCAGATACCAAGTCACAATTAAACCCGGAGGTTTGGTATACACAACTGCAAGCAAATTTTAAAAAACTACTTAGAAGGAACTGTTAACTATTCCCTCCAAAAAACTAAAAGAAATGCAAGGGAACATTCACTTCCAAAAAGACACAAGTGGTAATACTGGAAAACACAGATAAGCTTTCAAGCAAGCAAAAAGAATTGTTCATATACCTGAAAGCTTGTTCACGTTTTTGAAACAGATGAACAGATACAACAAAAAATGTATTACAGCTCCATAAAAACCTTCTACCCTACATCTGGAAATACACACTGAAAGCATCTACACTTCCAAATAATGTAACTATGCTACAGAGGCATTATGAGAAATTCATTATTAAAAGCCAATGTCTTCTTAAAAACTCTTTAATTTTAAGTTACAAACACCATCATGCCTGACCACTTATTTTGTTTACTACACATTCTCACTACTGGACAAAGTTAAGACTGCTTGGGAGTCCTTACTGTGGACTTCATATCTTACTTTTTGCATTATGTTACAAATTTAACTTAATTCTGAAAAGTTAACATAAGCCTTTAATTTATCAAAAGTCATTGAATTCTCTATGGACTAAACATATTTTGAACATTTTTGGTGTACACCACATTTTAGTGTTCACAATGGGTTGACCACAGCATCCTCCTCCTGATCCCGAGTCCAGCTATAGAGTATGGTGAGGAAGACAAGATAACCCAAGAAACAATAAGATGAAAAAAAGGTTTAAAAACAAAAATCACACTTTATCACATAAGCAGTAAGTGTTTACAAAGGAAGAACTTAAATAAGAACACAGCAATGAAGCAAATTTACTCCATTCTGTTACTAATTTCCCAAGCATAAAAAAAATCACAGTGGCATATTCCACAGGTCAAGCCAACAAAAAATGCTACAGATTTTGTGCTCCTGGAAAGCAGCTTACCTGCTAAATAGTTCATACTCTTCACTCATTTCTCTACACTGTCCTGTGGTAACTGGATGTCTTAATGTACAGCCGGCTGAGCATGAGCCGGCAGTGTGCCCAGGCGGCCAAGAAGGCCAACGGCATCCTGGCCTGTATCACAAATAGTGTGGCCAGCAGGAGCAGGGAAGTGATCGTCCCCCTGTACTCGGCACTGGTGAGGCCGCGCCTCGAATACTGTGTTCAGTTTTGGGCCCCTCACTACAAGAAGGACGTTGAGATGTTGGAGCGTGTCCAGAGAAGGGCAACGAGGCTGGTGGGGGGTCTGGAGAACAAGTCTTATGAGGAGCGGCTGCGGGAACGGGGACTGTTTAGCCTGGAGAAAAGGAGGCTCAGGGGAGACCTCATTGCTCTCTACAACTACCTGAAAGGAGGCTGTAGCGAGGTGGGTGTTGGTCTCTTCTCCCAAGTAACTGGCGCTAGGACGAGAAGAAACGGCCTCAAGTTGCACCAGGGGAGGTTTAGATTGGACGTGAGGAAAAATGTCTTTACTGAAAGAGTGGTTAAACATTGGCACAGGCTGCCCAGGGAGGTGGTTGAGTCACCATCCCTGGAGGGATTTAAAAGATGTGTAGATGAGGCGCTTAGGGACATGGTTTAGTGGGCATGGTGGTGTTGGGTTGACGGTTGGACTCGATGATCTTAGAGGTCTCTTCCAACCTTAATGATTCTATGATTCTATGAAAATAACTCAAAAAGCTAATTTATCTTCTAGAGCAAACAGAAAGAGATACTTCTGCAATGACACTACTCTTCAGTCAGGCATGACCTCTTCCCAACAATTTATCATCTCTTCCCACCTCGGCAAGGTGGAAAGCCATGCTTGGTGCCATAGCAGCACAGCAAAGTCTTCAGTTCATAAAGTCGTAAGAAAAAAAGATGAATAAAACTAGGCCCAGGCAACAGGCCATCATAGAGAATGGGTGGAAAGAGCAATAACTTTACCTACCAAACAGAAACAAAGGATAGATTCCCCTACAACATGATTAGAGGGGAAAAAACATGCAATATAAGCTGTGTAATCCTAGTAGCCATATACAGCTATAAAGACATTATTGCCAGTATGTAATGCTGTATTAAACACGCTTATGGAACAAAGATGAGAATACTCTCTGAAGATTAGGACTTCAACTCTTGTCATTCAAAAGCTATTTATACAAAATACAGAAGGACTACATAAATATCTGAGTATCTGCAAGTTACAGTGAAAATCCACTTACTGCATAACAAAAGCTGAGCACTTAAAAAAAAGGACACAGAAAATTTAATACCTCCTCCTGGTCAACACTTCTGTAGGAACAAACCCCAGAAACTCTGGATGTAACAACATGAGAACCTAAACCGGGTAAATAAGCCTAAATGTTGGACCCACTAGCTTGACCAGCAATAGCAGACTTGAAGCCCTGTGTGTGATCTGGCCACTACGGAAGGACAAAGGCACATTGTGTCCATATGGCTTACGTAGGGATTAGATAATCGAGTCAAATGATTTAAATGTGGTAACAGAAAAGTCCTAATCACAGGGAACGAATAGATGTATGTCACCAAAGAAAAGAGTAAAAGCACATTACCATTTAAATCTACCCTCAAGAGGCTGTAAAATAGGGTGACTACACAAACCTGAACAGAATTTTTTATCATCATTATACCTTCCATCCTGCTATAAAATCGTTGTTGTTGTTGGGAGCTGTACGTAAAGATCAAGATCTTCATACAGGACTACCCATGCTACAGACCACTCAACTCTGAGAAACGTCAATTTCACAGAAGCTGGGCTTTAAAGAAACAAATTACAGCCCTTATCATTACAAAAATTTAGTCTCATTTCTGTTTGAAGGCAAAACAGTTACCATGATGTTTTGGCAAGCCTAAGGAGAGAGGAGCTGCCAGTAGGTTTTTGGACTAGATGGATTATCTTCGACCGTGACCAGTTCCAGATGCTTCAGACAGAAGTGATGAAAATTCTTAAGTACGCAATTACAAAATAACACAGCCACAGGCAAGATTTCTTCTTACCTCCCATCAGTTACAAGTTATTTAAACTACAGACTGAGGTAGAACAGAAACTACCTTTTATGGTTGCTGGCATATTTTTTTAATTTTTAGTGTAAAATTAAGACATTCCTACCATCCACATCAACATCCTTCTTAAAATTCTGCTACGCTCCTAGCCTCCATCTCCTCTGGGTAACTGTACCTGGTCTATTCTCCTTTATCAGTTTTAAGTTTTCTCTTTCAAACACTCAGAGCTCTCCTGTTCTTGTATTATGAAAAAAGGGGCACAAGCTCATGATCTTTCTTTTCTACACCATCTGATGGCTAATCCCTAAAAATTCACCACTTTTCCTTTCCAGGAAGTTCAGTCAAATCTTTAGTCCCTCTTTCAGTAACAAGAATGTCCCTTCTCCTCATGCCTTTCACATTTTTTCTGACAATAAGACCAGAATTGTATTCCCCCTGCTTTCCAAATGAGCAAATATATTTCTCTGTCCTTCTAGGTAGTATTTCAGATCTGCAAAGACAGAGAGAATAGGAACAGCCTGAGGAGGAAATGGACAGAACACAATTGGACTGAAAAAGTAAAGGAAAAACACCAATCAGCCTACTAAAGGGCTGCAGGGCATATGAGGTTTACCCTATTTCAGCAAAAGACTGAATTTATGGGGAAAAAAAAGTGAGATATTCCTTCTCCAAGCGGTTTTATAGGTCTTTGTCATCATTAATGGGATAATGCACAAGAAGTGGAGATACAGGTGTAAGTTCACACATAAAGCAGTGGGGCTGTTATTATCTGAGTAAAGGGAATTGGTCAACAGACAAATGCCCATATTTAGACCTCAACAAGGAGCATATTCTGGACAGCAGCATTACAGCGCGTCTTGCAGGTACCTTCTGGCTCCCTCCCTACTTCTCTAAGCTTCCGTGTGATAAGGCACAATTTTCAAGACTGGAAATGCAACCCATTCTTAGTGATTCGCAACCTAAAGCAAACATTCTTTCCCGTTTCCAAAATAGATTATCAGGGCATATTTCAAGCAACATACATCAACTACACTGAAGTAAGTAGTAAATTTCAGTATCAGAAATGATTGTAAAAAGCCAAACTAGCTGATCACTTAATATGCTCTTACATTACATGAACATAACTTGTTATTCCAATTATAACTGGAAATATTATCTGCAACTCTAGACAACATTTATACCAATGTTTACCCACTGAGAAAAAACAGATACGCAGCAAGCAGCTCTGCAGCGTCAGTCCTCGAAAATGTTGGTTTTTATCCAAACACTGGTTTTCATGTGTTTTTGGCCATGAGTTCTAACAATGTCTTTCATTTGTACAACATGTATTTTCTATTCAGTCCTATAAGAAATCTCTCATGAAACACTTAAACCTAATTAGAACTTGTCAAAATGACAGAATATGCAACTTTTCTTTCCAGAATGTTCTGGTGTTATTCTCACATCTATTGTGTTCTGCATATCGTTGCAATTGTGAACAAGTTCCTCAGGGGTCGGTATTGGGACCGGCGCTGTTTAACATCTTTGTTGGCGACATGGACAGTGGGATTGAGTGTGCCCTCAGCAAGTTTGTCGACGACACCAAGTTGTGTGGTGCGGTCAGCACTCTAGAGGGAAGGAACGCCATCCAGAGGGACCTTGACAGGCTTGAGTGGTGGGCCCGTGTGAACCTCGTGAAGTTCAGCAAGGCCAAGGGCAAGGTCCTGCACACGAGACGGGGCAATCCCTTCCAATCCAAACGATTCTATGATTCTATGATGATTCTATGAATCATCACTTTTAACAGTGATGTTTCACCAAAAAAAAGCTATTCTGTTTTTGTTTTTATTTTTATTTAAAGAAAAATAGAGTTATCTGGAATTAATAAAGCTCTGTATTCAGAAAAGCGTTTAACATAACTGCTGGACAGATGGGGAAAAACACATACTTTTTCAAATAACCCCATTAAGAAAGTAAAACTTTATTCTTCTCTGGATTCAGCAAATAAACAGGTAAATAAGGAAATTTTAAAGAATTACTATACCTACCTCTCAAAATAATATTTAGTTTTAAAAAAGGACTCCCTACAGACAAGACAATATGTGAAAAAAAGCCCAGACCAACACACCGCTGTCCTCTAAAGTTTCTTGAAAGGCTTTAATCATGCTTTCAGCCAAGGGTAGCTGCTATGATATACAGCCCTGATTCTACCTGGGATACAGTTCTGGGTAGAGCAGATCCAGGTAGCTCCCTGTTACTGAACCAGAAGATCATATGTGAAGACCTCCGCCTCACCTTGGACATGCATTTCCTACACACCGATACCACTGGGGTCACAGATCCCTCTGTGAGCTATTGGAACTCACTAAATCCTGCAGAATACTAGCACATCCAGAAGTTTTGTACTGTGTTTACTGAATCAAATCGTCAATTAATGTATTAAATCATCAGGGAAAAAAATCATTGGCCACACTGGATGGAAGAGAGAGTTTGCAGGAACAACACAGCTGACAGAGGCACAGGCAGCAAGACCCCTCCCCTTGTTAGAAGCAGCTAGATCAATTTCGATTGCCTGTGCAACCACAGCTCAGGTTGGAAACCTACCTTCTAAAAGGCAATGCAGTCTAGTGCTGGCTGTCCTTCGATATCTTTCTCAAAATGCTCCCTTCCACATACCTAGGACAGTTTCTCCTACAGTTTAAGGGGGAGAGAATGACAGAAGGCTGCAGTAGACTGAGCCAGAACAGGGCATCTCCCCCTCCAGTCCCCACAAAGCAAACCTCACAATACCCAGGACCCACTAACTCTGGTATGACACTGCAGTCTGGTTGCTCACACAAGGAAGAAGTTAACGCAAATTCTCAAAACTCTACAGTTTGAGCAACTGCTATGAAGGCATCCCCCAAGTATATTACGGATGTGTCATATATTTAATGTGCTGCATCGTGTGTGTAAGTGA
This sequence comes from Pygoscelis adeliae, assembly GCF_000699105.1. Classification (NCBI taxonomy): domain Eukaryota; kingdom Metazoa; phylum Chordata; class Aves; order Sphenisciformes; family Spheniscidae; genus Pygoscelis; species Pygoscelis adeliae. The sequence continues at coordinate 139,271 of NW_008823935.1, read as the reverse complement.
TACAGCAGAATATGTAAATCGTTAACAGTAATGAAAATAAGTATTGTTATGTTCAAGAGTTACTGTCCTCACTTCTGACATTAGAAGTGAGCAGAACCCTGCAGAGGGGGGAAAAAAAAAGCAGCAAAGCATTCTCATGCGTTCATTTCCAAAGGCATACAAACCAAACTGTAACATTTATTAGAAGTTCAAACAGACCTCAGAAAAACAGCTTTACAAGTTGCTACGGTAAGGTTTTCTGAAACCCCAGGCAGAGATCTGCAAGAGTTATGCAAATAACTGCCAGACCTATCAGACTCTTCACGTGACACACAAGCCATTAAGCACAAATTGAGGGGTTAGGTTTCGGATAGTGTCCAGCCAACACCGACATTATTTTATTGTAGGGTTGAACTGCAGTATGGGACACAAGAAAGACAAGCTGCATAAAGCTTGTCGGCTGCTTGTTTCCTGCCTCATGACAAAACCATGCTAACTTCAGTGCCTTTGACCTCCAGACCCTTCTTCCCTTAGAAACATCTGCTTATTCTTTAGCAAGCTCCTGAACCCTGGAGAGAAAAAAAAAAATACTTCCCAGAAAATCCCAGCAGAACCCCACCGCGGGTTAGCAGGCTTCACAGATCTCACAGAGGCTGAGAACAGATGACACATTCCCACTCAAATTAAAGAGCTGAAGTCACGAGTGACCTGCCACTGATTCAGCCAGTGAACTTCCCATTTCAGTTCTCTCCTACCAGACAAATATGAAGAGTTAGCCCCCTAAACCTGACACAGACGCCCCCTTTATTCACGTGTATTTCTAGACAGCACCATGTATCCTCCTGCCAGGAGATGCTGGGCAAGATGAGAAACACTGAATCCCCCACAGAGAAATAACAAGTCATAGGCACAAAAAGCAAGCACCCTTCTTGTATTTTAATCACAAAGAACATCTGAATAATAACATCAAGCTTTTTGTCAAGTGATGGAAGTGTCCAAAGGCACTTCTGTCAGGGCATACTGTTGTGTCATTTTTTGAGAGCACAGCTCGTACACCAGAGCAAACAAGAAGTTATTTCTTTACATTAAAGGCCTTTCCTCCCTCCACCACCTCATCCCCTCCCCTAAGGCCCTCCCACCTCCCTGCCCAAACCTCCCCGGGCTCTCCTACCCAC
>NW_008823935.1:135962-136901 GCF_000699105.1 Pygoscelis adeliae | reverse complement strand
TGCCGCCTCCCAGCTGGCCCGGGGCCGGGCCGGCAGAGGTTGGTCCCAGCCGCAGGCCGCCTGTGTGAGCCTTTACCTATTGGACCTGTCCCCGACTTAGAAACGCGCGCCTGTTTGGCACCAGATGGTGACTGAGCTGCTCTGAAGTTTTCACGTAATAGCTTTATCTACCTACTGTCTTGGCTCTCGTGTGCCAAGTAGAGCCGCTTAGAAGCATTCTTCATGCTCCTCAACCTGCCAGCAGCTCTTGGGTCCAAAGAAGGCCACGCTGTCAACGGCATCCATCCATCTTCGCCTCATGACTGCCCCATACCTTTATACAGCTTAAAAACCGAAAGACGCTTCGTGTTTCTCATTTCCCTATAGTGACCCTTGTACCTCTGGCAAGCCGCTTCATTGAATGTTGTCCCTTGGGTTTCTCCCCTGAGGGTGGTTCCTGACGTGATGAAGCCACCACCAGTTTAAAATTGTCCTTCCTGCACAGCTTCTAGGTCACCTTGTGTGGCATCACAATAAATACCCCTAAACACACAGCCTCTTCTTGCCCAGCAAAGATGGTCTATTAAAAATAATCCCTCAATCCACGCATCAATGGGTAATACCTAATGACAGCTGACACCATGCCACCCCCCTGAGAGTTGTGCTCTCCCACCCAGCCTGTCACCCTCTTTGCCTCACATCATCTCCCTGCTCCTCTGTCGGTTTCATACTGAAATCAGTCTGATACCTGGCAAGTCAGAGTCAAGAAATTATGGCTCCCAACTCCTACAATCTTTATATATTTATCTGTACATATAGAGAGAGCAGCCCTGCTGAGAAGGACTTGGGGGTACTGGTGGATGAAAAGCTGGACATGAGCCAGCAATGTGCGCTCACAGCCCAGAAGGCCAATCATACCCTGGGCTGCATCAAAAGCAGCGTGGCCAGCAGGTGGAGGGA
>NW_008823935.1:130371-135755 GCF_000699105.1 Pygoscelis adeliae | reverse complement strand
AGGCTGAGAGAGTTGGGGTTGTTCAGCCTGCAGAAGAGAAGGCTTCAGGGAGATCTTATTGAAGCCTTCCAGTACTTAAAGGGGTCTTATAAAAAAGATGGGGACAGACTTTTTACAAGGGCCTGTAGCAATAGGACAAAGGGCAATGGTTTTAAACTGAAAGGGGGTAGGTTTAGATTGGATATAAGGAAGAAATATTTTGTGATGAGGGTGGTGAGACACTGGAAGAGGTTGCCCAGAGAAGTTGTGGATGCCCCATCCCTGGAAGTGTTCAAGGCCAGGCTGGATGGGGCTCTGAGCAACATAGTTGAAGATGTCCCTGCCCACGGCAGGGGGGTTGGACTAGATGACCTTTAGAAGTCCCTTCCAACCCAAACTATTCTATGATTTTATATACACACACAAAAGAGCCAGCAGAGGAACTGACAGAAAGTTAAAGAGCAACAACCATCTTGCACAACTTGGTTGCTACTTGTATTGGCCCTAACTGGTATAAATCACCCTTTTGATGAAGTGTTGAGGAAAAATTAAAAGAGTGAAAGTTTAAGACTTTTAAAAATTGGGTCTTAACTCTCTTATCCTTGCCCACCTCCCTTTTTTACATGAGAAATTTAGGTCTGAATCACATTATTTATGGAAGGCATTGCTTACTATGGTTATGGTGGAATTATAATATTGAAGGTATCAAGATATGTCCAGCAAAACTACTTTGGCTTTTTATTTTAATCCCTGTCCATTTAATTTAGACCACTGACAAACACTGGGAAGAAATATCACGTTGAAAAATATCTGATGCAAGTAATACCACGAAGAGCCCAGTGCCTTTAAGAAGGCCTCTTCTAATTACAACAGAATTAAAGATACACTCTTTTAACCTATAGATGTTTTTGAAATAAAACCAAAATGCGACAAATATTTTAGAGTTACATAAGACTTAGGCAGGGACTAACTTTGAATTAAAAAAAAAGTTTCTTCTACCCACTATAATTCCACGGCATTTCAATGACTTGAACTGAACATTTTATAAGAGAGAAGAATATTCTAAACTTTAAATACAAGTTAACTCATGAAAATAAGACCCAAAATTATTATTTTGTTGTATGCTCTGTGACAACTGAGATTTTTGTTCTTGTCATAAAGTACACGTGGAGGCTTTCATAGAGCAAATCAGCAATGGCCAGGAAATCACTTGTGTGCGCCTAGAAAATGAACAGCAGTGGTAGTAAATAAATTCAAATATTTTTTAAAATACGGCAAAGCATTATAGGAAGTTTTCTTATGCAATTAAAGATCTCTAATAGGTGGGTTTTTTTAAACAGGTGTTGCTTTTTTTAAAGAAAAAGCATCTAAAACTGTACTCCTGAGTACCAGGTGTTTCTTACCTAATATTCTAAATATACGTCTCTTTTCACAGTTTTGGTTAAAAATACTTATTCAATCCAGCATTAAATAGAAGAACAAAAGCTTTGAGGTCCAAAATTTTGTTATACATTTTTTAATTGAGGTACAGGAAAATTTTATTATGTAGAGTATTCCATTTTATTGGCCCACTAACATAGACTTTCTCTGACCATTTTTTAGAAAGTATATTCGTGGTTTCTAAAATAACGTTTGCAAAATTCCCAGGGTGGTATGTGTCTGCTTTTTATGCGTCAGTACATGGTGCTCTTGACAATACAGACTAATAATATAATTACTGAAGCTTTGGCATTCAGTTCTTGGCTGAATTCAGCAACTTTGGCTGCTTTTGGATTAGTAAGATATCAAAAATAGTGAAAAATGATCATGCACCAGCTATGTTTCAACTGTTAGCAGGAATTCTTCAGTTTTCAACAAACACTAGCATTTGCTTGCATTTCATGCAGACACAATCATACTAATTAGAATTCTTAATTCACTGTATTTTGATGTCAAAATCAAGTTACAAGTATCAGTCTACCTCTTTGATAACTTAGAAGTCATTGATTATTAAGTATTTGAACTATTTCACAGCACTAGTGAACAAATATGATTAATCATAGTACACATTTGTAATCATACTGAAATGAAATGTTTTCTTTTTAAAGCTCAAATCGGAAAATATTTTTCTAGTTGCATGAATGCAACTGGTATTAAATGTGTATGCAGTCAACAGTCAGGTTAAACTTACAAGCAACATGTGGTTGCTTGTAAGATTAAAAAAAAATCATCAACGTATTTATTACATAGAAACAATTTTAAAAAGGAGCCACCGTAATACTGTAGCTTCTCAGGTCATCATGAGAACATGTTGCAGCGTACAAAATAATTGCAAAATTGGTAATAGATTCTCTCTTCTACTTAAGAATCAGTAAATATGCAAGAAGCGCCTGAAGTAGTTTGAGATCCCAGTTGCCCACTTAGACTGATAGACTCTTCTTGTCCGGTTCAGTACCTTTGTGAAAACAGTAACAGCTGAGCTGTCTCACAGATCCCTTCCTGCTCTTTTTTCCTTTTAAGCATCTCTTCGTCTGTATTGTTTTGCTATTTAAAACTACCCCCTGCTGGACACAGCTCTTCATGAGTAATAGCACTATACAACAGTATCAGAAAGCGACAAAAATAGGAGAACTGCCTTACTTATAGACATAAAATATTTTAATGTATTTCCCAGTGCTTTATTAGATATAAAAACCTGATTTTCATGTAACTACCTCTGAATAATAAATTATTGTGATAATCATAACTTTGCATAGCTGCCTTATCTGAAAGTCAAAATGTTTTAAACCAGGCACTCAAAGCTTCATAACTAACCTTTTGTCTTCCACAAATGCATTCTAGATTCCACTGCACTCTACAAATCCTGCTGGTTATCTGCAACAAGTGAACTGATGACTCATTTGAGTAACAATACTTTTGGGATTATAATTAACTAATTATATAATAGAAACAACGTAGATGGTTAGGTTTTCTGATTTAAATAAATATGTCAAAGCATAATAGGTTTCTCTGTATTAGAGAACGCAGGTGCTGAAACTGTTGCTGTAAAACTCAAATGCACTTGTCATATGTCCACCTTAATAGAGCTGTCAGTGAGCTACCGATATTCATGCCATCACGAGAACTAGAAGTGTTAAGTTGTTCTTCAGCAGTGTTTTGCTAACAGAGCAAATTTAAGGAAAAGTTTATAATTGCTTTGTTGTCACCAGTGTCATCCCACAGCACTCTGATAAGTCTTAACATGGCTTTTCTGGTCAGCTGTCTGTATGCTCTGTAAGAAGGTCACGTATTCTAAAAGCCTCTCATCTGCATGAACAGGGCTAAAGAGACCTGTTTGTATGTTTTTGCAATTCTAGCAACTTTTGTTTTATTACTTTATTTCCATGTGGCTTCTTAAGGTAATTCTAGATCTTGTCTTATAAGAATCCTAGCAGCATGCACAGGGATGTCATAAGGGTGCATGATCAGGCCGAAGATAGTAAGAAAATGTGAGGCTCACTGATCTCTGCTGTTGTGAAGAACATCATTCCACATATAGCAATTTTGGTATACTTCTACTGGTTTGGATAGTCAGCCAAAAAAGTGAAGAAAAGTAATTATTGAGCAAATTTGCCCCTAAAGCAAATGCAAGTATAGAAATAAAATTGTTATTTCACTTCTTGCTTTATTATTCCAGAATAAGCTGCAGTCCTAGAGAACTTTCACATGCAGAAAAGTGGAGCATTGCTAGATGCTAGCACCAATGGTTCTAGCAATGCTAGAACCAAAAATTGAAGAAGAGTGTGAATGTATTCCGGTCTCTTCAAAGCAGAAGACATGAGAGGAACAAAGTACGTTGGGAAAAGTACACCTCCCTCTCCTACCTTGCCCTTCACTCCAGCTCTACATTTGTAGCCATGGTGACAACTTTTGCTCTTCCTTATATTCATAGCTACTTGTGCACATTGGCTGGATTAGTCATAACACGTAGCTAAGGTCAAAATGACAGTCCAGAAAAACTACACTAGTTCAAAAGTCACAAAATGATAGAAGCGCTGAAGAATAACGAAGCTGGTTGTGTTTATTGCAGTAGACAGTGGTGTGGTCATTATAGCTCTGGCACATACATTGCATATTCTCTTATTCATTCCATATGCTGCTGCTGAGTGTCTGGCCCAAGGCAGCTATGTATCTGGGGTCACATTTCATTATGCTTTCCTATTGATTATATGAAACACAGGCAGAATTCCTGCTAGATAGCAAACTGCTTCAGAAAAAAAACATGAGCAAAAGCAGATGAACCTCAGTCTCTGTCCAAGCCACTTGCTGCCTACAGGTAAGCCCAGAACAGCAGTAGTGTGGATATTTATATTTAGTATTCATCCTCCTCTTCCTTCTTTCTTTTCTCCCTTCTCTCCCATCTCCAAATCTTCAAGGGAAATCTCAGAGGGCTTGTGGTAAAACAGTGTTCTAGTTGGGCTGTTCAGTGATAAATACACATTTCCTACATCCTTCTACTATCCAGTGTAACTTTTCTGCTAGAAGGAAATATCCTGTATCTTATTAAGGATCATTAGGGATTGCAGGTCAGCAGGAGAGCGCCTGAAGAGCAGCACAGAGGAACTCCAGCCAGTAAGACAGCTTCACTGGGGGCTCAACTTAAATGCCTCTGTGCAAACACACATAGCATGGGGAATAAACAAGAGCAGTTAGAGGTGCTTGTGGTAAAATGTGCAGGGCTACGACCTTATTGGCATCACGGAGATGTGGTGGGATGGCTCCTATGATTGGAGTGTTGGGATGGAGGGATACAGGCTATTTAGGAAGGACAGGCAGGGGAGACAAGGAGGGGGTGTCACCCTCTATGTCAATGACCAGTTGGAGTGCATGGAGCTCTGCCTGGGGATGGATGAGGAGCCAACCGAGAGCTTATGGGTCATGATGAAAGGGAAGGCAGGGACAGGTGACATTACGGTGGGGGTCTGCTACAGGCCACCTGACCAGGAAGACCGAGTGGATGAGGCCCTCTATGGACAGATAGGAGCAGCCTCATGCTCACAAGCCCTGGTCCTCATGGGGGACTTCAACCACCCCGACATCTGTTGGAGGGACAACACGGCAGGGCATAAGCAATCTGGGAGGTTCCTGGAATGTGTCGATAATAACTTTCTTCTCCAAGTGGTAGAGGAGCCAACGAGGAGAGGTGCTATGCTGGACCTTGTTCTCACCAACAAGGAGGGGCTGGTGGGGAATATGAAGCTGAAGGGCAGCCTGGGCTGCAGTGACCACAAAATGGTGGAGTTCAAGATCCTTAGGGCACCAAGGAGGGCGTACAGCAAGCTCACTACCCTGGAGTTCAGGAGAGCAGATTTTGGCCTCTTCAGGGATCTGCTTGGCAGAGTGCCATGGGACAAAGCCCTGGAGGCAAGAGGGCCCCAAGAAACCTG
>NW_008823935.1:105433-128906 GCF_000699105.1 Pygoscelis adeliae | reverse complement strand
GAACACCTCTCCTGTGAGGAAAGGCTGAGAGAGTTGGGGTTGTTCAGCCTAGAGAAGAGAAGGCTTTGGGGAGACCTTCTTGCAGCCTATCAGTACTTAAAAGGGGGCTTATAAAAAAGATGGGGACAGACTTTTTAGAAGGGCCTGTTGCGACAGGACAAGGGGTAATGGCTTTAAACTCAAAGAGGGTAGATTTAGACTAGATATAAGGAAGAAGTTTTTTACAGTTGAGGGTGGTGAAACACTGGAAGAGATTACCCAGAGAGGTGGTGGATGCCTCTGAGCAACCTGATCTAGTTGAAGATGTCCCTGCCCACGGCAGGGATGTTGGACTAGATGACCTTTAGAAGTCCCTTCCATCCCAAACTATTCCATGATTCTGTATTACCTGTGAAAACAACTTCAGCATGAATGCATCTGCCTTGTAGCTTAATCTAATAATTCATCCTGTCTGTGCCCCACCAGTAAGGCTTCTGCAGCAAGTCATGTAGACCTAATCTGCCTTGTAAAAATTGAATGGTTCCTTTACTTGTTCTTAGAAATGATCCTGTAGCTTTCTACAGATTTCTGCGTCATTAGCACACAGTATTAGCAAAACCAGATAGTCATACCTGAGGTATTTTTGTCTTAACACAATGTTTTAGCCCATTTTTGTGTTGAAATTTGAATTCATGTAGATTCTCAATGTGCTTGCATATGATTTTACTCCTTTTTAATGCCCTTTCATAAATCCGGTGTAACGTCTGTGTAATTAGCTAGAACTACATTGCATAATACTATGGCAACACCCAAACAGGCACTGGGTTTGGTAAGGCACCCAGAGGACATGGAACTCAGTCCTGAATATGCCTGTTCCTCAATATACAACAGAGGTGAAAAAAATACAGAAAGAGGTATTTGCAGTTTCTCAGTCATGAGGCAGTCAGGACCTAAATTTAAGCTAAAAGGGTATTCTAAAAGAAGACAGTCAGTGGATTTGATTCCACATATCCTGGAAGACAGAAAACATTCGAAATAAGTATCATGATACAGCAGTCCCCAGCTTCCTTCTAAGCACTAGCACAGACCTCTGACAGTAGACATCCTTCTGCTAGTACCCTGACCGTGCAACTGGAGCACATTTCTAACTATAATGATGTGTACTTTTATGAAGTAAAAATAGTGAGGCAACTTTTTTAATCAAAGTCATTAAAACTGTACTGTTCATCCCTACTCTCCTAAAAGAGAGAATTTGGTGCAATCAGGTGCATTTTTGTTCCCTGTGTTTTTTCATATAACAAACTTGCATCAAATCTTCTAAAACAGAAAGAGATTGTAAAAGTTGTTTTATAAAAAAAAATCACTACTAAATAGAATTATTTTCTTAAAATGCAATTGTTGTCTAGGAATTTGATTAAAAAGAATGTTTACTTTTGCTTGACAGATTCCTTGGAAAAATTAAGAAATTTGCTTGGATTCACGCATGTTTTTATCTTCATTAATGTCAGAGAACAACAAAAAAAGTTGAAAAGATTTATCAGGTTTTATACCCTTGCAAATCTTACTGCATTTCCTAGCCATTCACCTTGGAAACTAGGCAGAAATGATATCTGCAGACTATTCTGATCAGTTGTGCATTTGACAATTTAAGTTGCTTGCATTAATCATAATGAAGATTTTTAAAAGTATCATAACAAAGGCTATTTATGTTTAGGGAACTCTTATGAGTTATGAGCACAGCAAACCTAATGTTTTGTCCTTAAAGTAAAAAAAAAAGATCCCAGACATTGTAATTACTTATTGTAATAACCAGAAAAGCTAAAAGTTATTAAAGCCCTGTCTTCTATTGTAAGCTAGACCATACATTATTTTTCTATATATAAATAAGGGGGTCTAGTTAGACTGTGTTCCTTTTTCCTGGATGTCAGAAATGGTGACGCTTACAAAATTGCATAACCCTACTGTCTTCCAGTCCCTAGGCAAATGTCTTACCTCTTCTTATGTTACCAAAGCAATGAGAAAGAAATTATGATTGGAAGAAATTACTGCAGTAACTTCGCTGTCAACATAGATGTTAACCTTAGTACAGTTACAGCTGAACTGCTCTTTAAGTTTATTTGAAATCAAAGATTCCTTTACATTTGATGAGTAGGAAGGCAACCCACTGAAAGAACCCAGGCTCTTTATGGCAGGTGACATGGATAAACACTGAAATCCTACCTATTTCTAAGAAATAAGTGGCATTGGAATGGATTCCATGGCACAGACATCCATCAGGGTCAAAATACAAACGGGGTGAGATTGCACTTTGGTGTGGAAGGGCTCCAGCAGGCACCAGTGCTTGGGCAAGTCCTTTTCTGCTCAGAGGAGGTGGCAGGAGCTCTGGGTCTCTCTGAAGCTGGAGGCACAAAAGCTGTCATATTAAGTTGTGGACAGAGGCGCCTTCGAAGAAGACGTGATGCCTGGCTGGAAGGCATGGCATGTCTATGGTCAGAGACAGCTCCTGGTGTCAAAGGAGGGGAGTTACTTGGAAATACCAGCATGCCTTGATACACTGTGAATTTAGTGTACCGTTCTTTCACCTGAATGTGAATGATCACTGGATCGAGTGCATGAAGGAAGAAATGGGACTAGAATATTTTGGATCCAACTATTGGAATATATTTAAATATATTTAAACTTTTTACACTTGTACTAAGTAATACACATGTAGTGAAAGTATATTGGGGAGAAAGCTGCTTTTTATCTTTAGCTCTCAAAGTGGTTAGGCAATGTTTTGGGGTTGTTGTCTTCTTTCAGCTTAAAGAAATGTATTCATATTAATTTCTGGTTACTAAACGTCTGGATTTATACTTTTTGGAGTACTGTACAGTGTCATCTGAGTCCGAGAGTCTTCCCTAAGGAAGATAATTTTTTACTTTTCTTACTTCCTCTGGCAAAGGTATAACTAAATTTCTCTTTTTTTAGTGCAGCATTGATGAAAATTCAGGCAAATGATAGAAAGGCTTGTGAAAGAAAAGCAAGCTTCATTTTATCCCCTTTGGACTTGCTCATAACAATACTGTGTAGAGTGCCTTGAAGAGCCCATCCACAAGGCATTTTTTTTTTCCAAGTTTCACTTTAAAAGTTACATTCTTTATTCTTCTTAACATGCTGTTAGAAAAGAGGGAATGGTTCAAAGAGACAAGTGTAGATAGTATTGTGATTACTTCAAAAATGGAACCTCGAAGAGCAGCTTTGTCCAAACTTGAGGAACTTTGTCCTATACTGCTTCTTACAGGAGCTGAAAAGAAGGTACTTGGATGGCGTCAGCTGGCCTGGCAGGCAGGCTGGTCTCGCACAAGCAGCCTGTTGATATACTGGGTGTGTGGAAGTACTTACAAATCCCAAAAATCAATACATCAACAAGATTAAATGTGATAATGACAATGTTAGACTCACAGATGAGAAGTCAAAAATTCAAATGTACTACTCTAGGATGCGATAACAGCACTTTGAAAATTCCCCTGGTTTATACGGTAACCACACTGAATACAACCTGGTGTCATGCTCTTGCAGAAGCAGCAGCCGGTGCAGGCTGGATGTGTTCATGAAGAGTACTGCTGGGTACATCATAGGAAAAATACTTTCTGTTTAAGCATAGTTTAAGCATAATTAAGCACTGGATCAGATTATACAGGGCATTTGTCATAATTCTCCAGTGAATGTGATTCAAGAAGAGATTAAGTATCTCTTAGAGATGGTATATACCCTGTCTCTGAGCAGGTGGGTAGGCTAGATGACCTCTTTCAGATCCTTGCAGCCTTACACTTCTGTTGTATTTATGACAAATCCTTTTCCTCCTGCCTAAACCCTCTCCCCCACCTGGATTAACAGATTTCATTTGAACTTCGTGGCTGTTCTAATTTTAGCAGTGAGTTTAATACTCTCTGTTCAGCCACCACCCATACGATTTACCTGATAACTTGGGCGTGCCTGTACTAAGGCATCTGAAGAAAGAATCCCTGCCTTTCAATATCGTGGCAGAAGAGGTGGAGGCTTTTTTTCTGAATAATTACAAAACTGCTGAAGTGCCCTTCAGGGGCATTAAAATGAAGTTACTTAGTAATTACTGAGGTTGTTACAGTTACTATCATTTTTCAGTTCTAATTCTGAGCTTATAACCTCAACTAAGGAAACGACGAACAGAGACAAAACCAGGCAAACCCAGGCAATTCCAGGATACGCAGTACATGTACACCTATATCAGAAACTTTCCTGACAAGTTGTTTTCTGTTGCTCACAGGACAACAGCCATCAATACAAAGCAAATAGGAAAACAACAGAAACCAGTTATGATGAGAATAAAATCCCTATCCTGTAACTTTCCTCCCTTAATAACTTACAAATTCCTTATATTAACTTCCTTCTAAAAGAGGTTTACAGAAAGAGGTGAAGTTTTTTTGCAAATTGTTCATCCTCAGAGAAGAAACAATTAGTGAAAAAACCCAACATACTGAGAAACAATGAAATGGGGGACATAACCCATGAAGTTGCCACACATTTTAGAGAATGGTGTTTAATTTCCAGGTGTTAGCTTACAGGAACTGTAACTTTTTGTTCTCAGCTGTGAGTACATATTTAAAAAATCCTGCTTAAAAAAAAAAAAAAAAAGAAAAACTGTCTTTGAAGTATTTAATTCTTATAGGTCTAATGAAGGCAACTGTGGGCACTAAACACTCTGAGAATGAGGGGTTGTAGTTAGATAGTTAATTTTATGTGCCCCAGAGTTAAAAAAAAATCTCATAACTTCATTGGGTTAGTATCTTATAGCTTGTCACATCTTTATTAAGCCGTCTTTCCACAATGTCCCAATGTTCACCAAACAAGAGGCAAACAGAATGACTCTGGATGATGATGGCAGTTAGCAGACCCATGGTCAACGACATACAGCTTTTTTGCATGAAATTTCACACAAATATATTGTATTTGTAATAATAATTTATAATGACCTGCCACTGCACACACAAGCATGAAGCACTGGCATTGGAATAATTTGTAAAGAGAACTTGGGTCACTGCAAGGTACCTGCGACGCTGGAGGACTGTGATAATATCAGTGTAAGACTATGGGAAAAGCTTATTTCAAATAAGCGAAAAAATGGCACTTTGAAGCAAGTTGTACCAAGGGGATGGCTCAGCACCACCAGATACAGGAAGCTGCCTGGTTAAATATTGTTGCTGTGTGGAAAGAGAGTGCTCACTAGGCCTGGATAAAATACAAAATTAAGACATCCTCTGCAAGTTGATTTTTACTTAGACCAACGACACTTAGACTAGTGATCCTAACTGGGGTTAGGACATCAGGACTGTGCAGTGTTATGCCCCCCAACTAGAACACCAGCATTCAACAAGACCTCCATGGAGCTAGACAACACAAGACCATTAACGCTAGTGTTATCCCTACTGTCCTATTTCTGCTAGAAAAAACTTGCCTTTCTAATCTAAACTAGCATTTGGAAAAATGAAGCTAATTATTAAATTTTTTTCTGTGGTCCAAATTTGTTTCTTGTATCCCAGGAAACCTGAGGCATGAGGAGTCCTCCAATCTAAATACACCAAGTAAGAAGAAAATACGAGTACGTGCAGAAGGCCAGCATTTCACATATTCCTTATGCTATGTGGGTTTGTTCCAAGGATTGACCAAGCATAGAATTCCATCTACCAGTTGATATGTCCTTCGGTGTGGAATTGTTGTTACATGTAAAGTTGTGTGTTAAAGACTGTGATTGTCTTAGTGATGATATAACCTACTGTTGTTGCACAGTCAGTAATAGAAATAGTACAATGCAGCACTGTTTGTTGAGATAAATACTTACATATCAGCGTATTGTGTTTTACTAGGGAATCTCACTAGTCCCAGTTCATAAATGTAGTAACTCTGTTGGTTCAAGGCTGTGATTTATTACCTGAGGGCTTTTTCACATTTTCTATCTCCTCCTTGTCAAGAGCTGCCACTTTCAAATGTCAGCAGTTTGTACTGAGCATTATTGTATTGTATCATTTAGGTAAGATAGGATTCTTCCTTTTAATTGAAATTCTGTCAATAATTCAAAGATTTCTCTGAAAAATTTATTTATGTCAGACAAATTGCATTTTCTGACATTCTTTCTCAGTCTCTTTGTGGATATAAAACTTCAGCTTGATACTCATTTGAACTTTTTCTTTGTGGCTTTCATTTCTCTCACTGCTACTAGAGTGCATAAGCAGGAATACATTTCCAAATGATGGCACTTTTCTGTAGAAAATGTAGAATTCAACCAGATAGAAAAATAAATGTGACTTCTCTCTTGAAAGAAGCTCTCTGGTCTTGCTCTACAAGCCTCTCCTTTACCCCATAGCTCAGTTACTAACACAACAGGAGGCATGAAGAGGACAGGAACTTACCTGCACAACTGGCTCAGGAACAGATTTGTAGAAGTCACTGGGGAAATTGCACAGAAGTACCTAAGAGCACTGCAGGGAAGATAACAGAAGGAGCTATTGTCATCTGAAGAATAAAGAATCACAAGCTTGATTTTTTCCCCCAAGCAAAAAGAAGGGACTTATCAGAATGGTATTTTTATCTTTGCCACTACTCCGTCTTTATATGTACCTGGTTTACTCCTAAAATGGACTGTATCCTTTTCTAGGAAGTGTTCTAAAATGGTCTTAAAGGAACTCTATATTTCTTCTCACATCTTTCTTTATGTTTTCTGTTGAAACAGTCTCAAAAGTAAATTTATAACTTCAGGGCTGTCAACTTTTTGATTTTCTTTTAATTGTGACTGCAATCATATATAGGATTTTCCTTATAAACTCATTTCCTGGACTTAGGTATTTAAAGGAAAAATAATTTTAAAATAACACATGTTGCTCCCCTGCTTTTATATTTGTACTAGTACTTAGTATTTTTATAGGATCATAAGTATCCAAAGTACAGCACAAACATTTATCAACCCTTACAAAGCCACTGGTATTGGATAGGAGAAAAAATGATCTATGGAATACCAGTAATAAAACTGGAAAATATAGAGATTAATTATATGCTCCTAACAGAAGAAAGTAAATTATCAGAAAGTCAGTATATATGACTTCTTGGCTCTTAGCTCAACTTCTCTCAGCTTACAAGCCCCTCTGCAGTGTGAAGTGTGGCAGGCTCACCCCTGTTCTGAAGTGTCCTGAACTGTCCTGTCAAGAAGTCACCCCAATCTTTTTCTGTGGCACCCACCAGGAGCAACTCTTTGCGTATTCATTTTACTCTCCTTACAGTCTGTCATTATTTCATGTGCATTTAGAGCCTTCTCCCTCCCTGAAAAAGTGTGACTGAGATCCAGCAACCTGTCCTTTCAATAGCATACCGTATCACCTCATTATTGTCCTCTCCAGGCAATTTGGCATGAATTGAGGAAACACAGTGATTTGCTAAACCCTCAAACACGCTCCTTCCAGGAATCCCGCTGGGGTGACTAGTGTGCACACTGTGCATGCCAGTTGTAGGCCAGCTCAGAGGTTTCCACCACAGCAGCTGAGCTCCCCTTTCCAGCACTTACCAGACTGGTGGCTTTGGGTCCCCATTTGCTGGACCTGCGCACAGTGAAGCTTGCTCTGGGGGGGCTGTAGCACTGTCTGTTCCTCTGTCTTCATAGACTCATAGAATAGTTTGGGTTGGAAGGGACCTCTAAAGGTCATCTAGTGCAACCCCCCTGCCGTGGGCAAGGACATCTTCAACTAGATCAGGTTGCTCAGAGCACCATCCAGCCTGACCTTGAATGTTTCCAGGGATGTGGCAGCCACCACCTCTCTGGGAAACCTCTTCCAGTGTTTCACCACCCTCAGCGTAAAAAATTTTTGCCTTATATCTTGTCTAAATCTACCCTCTTTCAGTTTAAAACCATTACCACTTGTCCTTTTGCAACAGACCCTGCTAAAAAGTTTGTCTGCATCTTTTTTATAATCCCCCTTTAAGTACTGAAAGGCCGCAATAAGGTGTCCCTGGAGCCTTCTCTTCTCCAGGCTGAGCAACCCCAACTCTCTCAGCCTTTCTTCATAGGAGAGGTGTTCCATCCCCTGATCATTTTTGTGGCCCTCCTCCGGACCTGCTCGAGCAGGTCTATATCTCTCTTGTACTGAGGGCTCCAGAGCTGGACGCAGTACTCCAGGTGGGGTCTCACCAGAGCAGAGTAGAGGGGCAGAATCACCTCCCTCCACCTGCTGGCCACGCTGCTTTTGATGCAGCCCAGGATACGACTGGCCTCCTGGGCTGCGAGCGCACATTGCTGGCTCATGTCCAGCTGTTCCTCCACCAGTACCCCCAAGTCCTTCTCAGCAGGGCTGCTCTCAATCACTTCATCGGCCAGCCAGTATTGATACTGGGGGTTGCCCCAAACCAGGTGCAGGACCTTGCCCTTGGCTTTGTTAAACCTCATGCGGTTCACATGGGCCCACTTCTCGAGCTTGTCCAGGTCCCTCTGAATGGCATCCTATCCTGTCTTCTGTGATGCAGTTCCAGCCATTGCCCAGACAAGCCCCTCTGAAGACCCTGGCAGTAGAGCTTGTCAAAATCCATTGTGAATATAACACACACTTTCCTAAAACTCTAGTTTTGTAATGTTCTTCATTTTTAAAGGCCAGAGCAATGATTTCTATTTCCTGTCATTTAATTTTTCAATCTCAAACCTAGCTACTCAAAGTGAAAATTGCTTTTATTAGCTTCAGCCAGGCCATCATCAAAGATGCTTTTTTGGAATGGGAGTCTTCCTGGACAACCGCTAACCAGGCTAGTGATATATGGTGATGACAGTGGTACATCAGCCACATATCACTATCCTCTAAAATTTAAGTCCTTGAAAGGATCAGAAACCACATTCAAAATGGAGTTTACAGTCAGATAGAGATGTCTAGTCCCCAGGATCAATCAGAATTCATAAGCTTTTTAAAGACAGGTTTACTGTATGATTACACATTTCTGAAATTCTCTAAGTTGGTTCCTTAAAGCTGTATATGGAGAAACATGTTTCTAGTTTTTTTCATGGATTCTTTCAAATTAGATCGGAAAATGCTCATGATATAAGTAATCATGCATAGAAAGTGATTGCAGCTTTGTGGCCATATGTGGAATTTTACTGATAATATTTTTGAAACTGGGTCGCTTTTATGAGAAGTGCTAAATATTTAAATTCAAACTTAATCCTTGAAGTGTGCTAATTCTGTCTGTTAAAGAATTTTATAGTACTTGCAATGCAAAGTCTAAGCACTATTAAAGCAAATAAAATCTGAATTAAAAAGAGAAATCAAATGCCTTAATATAAAAATAACAGGAATTTTGGCAAGCTGAATAGCATCTTTTTACTCCAGTATAGAGTCAAACTCAAACCATACCAATAGTTTCATGTTCAAATCCAACAGTGATTTCCATGCATAAGGAGAGATGAAGGATAAATTAGTACAGTTCTCCACATGCCCAATTTAAAACACTAACATACTCGTAATACGCATTCCTTAAGCATAATTCTTTTACACTGAAAAGAAGTATTTAGATTTGAATTCTGAATACTATAAAATCTGTAATTGCATTCATTGAGGACATTTTATCTCTGTGTTGCATACCATTTTGGTGTCATTAACAGGCAAGAATTATGAAAGGAAGATGGCAGTGGCTGGAAGAGGAAGAAAAATAATTCATAGGAAGTACAGCAGAATTAGGGTCCTTGTTCATACAATCTATGGTAGATAATTTTGTTTAGTAGAGAGGTGAGATAGTGATGGTTTTAATATAAGAGGCATAAATAGGTGAGAGATGTAGAAGAAAAGTTTATAGAATGTACTTCTAAGTAGTTTAAGGAAATAAATCAAAATCCAGCATCTTCAAATTTATCTATTTTTAATATTTTAAAAGTTTGAAATGTTTAAATTGCAATATACTTGCTTGACCAAAGTGATAACATTTACCGCTGCTGTGATAAATTTTGATGAAATGCCACTGCTGAGTGTGGGCACCAGTTCCCCTTTCACTTGGCAAATATATTTGGAAGCAGTGTGGCTTAGGAAGACATGGCATCTTCCAAGAGATGATTCAGAGAACCTTAGGACAGTCCACTTACTAGTTAATATTTTAGGGAAGGATTTGAGAATTTTATTCTTTTTTGAGAGGAAAAAGCTGTTGAATTTTAAAGCTGAACAGTATGGTATCATCCTGGACACATGAAAAGAAATCCTTTTTCATAGATGAAGAAGAAACTGTCATTGCCTCGTAGCTTAAGCTTATTCTGAATATTCTTGTGCCCTAGATTTTCCTTCCACACTCGATACATATTTTGAGATTAAAGTTGTTCTTTTTGATAATCAGAAGTAATGAATGTAACTGCAGTAGCTTCATACAATGTAATTATACTAGTTTCGGCAGTACTTTCGAACTCCAAACATCAAAAACTATTAAAAAACATAGGAAAAAATAGCATGAAGGGCGCAGAAGAAGATTCCTTTCTTCCCTTTGCATTTTGCCTTATTATTTGGCCTGATGATGGGCTGCACAGGCTTTGTTTACCTCCCTATAAGCATGGTATGCATATACAAGGCATAATTATTGGTGCCTGGAAATTAGTCGTTGCCGTATCTGTCTTTGAGGGACTTGGCCCAACAGTGACACCTAGAATCCTGTGCTAGCCACCCATTTTTCCTGCCTACCTCAGAAAGTCGTCACAAGGTTTCCAGCTCAGCATGCTGAGCAGGGAGCCTCCTGGGCTAGGTGGTTATGACAGCGGTGTTTCTGGCAGACATGCCGGAAAGCATCCTGTTTCTCTGGGGTTTAGCAGTGAACCCGGCTCACAGCCATCCTCTCTGGGACAGAGGGAGTATGTTTAAACTGCTCCCTCACTGCAGTGCAAGACTGATCTTAATGCAAGCCTTTTCATGGAGACAGTTATTCATAGGATCCCTCAAAACATATATATCTTTGGGACATCTTGAGTATCTGGATCATGTTATCTAAAGTGATCACTGTACCAAAAAGGTGTATTAACTTTTAATCCACCGAAATCAGCACTGATTAGTCTGTCCCCTTTATGTGTGAATTCTGTCTATTTTAAAGATCGTTATGCTCACTAGTACCTAATACCTATGCCATTTATTTATGGATCTTAAAGTGTTTTATACAAATACAGATGAACTTGGCAAACTCGCTGTGTGTGTACGGATCCAAACTCACTTTGGATCTCTCCTAGCACTTCTGCAGACAGCATTTCTGCAGTTTGTTTTCCCCAGAAGACAACAACCAAAAAGAGCCCATGCTGGAGTCTGACGCTTATTTTTATGGTAAGCCACAAAAAGCATCTTTGATGTTTACAGTGGGAAGCAAGATCAGAGTTGATCAGACAGCTGCTGACAAGCTTCCCTGAAAGCACAGCACAATGAGGTTGCTATAGTCAAGAGTCTATTTCTGTTTCTGTTAGAGTGAAGCTAATTTGTTTTGTACAATATTAGGAGAAAAACCTTCAAAGTGAAGCCTAGAAAGTACCATTTCCTGCTTTCTGTCCTTGGTTAGCTCTCTCATAATAATTAATAAAACTTGTGGTTAAATAACTAGCTCCCCAATATACCATTCTGGAATTTACATTCCAGAAATCATGTTTTGTTTAAGTATAATAAAGAATTTCTTTAGAAGCTTGATTTTATTACTGTCTTTGCTTAGAGTAAACAAAGAAAAATGAACAAGGAGCCTATAAAAGCAGAGGAAGAAGAACACTTTGAAAGCTTCCTCATCCCTTCTTTTCTAAAGCTCTGTAGATAACAACTCAGTGGGCACAGCAATTTCATAGCAAGTGAAAAGAATACCCAAACCAAGTATCAGTCTAATAAAAATGTCACTATGATGTAGTTGTTTTTCCTATGTTACAACTGGTCTAATATTAGTCAAAACCCAACCTTTTTGTATAATATGAAAAAAATATGAACAGTTACCCTTGTCAGAGCTAATTAGGAGTTACACAATGTCAGTCCATAGATTCTGAAACATCCAGGGATGAGTGTCTGGAGAAAGAGACTCTTGTGGATGTGCTGCCAGTGTTCTAGAGCCTTCTAGAATAAGAGTGTTCTCTTCAGACAATGGCAGGAGTCCATGCAGTAGATGGTAGAGGCTACAGAGTTACTTCAATGCGTTTTGATGCAAGTAACTGCTTAGTGAAAGAAATTACAGTGGCAGATTGGTGTCAGTAATGCATAAGTATTGATAATTCATTCATTTTTTGAAAAATATCATGTTCAACTTTGGAAATGCTATTTTATTATTTAAAAATATAAAATTGAAAATCTTCAAACCTTATACACAAAGGAATGTGTATTCACCTCTCTGTAGCTGCTGAAATACTGTTGAGACAGGAAGAACTTGGAATTCACTTTCATCATTCTCGATACACATGATTTCTGAATCACCTGGTACATCGCAAGAAAAAGAATACTGGGAGAAACCACAGATGTTAGTATCCTATATAACAAAAGGGCATTATATTCTAAGTACAGATTTGCATGCATGCTTTGCTGTTAAGCACCTGCATAAAGAGGTGATTTAACCTCTGGATGGATGGAGAATAGAATAGAATAGAATAGAATAGAATAGAATAGAATAGAATAGAATAGAAGGAAGCAGTAGGAAGGGACCTACAACGATCACCTAGTCCACTAGCTACCTGACCAATTCAGGGCTGACCAAGTTAAGGCATGTTCTTAAGGGCAGCATTGTCCAAATGCCTTTTAAACACTGACAGCCTTGGGGCATCGACCACCTCTCTAGGAAGCCCGTTCCAGTGTTTGACCACCCTCTCGGTAAAGAAATGCTTCCTAATGTCCAGTCTAAACCTCCCTTGGCTCAGCTTTGACCCATGCCCACACGTCCTATCACTGGATACCAGGGAGAAGAGCTCAGCACCTCCCTCTGCATGTTCCCTCCTCAGGAAGCTGTAGAGAGCAATGAGGTTGCCCCTCAGCCTCCTTCTCTCCAAGCTAGACAAGGCCAGGGTCCTCAGCCGCTCCTCACAGGACATGCCTTCCAGCCCTTTCACCAGCTTTGTTGCCCTCCTCTGGACGCATTCAGGGACCTTCACATCCTTCTTAAATTGTGGGGCCCAGAACTGCACACAGTACTCAAGGTGAGGCCACACCAATGCTGAATACAGCGGGACAATCACCTCTTTTGACCGGCTGGTTATACTGTGTTTGGTGCACCCCAGGATGTGGTTTGCCCTCTTGGCTGCCAGGGCCCACTGCTGACCCATATTGAGCCTGCTGCTGACCAGCACCCCCAGATCCCTTTCTGCAGGGCTGCTCTCCAGCCATTCCTCTCCCACTTTGTACTTGTGCCTGGTGTTACTCCGTCCTGGGTGCAGCATCCAGCATTTCAACTTGTTAAATGTCGTGCCATTAATCATTGCCTAGTGCTCCAATCTATCTAGATCCCTCTGCAAGACATCTTGTCCCTCGAGAGAGTCAACAGCACCTCCCAGTTTGGTATCATCAGCAAACTTGCTAATGGTGCATTCAACTCCTGCAGCCAGATCGTTGATAAATATATTGAACAGAACTGGCCCTAGAATTGAACCCTGAGGAACACCGCTGGTGACTGGTCGCCAGCCAGATGTAGCCCCATTCACTACAACCCTTTGAGCCCCGCCATCCAGCCGGTTCTTCACCCAGCACACTGTGAACCTGCTCATCTCACAGTTGAAATTGCCCCCGGTTGCCCAGACAGATTTTTGCAATGACCTTTCTGTTTCACATGCATTCAGGTAGAATATTTTAACCTGGCAGATATTCTTTAGGCCAAGAATTACAAAAATATGCCTGCATGCTCGTACCTCAATGGATCTCTGTTGACCAAGTATCTTTTAATAAAAAGGTCTTTATTTTCTACTGTGGTTATGATTTTTGTTATGCGTTCCATTTTTTCACTCAGAAGTCTGTAGTATCTGTCTATAGGAATGAAGCTTGACAAAATCTGTTTAAATATAGCCACATGAACATTGAAGTCAGCCTGTTGAAATGATGCTATTCATTTCAAATGCTTGATAAAAATGTCACAGAATAGAGCTATAGAAGGTGTTTTGGCAGCTGCAGCAGTAGCATTCGAAGCATCTTTGTAATTAGTGTTATCTAAAGCTTATTTACTATTCAGATTCACTGAGATTTGCTGCCAAATTAACAATTTTTGCTCTCTTAGGACTTTTAAAATAACATGGTCCAGCACAGTTTTATTTCCAGCTTGCCTCAGTTCTCTTTTTTTTATTTTTTAATGAAGCTGTTTATTTGCTTATGTCTTTTATTCTCTTTTTCTGATGTACTGTCTTTTTTTCTGACAAAGTTCAAAGTAAAACATGTACAGATTTGGGACTAATATGGAAAAACACCACAATCATGAATAAGTATAAGGGAATGAAGAAGAAATCTATGATGCTTAATCTATATGAGCATTACTGTTGCCTGTCCTGGCCTGAGCTGTTACCTGGTAGTTGAAGCAATCTGTTAGAAGGAGACATTAATGTTGCAGAAAGCCCCATTTATTACCACAGGCACAGTCAGAGTCTTTTTTTCTGTAGATGAAGACTTAATTTCTGAAGAGGGGGTAGAGGGTAGCAATATCTTTTTGGCAAATGCCAAAAAACCAATTGCTGTTTTATCACAAAGGTAAAAGGACTCCAAAACTGTGGCTGACAGACTGGTTTTGTGGTAAAGAGAGGATTAAGCTAGGAGTTTACCACTTGGCTTTTTAGTCCTATGTGAATATAGATTTAACTCATTCCTTCCCCCTTCATTGCTGCATTCCTTCTGCTGGCAGTAACAGTGTAAGGCTGCGAGGTTGTTCTGTACAACAGTTGGGAGAGAATCAGTCATTACAAAAGGGTGGTGTCCAGCTTACCTTTCACAGATTCAGGCCTAGCCAGAAGAGGTGAAGTCCTAGTGCCTGAGCACACCTGCCTGTGATTCAGCACTCACCATAGTCAGTTGAAGTCTTCTTCCTAACTGACTCAGTGTCATGGTTTAACCTCAGTGGGCAACTGAGCACCACGCAGCCGCTCGCTCACTCCCCCCGCAGTGGGATGGGGGAGAGAATTGGAAGGGTAAAAGTGAGAAAACTCGTGTGTTGAGATAAAGACAGTTTAATAGGGAAAGCAAAAGCCGCGCACACAAGCAAAGCAAAACAAGGAATTCATTCACTACTTCCCATGGGCAGGCAGGTGTTCAGCCATCTCCAGGAAAGCAGGGCTCCATCACATGTAACAGTTACTTGGGAAGACAAACGCCATCACTCCAAACGTCCCCGCCTTCCTTCTTCTTCCCCTAGCTTTATATACTGAGCATGGCGTCACATGGTATGGAATGTCCCTTTGGCCAGTTTGGGTCAGCTGTCCTGGCTGTGTCCCCTCCCAGCTTCTTGTGCACCTGCAGCCTTCTCAGTTGGTAGAGCATGGGAAGCTGAAAAGTCCTTGGCCAGTGTAAGCACTACCTAGTAACAACTAAAACATCAGTGCCTTATCAATTTTGTTCCCATCCTAAATCCAAAACACAGCACTGTACCAGCCACCAGGAAGGAAATCAACTCTATCCCTGCTGAAACCAGGACACTCAGTCTTTGGGTTTGGGGGTCCAGGGAGGAAAGCTCTGCCTGTTGGGTTATGCCTTCTTGTGGGGGTCCAGAACAGCTACATGAAACAGCAGGACAGCATTGTCTATTAGCACTCCTGTCTACATCCTAATGAAGAAAGATCAGAGAACAGGGCCATACTTTATCACTCCTGGTCACCACCAGAGTTTAGCAGCTGTAGGATGGATTACATGCGCTTTCCTTGAACTGGCATCAGTGGCTGAGCGAGAAGGCTGTTCCCCTACATCACTCACCAGTGCTGATTCCGTGTGAAAAGCCATAATGACGTCCCCTGTTATTTTGCAAGTGGCTAATTGTCATACTGTAAGATGTAAGGCTTGAGGAGCCAGCAACTGGAATCAGTCTCTTTTTACTCCTCTGTACTGATATCAGACCCTAGCCTTTCTGGTGTGCTGTGTAACACTCCTTCAGAGATTGTCCCTGCCTTTGAGAAGGATCTAGTCCCTTGATAAAAACTTAAATAATAGGTATTCTTCAGAAGCATAAAAACAAAATGGGCACTGCAACTCCCAGTACGTTGTCAGATTTTTTAATGCCCCAAGTGGAATCTTTTTGAAGTTTTCTGAGATTTTCTCACGGAGGTTTATTTCTGTCTGAGTTTTGAGAATATAGTGCTTGCTTTTCCCTTACTGTGATGTGTTTGCAAAAAGAAAGAAATGCTAAATATTTTATCTCCCTGTCTAAAAAATCTGTATTTTACAACATTGGCAGAAGCTTTGTCAGAGTGCTACCACCATTTAAAACAAGGCTGAAAACCTGTGAAGCTAAATTGGACAATATTGTTTGATAGTCCTACATCTGAAAGATGTGTGGATGTCCTTCTGAATCCTTCGCAAAAGGCTCTGCTCAAGATAAGTGATAATAAAGGACCAAGACTAATTCTTTTCTGTTTGCTTGTTATCCAAGTTATGGAAGCAGAAAGAGAAGAGATGAGTAAGGTGGTTTAATTAACCAATAATTTTCTTAATTCATCTGTAAATACCACCTGGCACTAGATAACTCATTGCAGATCATCAGTCAGCCGGTTCTAACACAGTGAAACTTGACATGGGCTATCACTGGGTGCTGTGAAATCTCCTTTGAGAAGGGGCTGGACAAGCGCATGTGAAGAACACTGTGGCTCCTGCCCAGCGCAGGGCTGGAGCCGAAGGGCTTTCCCCCATCCTCCAGCTCTGTGGCCCTTCTCTGGATGGCTCTGCCGATTTGGGAAGGCTGCCCTTAGCCATCCCTCTTTAAGCATGACACTGGCCTGTGGCTGGGATCCTGCTGTTGTCCCTGGGATGGGTAATGAGGTAGGCGTGCATAGATGGGTTTGGACACCACCAATGGAAGGGCATATGCCACCTCCTGCCTCAGACAGGAGGTGCCTCCATCCCTTTTTGCTGTTTCCTGAACAGCATTTTCCCCATGCGTTTCCTGCTTTGACCTATTGAGGATCTAGTTGCCCTTCAGGAGTGAGCAGCAGTGCTGGGAACATGATGTTTTGTATAGTACATTGGCAATTCCCAAGTAGTGGGTCCTCCTCTCCTTTCAGTGTGCTTTGCTTGGCCTCACTGAGCTGCACGTGGGCCTCGATGGGCTATCGCTAGAAAGCTGCTAGAAATCTGCTAGAAAGCTGGTCTGGAGATGCTGGGCATGGATCTATGATGGACAGTTGGTTATCGGAAGGTTTTTTTCTCTTGCACTCTGCCCGTGGCAGGGCACTGCAGGGGACAGCATCTCCCTGGGGGCTGTGACTATGGGGACTACCCAGGGCAGCAGGGCAGGACCTCACAGCCAGGGCTGTCCCACCACTCAGCCAAGGAGCTGGGCAGGATGGCAGGGCAGCAAGGCAGCCCCCTCCCTGGGCATTGGGCATCTCCCTGGGGACACAGATGGGCTGATATCTGCAGTGGGATGCCACAGCTTTATATATATAAAGCATGTTCTTGATTTGAAAGTAACAAGACTCAGCTTTAATATGGGCATATAATAATTTGTTAAAAAGAGACCTAAAATTTCTCTTAAGTGCTCTACTTGCCCACTTTTATTGGACAGCATCACTACTGTCACTGGGAAAGAGGGACCGAGAGGCCCTACAGCATCTCTTTGTAGCTTTACTGAAAATAAATGGTGCCTTTTTAAAAAATAACTTATTCCTGGACTGTCTATGACTCCAGGGACTCTTTTGTTAAAGGCCACTAGGCAGTGGACAAAGCACATTACCCATTAATAAATCAAGTTTGTTCCTGTTCCATCTGGCCATGTTTCCCTTCTCGAGCGCCTCAGGTGCTCTGCTGCTAGTGAAAATCCATTCTTGTTCTCTCAAATGCTCTGAAGTGTTGGTGACCAACCTGCAGGTCTCTGAAGTGGAGAAATGATGCTTAAGGTGATAATAACAGTTACATAAATACAAAGACTGATACTTCCAGAAAATGACAGCTGACAAACAGCAACATTTACAAATCTACTATTGCCTGATAGGGAACAAGCATCCAGCAGTGCACAAGCCCCTGACCCCATTGAAAGCAGTAACAAAACTCCCATTGACTTGTAGGGAACTGGGATTTCAGCACTCGTATTTAGCAATTCAGCTGCAGAGTTTGTGGCAAAAAGCAAGGTATTTATATGCAACGCTGACCACCCAAGAGATAGGACAACAGCCCTGGCAGCAGCACAGAACAAAGGAGTGTTGAGCTGGATCCACATGCGCCGCACAATACACTGGCTGCGTTTGTACAATTAGCCCATCATGACGTGAGACACGGATAATAAAGAGCTGTCTGTAATCCCACGTAGCAGCAGCAGCAGGGCATGAAGAGCTGCGGCCATGGCTCTGCAGGCAGGATTCCTTAAAGAAGCATAATCGGGTTGCTTGACATATGTTAGGCATTCATATGGCCAAGCAAACAACTCAGACAAACACCTGGAAACATCATGGGATTGGTGAAAACAGATGCGTGACTTACAGGAAAATCCTGCAAGCCCAGTTTCCTCTTCATTGCTTTTAAAAGTGCCCATCATTTCCTCGTGCACTCACTGGGGCAAATATAGATCCATATCAATTTTTTTGTAATTAAACTCATTTTTTTAAATAAATGAAATGTTCTTCTGGTCTCACTGAGATGAGTCCCAGATGAGTGTGAATTAATGAGAGCAAGGAGTTGTTCAGAAAATGTTACCTCAGCTTATCAGGACTTCAGTCTCAGCCAGCATATGTTATCCTTTCATATATCTGCGAGAATGCCTTTTTGTTGTTTAGCTTCATGCTTTGTTTATTTGTGAACCCTTATAGAGACAGATGTCATCTTGGCTAGCTTGACTGAAAACCAACAGTTCTCTCCTCTCTGCCGCTTTTATAACGGATACCAAGAGCTCAGAGTGGTGGTAACAGGGTGACAGATAGAGGGCCTTAGAAAATGGTCTACAACTGAAGTCAGTTTTCAAGTTCAGCAGACTCCTGTCAATATCTTGAAGGTCCATGAGAAATGTTGAGTGTTGGCAGTGCTCCGTAGCTTGAGAGAGATTGGAAATCACTGAACTGAAGGATTTGAAACCAGCAAAATCTAGGACCTAAGACTTTCTGCTCTTCTTGGGTCCAGGTATAGGTAGCTTGGTTAGTTCAAACTGATAGTCACTTCTGTAAAATTAGCTTGTGAAGGAGACCATCACTCCTGCAGCAGTTTCTGTTTTCAGTGATACATTCAGGCTAATGGTTTTTGGACAATCCTGCTTCCAAGAAATAACTGACTCTATTACTATATTCGTATTCCTTCTCACAAGGAAACATTAATAAATTAACTGAGCTGTTAATACAACTATCATCCCTGCTGTTGTTTGTTGCTTTTTAAGGTGTTTTGATGGGACCTGTAGTGCTGGCTGTTGCTGACTAAAAATCCTAGATTAACTTGTCTTTTGATTTATGCAAAGAGTTTAAAATAAACAAGGAAAGATCTTTCCAGCATAAAAACACTGACAAAGTATTAATTCAAAAGAGCTGGTGATTACAACAAAATTATTTGATTTGAGTGTCACTTA
Source organism: Pygoscelis adeliae (assembly GCF_000699105.1). Classification (NCBI taxonomy): domain Eukaryota; kingdom Metazoa; phylum Chordata; class Aves; order Sphenisciformes; family Spheniscidae; genus Pygoscelis; species Pygoscelis adeliae. The sequence goes on along the minus strand of NW_008823935.1, from coordinate 109,241 downwards.
ATGTTAGACATCACTCTGCATTTGTCAACTGAACTGGTTTAATGGGAAATTGCTTAAATAAAGTACACAGGAGCAGGCTCATTCCTAGGGCATGTTCCTTGCTCAGCATGAAGAAAATCTCTGAAAGTCTGGATAGGGCAAGCTAGAATTTTTTTTGCTCATATTCGTCGGAGAGAGATTAGAAAGGGATTTAGAAAAAGCGTTGTTTGCGTTTAAGCATTCAGTACATAAGCCTCCCAGACTGATGCTGTGTCAGGGACTCTCTACTCCCATCTCATGGTGAGCAGAGACCACAGCAGCTCTAGGACCAGAAAGCCTGACCCTGGAATGTCTGTATTTTGTGGGAACTGCAGACATTTCCAAAATATATTCATTCTGTATGGGACAAAAAGTCAAATAAAATCACCTACTAGAATAAGATTTCTCCAAGTCATACACTTTAAAACAAAATTTACTATTCTATTTTGATTTAAACTTTTTAATAACACGTATCACATCATCTGAATGTATTTGTTTGCTTTGAAGAGAAGCCCTAGTGCTTTAAATCCACTCTCTAATGCTGCTGGGGGGGTGGGGGGGGAATCGTCTGTGAATGATAATGAATAGTACAATTGAGTGAGAAAGAAGGTAGATCACTGATAGATACTTAAAAGCAACTCCACCGTTTATGAATTGCTCCTGCTTGGAGAATCCATCCTTCCCGCAGTGACATGTCTCTTCTGAGAATGACCAAGAAGGTCATTCCTTTCTTCTCTGTCACACCTATGGTTTAGAAGTAGTATGGTAATACCCCATTTACAGTAGTAGATGTCCTTAAGAAAAATGAAACCATTTATTTCCTTCTAAACAGGAGAATAAATACTGGATGCTTTTCTATGCCTGACCCAGGGATCCATGGCTGGGCACTCAGAGGCCATGACAAAACCTGCTTCAATGCTCGACTGTGAAATAGCCCTCTTGGTTCTTGGGAAATGCTCCTGTTGCTATGTCTGGCACGCAGAGCTGCACTTGGAGGAGGTCACAGTTTTAGTCAACATCTTCAATTAACACATCTTCGCTTGCATCGAACTCCTGCTTTAGTCCATAATCACTGATTTTTTTATGTCTGCAACTTTAGCCCATCCAGCATGAGCCAACTGACTCCCTCAGTGAGGAAACCTGGGTGTAGCAGGGGGCTGGATTTCTAGCCTGCTCCCCACTCCCATATACCCCTATACTGACCACTCTGCAGGGCTCAAAACCTTACTGTTGTGCAGAACAGTCTTCTTATAGGAGGGAAATTCTGTCGTCCTGCCTGGTATATGGGGGAGCTCCTTCAGTTATGGGAGACTGGCATGTTAGTTTGCCCCTTGAGCGGTTTCATGCAGAAGCACACTTGGGGTTAACCACTTGATTAGGAGCCATGGTGTGGAAACTCAGGGGTTGTGGCTAGCAGCAATGACTGACCAGGGCAAGAAGACACTAAAAAAGCATGAGGATATTCACTCTAAGATGAAGAATTGAATCAGCCCTCCCTGGCCACTGGCCTTTTTCTGATGGGGTGCAGGCATCTCTGGCATCCAGGGCAGAGGGAACTGGCTGACAGCAGACCACCAAGGAGGATGAATCTTGCCCAACATCACATCAGACCACCGAGCCTTGCTCCAGCCCTGCCTAGGACCCTGGAAAAGGGCAATTTTGTGCCAGCTACATCTGTTAGAAAAAGTTGGAGGAGAATCCAGGACTAGAGACTCTGATTTCTCTGGACTTGGACAGGGATGAGACCTGTCAATGATGAGGGTCCATGGTCCTTGGGCAACTTCTGTTTGTCTTTGATAGGTAACTAAGAGAAGCAGTGCTATTGCTCGGCATCTTACATTGGTATACAGAGCCATGGGAAACTTGTAGAGGGATTTGCAAACTGAAAAAGCCTGGAAACCTGTTCTGTTTGATTTCTTTGGACTTAAACAAGAGCTAAAAGCCGCCTATTTGACTTGTTTCATCTCGGGTAAAGGTGAGGAGCCTCTGTTTGATTTTATCTGACCTATTAAAGGCAAATTAACACTACTCACATAAGTTCATGTTATTGACTTGTTCTGCTGTAGCAGCTAATACATTCTCCTAGCCCTGAAAACATTTCATTTTATATCCTGGACTCCTCAGGGAAAGGTGGTGGGGTTTATTGACCTAGAAAACATTTATTTCCTCGATTCCTGAGGGGATGGCATTGGCCTCTTCTGGCCTTATTTTGTTGCCATTACTTTGCTGTGATGGCTTGTGAAGTGCATGTTGCCTTAAGGTTTCTTTATTGCTTGTCTCTTGGTGTAGGCCAAAAATGGTCAGTTTTGTAATATTACTGAAGGAATCAGTAAATTTGTCCTGTCAGAATTGTCTGTGACATCTTGCCCCTCAAGACCTTACTGGGGTATTAGTGTTACCATTTCCCCAACCATCAGTCTTGCCATCCTACAGGAGAAGGACCGCAGGGGCAGGACATACAGCAGGAAAGCACATAAGTGGCATGAGGTGTGGGGAAGAAGAGAAACTGCCTGTGGATTTGTGAGATTACACAACTTTTGAAAGTAGGCTAGGGAAAAGAACGGGCTGTGGGAGAGGGAAGCACGTGGGGGCTTGAGCAGACCCAGCCAGAGGAACGATGCTTGTGCCACGTAGGCTCAGAAATCATGCACTTTGCCGCTGGGCAGTGGAAATACAGCTAATCCCAAGCATGTTCCTTCCACACAGAAGTGCTGACGTCTGTAGTGATCGTTTCAAGATGGGTGCATGAGGTCCTGAGTGTTCTGTCCTGGTGACAGGATTTTTCACCAGCATCAGAGAAATTGTGCAGCGTGTGACGGCTTGTGATGATGCACACAGTGCTAGGGATGCTGGCAGGCAGGCAGTCTCTAGCTCTGTGTGTGTGTGCGCGCGCGCGCGCGTCTGTCTGTCTGTCTCTGGGATATGTGCTCAGCTTCACTACTGGTTGAACCTGCAGTAGGTTCAGAAATAGGAAAGCAGCAGCCACATGCATCAGTCTGGGACAGAGACCCCTGGGTCCCTGGGCCAGGCTCCAGCTGCCAGGAGGAATCCCCAGGATCTGGAGCTGCTAGAGGTGGTGGCCGCTTATAATACTGCCTAACATGTGTCTGTTCATTTCAAGCCTAAATTCTAACTCATCAAATTGATCTCCCAATTTGAAGGCTGGCCTCATCACATCAGAGGATATAAAATTCACTGAAACTTCCTTCATCCTTAATTTGCTAGTCCACCAGTCAGTCTGGATTGCACTCTAATTCTTTTGGATATGAGGGGTCATGAAGTAACAGATTCTGCAGAGAGGTCTGGCAGGATATGTGCTTCAAGACAGAGGTGCTACAGAGACCTCTAATGCATTATGTTTTTCCACATAAAGAGCAGACTGGCTTTACACACCTCTGGTTCTACAGCACACGTACTCTGAATTAAAAAAAACAGAACTAATGCATCAAGAATTGCAGTCCCCAAATTGCAAGCATGAAGACATTTCAAAACAAATTTGAGTTTTAATGAAATTCAGGTGTAGGAAATGCCAAGTCAGATCTTGAACACATTACTAGAGGAAGTCACTGAGACTAAACAGATAACAAATTCAGTACAGAATTGGGTATTTGAATAATAGTCAGCTTATTAGCAGCCATGACTGAAATTACAGAAAGGGTATTTTTTTCAGACTGTAAACCGATCTCTGTGCTGTAGTTCATCATTGACACCTGGCTTTCTGGGCAAATTATTGTGTGTTTGTTCACGGTGGTACACCTAAATGTTTCCTGGATTATCAGTTTCCATTCCT
>NW_008823935.1:81225-102494 GCF_000699105.1 Pygoscelis adeliae | reverse complement strand
AACAGGGTGACAGATAGAGGGCCTTAGAAAATGGTCTACAACTGAAGTCAGTTTTCAAGTTCAGCAGACTCCTGTCAATATCTTGAAGGTCCATGAGAAATGTTGAGTGTTGGCAGTGCTCCGTAGCTTGAGAGAGATTGGAAATCACTGAACTGAAGGATTTGAAACCAGCAAAATCTAGGACCTAAGACTTTCTGCTCTTCTTGGGTCCAGGTATAGGTAGCTTGGTTAGTTCAAACTGATAGTCACTTCTGTAAAATTAGCTTGTGAAGGAGACCATCACTCCTGCAGCAGTTTCTGTTTTCAGTGATACATTCAGGCTAATGGTTTTTGGACAATCCTGCTTCCAAGAAATAACTGACTCTATTACTATATTCGTATTCCTTCTCACAAGGAAACATTAATAAATTAACTGAGCTGTTAATACAACTATCATCCCTGCTGTTGTTTGTTGCTTTTTAAGGTGTTTTGATGGGACCTGTAGTGCTGGCTGTTGCTGACTAAAAATCCTAGATTAACTTGTCTTTTGATTTATGCAAAGAGTTTAAAATAAACAAGGAAAGATCTTTCCAGCATAAAAACACTGACAAAGTATTAATTCAAAAGAGCTGGTGATTACAACAAAATTATTTGATTTGAGTGTCACTTAATGTTAGACATCACTCTGCATTTGTCAACTGAACTGGTTTAATGGGAAATTGCTTAAATAAAGTACACAGGAGCAGGCTCATTCCTAGGGCATGTTCCTTGCTCAGCATGAAGAAAATCTCTGAAAGTCTGGATAGGGCAAGCTAGAATTTTTTTTGCTCATATTCATCGGAGAGAGATTAGAAAGGGATTTAGAAAAAGCGTTGTTTGCGTTTAAGCATTCAGTACATAAGCCTCCCAGACTGATGCTGTGTCAGGGACTCTCTACTCCCATCTCATGGTGAGCAGAGACCACAGCAGCTCTAGGACCAGAAAGCCTGACCCTGGAATGTCTGTATTTTGTGGGAACTGCAGACATTTCCAAAATATATTCATTCTGTATGGGACAAAAAGTCAAATAAAATCACCTACTAGAATAAGATTTCTCCAAGTCATACACTTTAAAACAAAATTTACTATTCTATTTTGATTTAAACTTTTTAATAACACGTATCACATCATCTGAATGTATTTGTTTGCTTTGAAGAGAAGCCCTAGTGCTTTAAATCCACTCTCTAATGCTGCTGGGGGGGTGGGGGGGGAATCGTCTGTGAATGATAATGAATAGTACAATTGAGTGAGAAAGAAGGTAGATCACTGATAGATACTTAAAAGCAACTCCACCGTTTATGAATTGCTCCTGCTTGGAGAATCCATCCTTCCCGCAGTGACATGTCTCTTCTGAGAATGACCAAGAAGGTCATTCCTTTCTTCTCTGTCACACCTATGGTTTAGAAGTAGTATGGTAATACCCCATTTACAGTAGTAGATGTCCTTAAGAAAAATGAAACCATTTATTTCCTTCTAAACAGGAGAATAAATACTGGATGCTTTTCTATGCCTGACCCAGGGATCCATGGCTGGGCACTCAGAGGCCATGACAAAACCTGCTTCAATGCTCGACTGTGAAATAGCCCTCTTGGTTCTTGGGAAATGCTCCTGTTGCTATGTCTGGCACGCAGAGCTGCACTTGGAGGAGGTCACAGTTTTAGTCAACATCTTCAATTAACACATCTTCGCTTGCATCGAACTCCTGCTTTAGTCCATAATCACTGATTTTTTTACGTCTGCAACTTTAGCCCATCCAGCATGAGCCAACTGACTCCCTCAGTGAGGAAACCTGGGTGTAGCAGGGGGCTGGATTTCTAGCCTGCTCCCCACTCCCATATACCCCTATACTGACCACTCTGCAGGGCTCAAAACCTTACTGTTGTGCAGAACAGTCTTCTTATAGGAGGGAAATTCTGTCGTCCTGCCTGGTATATGGGGGAGCTCCTTCAGTTATGGGAGACTGGCATGTTAGTTTGCCCCTTGAGCGGTTTCATGCAGAAGCACACTTGGGGTTAACCACTTGATCAGGAGCCATGGTGTAGAAACTCAGGGGTTGTGGCTAGCAGCAATGACTGACCAGGGCAAGAAGACACTAAAAAAGCATGAGGATATTCACTCTAAGATGAAGAATTGAATCAGCCCTCCCTGGCCACTGGCCTTTTTCTGATGGGGTGCAGGCATCTCTGGCATCCAGGGCAGAGGGAACTGGCTGACAGCAGACCACCAAGGAGGATGAATCTTGCCCAACATCACATCAGACCACCGAGCCTTGCTCCAGCCCTGCCTAGGACCCTGGAAAAGGGCAATTTTGTGCCAGCTACATCTGTTAGAAAAAGTTGGAGGAGAATCCAGGACTAGAGACTCTGATTTCTCTGGACTTGGACAGGGATGAGACCTGTCAATGATGAGGGTCCATGGTCCTTGGGCAACTTCTGTTTGTCTTTGATAGGTAACTAAGAGAAGCAGTGCTATTGCTCGGCATCTTACATTGGTATACAGAGCCATGGGAAACTTGTAGAGGGATTTGCAAACTGAAAAAGCCTGGAAACCTGTTCTGTTTGATTTCTTTGGACTTAAACAAGAGCTAAAAGCCGCCTATTTGACTTGTTTCATCTCGGGTAAAGGTGAGGAGCCTCTGTTTGATTTTATCTGACCTATTAAAGGCAAATTAACACTACTCACATAAGTTCATGTTATTGACTTGTTCTGCTGTAGCAGCTAATACATTCTCCTAGCCCTGAAAACATTTCATTTTATATCCTGGACTCCTCAGGGAAAGGTGGTGGGGTTTATTGACCTAGAAAACATTTATTTCCTCGATTCCTGAGGGGATGGCATTGGCCTCTTCTGGCCTTATTTTGTTGCCATTACTTTGCTGTGATGGCTTGTGAAGTGCATGTTGCCTTAAGGTTTCTTTATTGCTTGTCTCTTGGTGTAGGCCAAAAATGGTCAGTTTTGTAATATTACTGAAGGAATCAGTAAATTTGTCCTGTCAGAATTGTCTGTGACATCTTGCCCCTCAAGACCTTACTGGGGTATTAGTGTTACCATTTCCCCAACCATCAGTCTTGCCATCCTACAGGAGAAGGACCGCAGGGGCAGGACATACAGCAGGAAAGCACATAAGTGGCATGAGGTGTGGGGAAGAAGAGAAACTGCCTGTGGATTTGTGAGATTACACAACTTTTGAAAGTAGGCTAGGGAAAAGAACGGGCTGTGGGAGAGGGAAGCACGTGGGGGCTTGAGCAGACCCAGCCAGAGGAACGATGCTTGTGCCACGTAGGCTCAGAAATCATGCACTTTGCCGCTGGGCAGTGGAAATACAGCTAATCCCAAGCATGTTCCTTCCACACAGAAGTGCTGACGTCTGTAGTGATCGTTTCAAGATGGGTGCATGAGGTCCTGAGTGTTCTGTCCTGGTGACAGGATTTTTCACCAGCATCAGAGAAATTGTGCAGCGTGTGAGCGCTTGTGATGATGCACACAGTGCTAGGGATGCTGGCAGGCAGGCAGTCTCTAGCTCTGTGTGTGTGTGCGCGCGCGCGCGCGTGTGCCTGGAGGCATGCTCCACACCCACCCTGCAGGGGCTGGGTGGGTACCGAATGAGGGCTGGCATCAGGCGAGCAGTAGCACACGACCGGACTGGTACCTGGTGTGTAGGAGCCATGGTGTGGAAACTCAGGGGTTGTGGCTAGCAGCAATGACTGACCAGGGCCAGAAGACACTAAAAAAGCATGAGGATATTCACTCTAAGATGAAGAATTGAATCAGCCCTCCCTGGCCACTGGCCTTTTTCTGATGGGGTGCAGGCATCTCTGGCATCCAGGGCAGAGGGAACTGGCTGACAGCAGACCACCAAGGAGGATGAATCTTGCCCAACATCACATCAGACCTACCCACCTACCCACCTCCTACCTACCCACCGTGTAGGCTCCACTTCATGAGAAGGAAGACGGCATTATATGGCCCAGGCTAAAAATAGCCCCTATGTCAGAATTCACCTGTATGTCTTGTTTTCAACTCTATTAGTAGTATTTCCATCTGAAAATTATTAGCCTTTATTAGTGTAACCCCTATTTATGGTTAAAAAGACAATATACCAAGATAAACCTTTCTGATTTCTGTAATCCTGTGTTACTTTCTGATTCAAACCTATCCTGCAAGTCCGAGCTTGGTAGGTTAAGCAGTTTTTCTCCTGTGTTTCTTTTAAGAACTTTTCCAAGAACTAGTTGTATAAGCCCTTTTGGTAATTCTTTTTCCCAGTTAATATATTCTAAGCCAATGAGTTATACGGCCATAGAGATTGAATGATAGCAATGAAACTCGAGATCTGACAAACTTTTCATAAGTGGAGCAAAAAATTCGGTTCAAAAGGCACTTCATGTTGTTTCCTTTTACAGGATGGTACTCGCATTCAAAATAGACTTTATAGGGCTAAGATCTATTTTTGGTTATGCTGGTGCACAGCCACGATGAACCAGTGAAAACTCCTGTGAGTGGAAGCAGGTGTATTTCAGAGCTGTTTGAGTCACTTTTTACAGACCCAATGTCAAAGCATGTGTCAGACCTCTCTTGCTTCGGCTTTACATTTGGAAGGAGATGGCTGTCGTTGAGCACTCAAGCAAACGTGCTTGTTTGTGGTATTCTGTACTTGGAGCTGAGAGAGGTACTCATTTCAATTTTCAGAAACTCTTCCTTATTCCTTTTAAGAAAAGCAATTTTTCACAGCTAAATTAAACATTTGGAAGGCTAGATTTATACACAGTTGGAAGCCTTTCTTTAGCTGCATCTCAAAAAAGCAACACAGTAGGAACTTAAGTATTTCAGGATCATACTTACAATTTCTTGAGTTTTAGAGGCCAATTAAGTAATTCATCTTTCTTTTCTCCATATATGACCTAATAGTACATGTCCTTATTAAACTAATTTCATTAAAGCCAAAGACATTTTTTATGTGAATACATTCATGCAAAATTAATTTCATTTTCAGAGGTTCATTTCTCAAATTCAGTTATTTTTCCCAAAATAAATTCAAAAATATGTTAAAATGTCAATAGTCTAAACACTCATGAACAGTGCTATAATAAATCAGCACTTTTACATGCTGCAGGCATTTACTTTAGTGAAGGAATATATTTAAGCTTTGAGTCTCCAACACGTCATGTGTAAAAAATAATGGGTCAAATTCAACACTAATTTGGGGATTTTTTTCATGGCTTTCATCCACACAGTAGCTAAGCACTGATTTATACCGTATGGTACTTCACAAGAAAATTTTTTCTGGGACAAACCAAAGCCATGCCATCAGCCTTAGGCAGAACCTAATACCACAGGAAGACTGCAGCTTCCCTGGGGAGGGCAAGGCAGTACAGGGAGACTGTCGCATGCACGTAAAGGCAAATGTAGACTTAAACAGAGGCAGGCAAGTACCCCTGCTTGTGCCTGGTGCAGGAGCCTGGCTGCCTGGCGTTGGCTGTGCCCAGGTAAGTCTGTGCCTGGCAGTGCAAAGGGCAGCCAGCTCAAATTAAAGGACTTTGAGCAATGATTAAGCACAGGTGGAAGTCTAATTGTGTGGGTGACTCAGAGTGAGTGGGAGCAGCTGAGGGTGGGGAGGAGAGCGTGAGGAGGTCTGGGCAGACTGAGCAATGTCTGGGTGCCATAATGGGGAGAGGGATTTGACCAGTCCAAGTTAGCATCCTCTGGATGGGGGATACTGAACTCTTCATCCATGCTTAGCTCTAAGCCAAGGGGGTTGTTTTGGGGTGAAGGAAACAACATGACAGACATTGCTGCGATGTGAAAGGAAACATCTTTTCAAAGCAGTCAGGAGAGGAAACAAGGGGGAAAAAATGCTGAAGAAGTACAATGCTATTTCATATTATATGCATGAACTTTTTGAGGTGAAAGGCTCTGCTTCCCTCTATCCAGCTCAAAAGACCCTAGTTTAACACAGACATCCACTGCAGTGAAGAGAGTAATATGATAGTTAAGAAGTATTCAGTATTTCCTTAGATGGGAGCAGATGCATTAGAGCTGCATTAGAGCGGTTTCAAAACTGGATGAGATATAATTACTCATTCTCCAAACCATATTTCAGCTGCTGAGTGCCAAAGTGGTGAATAAAGATCCATAAAAAGTGACTCTCTAACTGGCCAGTACAGATTTTACGATAATCCAGCTCCCTGCTCTGGCCATGGGTGGGATTATGTCCGTTGTGATGTTCCTCATTCCCAGCTGCAAGAGCACTGCCATCACTGCTGCTGCTCCCCAGCATGGCTCATTCTAGCAGGGTGTGCGAATTCGCCATTAATTAGCCTCAGGAGATTAAAAGCTTAAAAATGAATAATACCAGTAAGAAAAAAAACCCAACAGGTGAAAGCTAAGCATAATTTTAAATATGAAAAATTAATTTTGCGTAATGCTGAATAGGCACTCACCTGATTCTAGAGGAAATATGTTTCAGTGCTCCTAATAAAAATATTCATAATTCTTTTTTTTCTTTCCCTCAAAATGAAAAGGTCAAGACTAGCTCTTCCTCTGTGTCCTTTCTGAGGAAAATTATCATACCATACTTGTTGATTACAACACGAAAACTGAAGGTATATTGGCCACAACACCTGCAGCAATAATTTTTACCTTCAACATTTTTACATTGTAATTCCTTCTATTTCTATGTTATTCCTCATTCTATATGGTAACTTAAGTGATTATAAATATATATTAGCAATAGCTCTAAGAGCATCCAAGAGAACTTTATAGACTGTTTATTAAATTAATTATATTTAGTTTATTTTGATATGTCTTTCCTCTGTCTTGATCTTTTGGTATTATGTTTTGCAATTTTAGCAATATTTTTTCACATACTGTGAGCCTGTACGTGTGACCTACTGAGAAGTCTAATAGCTTGCATACAGTCCTGTAAAAAATAGGCAGGATCAGCTGTTACAAACTCGACCAAGGATGAGATTCATTCACATCAGTATGGTAGACATATCTTAAACAAGCAGGTTTCTTCTGCTGGAGAAAGCAGTGTAACTATTGAAGGTGATTAATATTTCCATTCCTACCCACTGCAAATGGCTATTTTCCATCACAGTTAAATCACCACATTCAGTGACATCCTTTTGGATTGGGAGTGACAGTGATGTTGTTATTTTGGGCTTTTCTAAACTTAAGACTCATTTTATATTAAAGGGGGACAGGGGATTTTCAACCTTCCTGCTACAGATTAGTGTTCCCGGCAACTATTGCTGAACTGCTGAAAGACAAAAAGAGGAAAATGTTCCACTTAGTAGCTAGTTCCCTACCCCAGAATTCATATTCATCATTTCCATACCATACCTTTACAAATGTCCACTATTTAGTCATCTCGGCTCTCTACACGAGTTGTGTAAGTATGACATGCTGTAATCCTCATTCTACAGCTAAAGAACATGTCATCAAATCATTAAATTACTCATCTGATGAAGCTGGGTAATGAAAGGGATCACTATTAAGAGCCTCTCCTTCTGCATTTGTCTGTATTTCAGTGGACTACCCCACTTGGGCTGTTCTCTTGTGATCTGCCCGTGTGGCAGGTTGGCTTGGATGGTCCTGAAGGACCACGCCCGGCCGGACACCCTCTACACTCTGGGTGGGAAGATGTGTGGGACAGCAATGTCCAAGCCAGGGCTGGCTCCCTGGGCTGGCTCAGGTGTGGGTGGGCAGTAGGGGGGCTCAGCAGGATGGCTGCAGGGACTCCCAAACATGCCCAGGAGCCCTTTAGGAGGGTGCAGGCTGGTCCGGGCCAGAAGCACAGTGGGGGCTCTTGTAACAGCTCAACACTGCAGATGACCATGTTCCACTTTTGGGGATGTTTTGTGGTAGTTCTGAATTCGGACGTAACCATGTATCTCACCCCTCAGAACCATCCCATCTATAGGCACTTTGACACCATAATGGTTCAGGATATGGTGAATTGACATCCTCGAGATTATCTAAACTATTAAAAACATAGAAATTTATTTTGTTGCTAGAGAAAGGGTAAAAAGCCACAGCAAACTTATCCTTGACAATTTTGGCTTTCCTGGAAGACAGAAAGCTCGTGCGTGTTAGTGGCACAGTCTCCCAAAGGCAGCCTTGGCATGACTGGGTGGCTGCATTACTGTCTGTCTGCCTGTGCATATACAACTGCTGAATGCTGTGGCTTTTAGTCTTAATAGATAATGGACATATACAAAGTAAGAACATTTAGGATTTAAGGAGACTTAGCTTAAAATATTCTTAACAGGTTGAAGACTATGCACACTTGATATAAAGGTCCAATAAATGAAAGAAATAAGTTTATTGTGGTTTTCTATTATATACAAAAGCAATAAGTTTCCATTAGTGGATTAGTAAGAGCAATTAACCTTGTATGGCATTGATGTGCTAGGTTTGTAATGTTTGTAAACTAGGAAATGGGACTGTTTAAATATCAAGTGTCCTTACAAGACACTAATGAATTTATGTTATGCTTTAAGCTAATCAGTGTTGTCAGACATTCATTCCCCCAGTATCTGTTGATCTTATAACAGGAGCATTGCAAGTGAAGTGAAAAACAGGAGCATTAGCTGTAGGAAGTGCAGAGTAGTTGTGGCTAATACATGCGTATGTAAATGCCACCACTCAGGATAAAGGCAACATGTTTACAGATTTGGCTGGAGAACTGTTTTCCTCCAGAGATATATCTGATAGCTCTCATTCATTTAGTTTCTGTTAAACAACATAGAAGCCAGAGATTACTTCCACTAGGCTTACGTGAGGCCTTTTATGACATTAGAAATAGGGTGAGGTAAAACTCCTAGGTATTCGGCCACCTACAACTTGAGGTATCTACTGTCAGCTGGATGTCCAGGCTGTCTCTAGGGTTGGTGAGGACAGATGGGCTTTTTCAGAAGGTAGTTTGTTGCACCAGGTTTAGGAAATTGTTGCAGGGGGAAGGACCACAGCAGTGTCTCTCTGCTCCCAGTGATCTTGGAGGGATCTTACCTGACTAGCTTAGACTAGATGCCTACATCACAGATGGCCTAAGTTAGATAGGAGAATATTAAGCTTTGATCTTGTTGTGCTTATTGCACAAGCATACACTGTTTCCTATAATAACATCTATGACATATATGACAGTTCAGGAGAGGAAGCTAATTAACAACGGATATTTAACTGTCCTATCTTCATCTCTAGCTAATAGTGTACCGTACTCTACATCCAACTTTAATAAGAAGAGCAATTATAAATAATAATAAAATGCTGGAGAGAAGCCAGTCCTACATACACAATGTGCTTTTTAGCTGGAATTTATTCAGTTTCCTAGACACATATCGTAACTTCTAGCTGGGTTTTCATTTAAATTAAGAAAAGCAAATAAAAAGAGTACAGTCTCAAATAGGTTCTGTAAAATCTGCAAAGTAATGTGGTTGTGAACTTACCTTGTACCTGGTACTTTCTCATTTCAGGACAGGTTATTATAGTCATGTGGCTCAGAGCTGTGGGTTACAACAACAGGCCAGTCCTCACTTTCAGAGCATCTCAGTGATGCGAGAGAGGAGAGCAAGCGAATACATTGACCTGCTATGCATACAATGCACATAGTCAGGATTTTTTGTGGTGAATGTAACAATACATGTGATCAATTTTTAAAATATATCTTCCTACTTGTGGAATTTCTCAAACATAATTTGAACTGATTTTCCACACTTTTAACTGGAGTTCTGCCCGAGACTCAGCTATAAATCTGTGGAGTCCCAGCAACTCTCAGAAACTTGAAATCTGTGGACCATATTGCCGCAGCTCTCCAGGTGGTGGCACCCCAGCCCTGTTTTTCTCTAAGGCAAAAAAAAGTGCCCCGAGAAGTCTAGGGGAAGCAAATGTTTTGTTTCATATAATTTGTTCCATTTGTAAATAAGCATTTAAACTTCATTTTAAGAGTCACACTTGAAAGGAATCATTAGTAAAACAAAACAAGTCCTTCTTACTACTGTTACCTATGGTACCTCATTTATTTTCTTCAAGCTTTTTTAAATACTCTGTCATTCTGTGCATAGAGACTGTTTATTATTTCATGCACTATTTACTCATGTTAAAAAATGAAGTGACAAAGAACAGAGGCAAAGGTCTCCTGCTTGCAAGGAACGGCGGATAAATATATTTGTACTACGGGATTGCAGTTCCACTAGAAAGAACACTTGACATTTTGATGAGTGTCTCCAGGGAAAAAAGGTACTAACTTCAGAACTTAGTTTTAATTATACTAAGGAGATTACATTATTCAAAAACATCCCACTGGTAAGGTGCAACATTTCCTGAAACAGTTTAGTGGAAAATGCCACATTAATCAGTTCAGTATTTCACGCAAATGGCTTAATGATGGGAAGAAGTTGAAAGCACCGTGGTATGACAAAAAAAAGAGACAAAATGTTCATTTAAGGGAGTAGGATCACATTTAAACGACCTCTTTCAAGAGTAAGTTTTAGAGAGGGGAATGACAGCGGGGAGGAGGCAATGCTGTTTTAGTCTTGTTGGTGTGCTGGTACCCACAGTGGCTCTGGTGCTGTGCTCAGTTGGAAGAAGACACGAGGTGTGCCTGAGAAGCTCACAACTCTGCAAGTTGTGCCCATGGCCTTTCACTAACTAGTTGCAGCATAAATATAATCTGCCATTGACATGTTGGCATTTACACTGTTGGGATCAGAACTCTGTTTAATGAAGAAGGCAGATCAAACATCTCCAGACCCACTGGAGTTAAAACACAAGACCACAAGGGTTCAGATGGAGTTGTTTCTCTTCTCTTCAGAAAGATAAAGACCAGACATTTGGGTCCAACTCTTTTTGAATAGACAAAGAAATGAAGATGAGGTATATGAGTGTGAGTTATATGTGCAGTCACTGCACTTCTGCATTTCACATACAGATCTGTCCACTTTTATCTTCTCATGTGCCCTCCACAGGCATTTGTGATATCTCTGTTAATGACGCACAACACTACCCACATGTTCTGCTGTCACATTCATGTGCCTAAACATTTTATTACCCTGTCCTTTCTCTTCATGTTCCCTCATTTCCATCTGTATCCCCGGGCCATAAGAAAAGAGTTTGCACAGCTGGTTCAATCCCAGCTTACGTGAAGTGAAATAAAGTTGTCAGTCAAACTACTAACATTGTAAAGGATCAGAGTGTGGGCTGAAATATTTCTGAAGCAGTGACACACAAACGTCTCTACATACAGAATAGCGATGCCCTTAATGGTACAAGTACCCCTCATGCGGGTGAGAACATTCAGCCAAGAGAAGCGAGGAGTCACACTACGTTTTTCGACCACACCATTTTGTCTGGTCCTTTTCAAACAGAGAGGAGGGCTGCAGTGAAATATCATTTGAGTGATGATATTGGTAGAGAAGATAAACGCAGGAAAACAGAAGGATGCTGGAAGTCCTTTCTTGACTCACTACCACTGAGATACAGCCAAATTGCACTATCTGCATTTTGCTAATGCACATGCTCTAGGAAAGTGCCTTGAAGTTCACAAAGTGGTAAGTAACTGCCAACATGAATTTGTCAAGAACAGATCATGTCAAACCAGTCTAATTTCCTTCAATGACAGTGTAAGTGGCTTTGTGGTAAAGGGAGAAACTGGAGATGTGATACATCTTGACTTCATTGTGTCTTTTTGCACTGTTTCCCATGGCATGCTCATAGGCAGACTAGTGCAACGCTGTCCAGGGTAAACTGCTTAAAGCCAGGACACAGGCCTTGAGAAAACCATCCTTAGGCAACAGCAATCACCGGTTCACTATCAGCTTGGCCGCACGTATCAAGTTGGGTTGTACAGGCATCAGTCTTGTGTTGGCTACTGTTGAATAAAGATGTGGTTGATAAATGAGAGAGGATGCCTACTATATTTTCATATAAGTCTAAGCTGGCAAGGATTGCACATATTTTAGATGGCAGAACTAGCATTCAAAAGGGTCTCAATGAATAGAGATAAATGGACTAAAATGAATAGGCTGCCATTCATCAAGGATAAGTGGAAGTCTCTACCCATTGACTGAAGAAATGAACTGCAGTGCTGTGAGAGGGGGGGGCAATGAGACAGGCAGCAGTACCACAGATAAGGATCTGCAGCTTTTAGCAGGTCACAAACCAAACACAAATTAACAGTGTCATGATGCTGTAAAAAAGCAAACCTCACAGTGGGATATAAACCCAGGACTATATCAGACACGTAAAGCAATCCTTCCCTTCTGGCAAGGCCTCAGCTGGAATAGCCTCCACTTTTGCATGGCACACATAAAGAAATATATTGAGAGAAATATTTCTCAATCTGCAGAAACCAATGTAAAACCAGAGGCAGTACAGAGATTTTATATTATTAGGACTCCCACAGTCAGAAATGTGTTGTAGATTATTACTGTATGCTTTCAAATAGTTGAAATCATGAGGGCTAACCTGAGAAGCAAAGAAATGAAGGAAGGCAAAGGTGGTAGAGATTTTCAGGCCAGATTAGTAGAGCTAAACATATATGGTTTGCTTAGGCAATCATTACAAATGAAAACCTGTGAAATGTGCAGTCATTGGGAATAGTGAGAACAGTTTTGCATGTTACACACATGTAAATAGGGAGTGATGGTGGCAATCAGAACCAGAAGTTAGGCTAATATTAGAAAGACCACTGCCCTCGTGAACATGCAGTATTATTAAGTAGTCTCCGTCAGGATGTAATGGAAGCCCAATGTAAACCAGTCTGTTACTGTCACCCTTCAGTGCCTCAGTAAGGAACAATCCCATCTTCACTGTTAGTGAGAAAGATTACTGCACACAGGTATTATCTTTCTCTAACTTTTAAGACTCTGTGAAAAAAAAAAAACCAAACCTGTTCATTTCTTTTGCTGTCATGTTATTTACAAATTCTGTAATTCCCAGTAGGTTTCCCACTCATTAGTCCAAATTAATACATGTATCTTTAAATAGTGATCACTTCAAACTGAGATCTTCATATTTGATGTTTGCTAAGCACACGAGAAAAAAAAATGCTACATTTAGAGATTCACAAAGGACTCCTGTTTGCTTCGTCTTACCGCTTGGGTGACTACCTGAATTCCTCTGGTTTGGTCCCCCCTCCTTTCTCATAATTTCTGGGATTTTTAGTTCATCATTACTGAATAAGAGTCCAGGGCTCCTTTTTGAAGGGAGACTGCAGCTGACTGTCAGGCCATGCACACAAACATTGCCAGTCAGAAGTTGAGCTGTGTCTATAGGGTGTATAAGCTGATGGAACATGTTATTGTTATCGGTATTAGACAATTCCTCTCACACACCAGAGTTAGTGCCATGCTTGCTGAGTTATCAGTATGTCATCCTGAACATCATACCAGCCACGTCTTTGGAGGTGAAGAGACTATCACCTATATCAAAAACAGAATAGGCTTTTGGTGTCTCTGGACACTAATAAATATTGACTCAAATAACTGAGATGGGCAAGCAGGGTCTTGCAGGGCATGCTCAGAGGTATGCGGCGGCTGGTGCCTTTCTAGCCGCCTTTCTCCTCTTTCTTCCTGATTTTGCTCTTGAATTCTGCAATTGAGATTGTTGGGAGCCCTTCCTTCCTTTGCCACTTGCTAATCCTGCGTGCACACAGCATGTTTGGTAGTGATTTGCTGTGGAGATTTAGTCCTTTTATACCTGTGGGATGTCTGATTTTCTAGGGTTTAACATTTTTGGGATAATACCTAATTTGGCCAGGTTTCTGCTCTCCTTACCACTCCAATTACTGTTTGCATTAGTGCTGTAGCTACTTCTCCTTTGGTAGAGAAATAAAAGAAAGATGCTGTGAAAGGACATTCCAGAATGGGAGAAGCCAACATTTTACTTTCTGCTTCCTCCTCTCTTTTTTACCACCACCTTTCAAAACCTTTTCCTCAAACATCCTCCCAGTGGCTAGAAAAGAAAAGAAGCCCTCACTTTTATTCTTAAAAAAATATAAAAAGAACAAAAAAATCATTTTCTTGCCAGTTGTGAACTGTTGCAAGTGCCTCCGGCACAGAGTGTTGCATGGGGTGAGCCGCACTGCCTGGTGCTGGGTGTCCCCAGAATGGCTCCTCTGCGGGGCTGCGGCTCCAACCCTGGGCAGAGTTCCAACATCTTAACGCAGCTTTTCATCCTGGAGACTCAGTGCATCTCAAGGATTATATATCTTATCCTTCACCTTATTTTCTTGCGCTTTAAAGCATAAGCTTTTATTTCTTTTGTATGTCAGCCACTTCAAATGGGCATTGTGATTATGAAGCCTTCAGGGCATTAAAAATCTATTTCACAGTAACAAGCAGATTTTTTCTCTCAGGATTTCCAACTGAAATTCTGTATATCTCTCTGCACTCTTGATGTTTACCGTTCCAGCTTACTCTAATTATTCCCATGGGTACAAATAGGCAGGTACGCAGTTGCCACCGATGGGCACTTGGCTGCCACTGCTTTTTCTTGATTATGAAATTTAAAACCTCACATGGGAAAAAGTAGTTATACTTTCTTTATGAAGTGTTGACAGTCTGAGGTTTAGCCGCTACAGCTACTTTGTAATGACTAAGTCTACCTTCTGTCATTTCAATTAATGGTCAAAACTCTGCTGTCCGTTATCTTTGGAAAACTCCCCAGATTTTACCACGCTTACATCTCTTTAGGAGAGAGCTGGCTTTCCCCCATGTTATCTTGCATGACTCCCAGCTGGATAAAATCTATAAGGATACTGAAGACAGAATGTCGACAGAACTGATGGGAAATGGAAGCAGGATAAAATCCAACAGAGGGTGCTTGACACAGATCAGTCTCTCCCTTTACTATAATTTTATAACACAACACTGTAAATTCACTGTTATTGATTGAGCTACTCCAGAGTCACACCATGAAACCTGAGGATTTCACCTGGCCTCTGCAAGCAGAGGTCACCAGAACAGGAGACAAATGGGAAGATAGGGTTTTTGTGCTGGATCTAAGTTACAGTTACAGCTTCTCTTGATTTAGCTGCCATTAAGGATTGCAGGAAAGAAAACAGACAAGAGATAGAAAGAAGGAGAGGAAACCTAATTTAGAACCAAAGGAGTTGCAAGAAGATTTGGCTGAGCGGTGCCTGGTGCTTTCACTGCGGGGATTCAGAGGGCAGGACCTCTGGGACTGATTACAGACAGGTAACTATTTTAGTGGAGAGCACCTCCTTATCAAAATATGGGAGAAAGAAGACTGCTTAAAGTGAAAAGATTTTATTTGTGGAAGCAATGCAAGCAAGTGGAAAATATAAAGTGAGGAAAATGAGATATCAGAGAAGTATTTAATCTGAAAAGAAATCCCTGGGGTTAGACCAGGAGTCAAAGGCTCTGGATATCTGAGGTTCCTCCCAGACTTTCTGAAGCCAGACGAGCTGTAGGTCAGGTTACTTTGGCCATGGCACTTCAGGTCTTGCAGGTCCCTTAGCCTGAGTTCGCCAGTGAACTGGGTAAAATACAAACCCACACAAAACCCATGAACGAGCAACCCAACACCCTCCCGTGCCAATAATGTGCCTCTTCTGTGGTGCTACAGGACAGTCGATACGGTCTTCGGGGCAGAAACTTCCCTGTGGTTTGTTCATTGTGCAGTTGCTGAGAGCTGGAGGTGATATTGCAAGGTTAGGAATAATAAAAATCTCCCTCCTATCAAGGAGAAAACATTCAAGAGTAAGGGCGTCTGGAAGGAAGTGCCACTGAAGAAAATATCAAGCCTCATAAGCAGCTACTGCAGATGAGCTTTTAATTAAAAGGAGAATAAAGAGAAACAGCAGAAGAAAGCTAATCAAAGGAGAAAGAAAAAGCAGAGAGGCCTGCTTGATATTTCTTTTGGGGTTTTGTTTGTTTTTTAAACTGCTGCTTTTTATTGTTTATGAAGCAAATGCTTAAACAAGCACTACTGGTGTTGTCAGTAATACTGTAACATTTGCCTTCAGTCCCTTTGTTGCTCAGGGAACATGTCAGAATTTCAGCACATTTAGCCTTGCCATTTACTTCACAAATCACAGCCGCAGAGTGGTACAGCCAAGCCAATTTTACTAGAAATGAAATGCTGAGGAAATGAAATTTCTCCAGTGGTGTTTCCACGTATTCTGGGTTTAGGGTAATCTTTTCATTAATTTGGTTCGGCAAAGATATAAGCTGTAAAAATACGGTATTCCTGTGGGATTAAATAATAAAGATCACTGGTCACAGTTAAAGAATACAATATTTGTACCTTTGTGGGTCCTAGTGCAAGCGTATATCAACAGAATATTTTTCAGAATATAAGCACCCAATATTAAAAAGGCGGATAACAGGAGATGGATGTAAAAGACAAAAAACTCTGAAGCCCTCAATGTAAATTCACAAACTGGTTTTGAACTAAGATGAAATGCCCTCTTCTAAATGAAATCCCTTTAGTCAAGGTATTTTTTGCTATAAATATTTTACCTTGCATAGTAACAATAAGCTCTATTTTTAAGGCATTTGCAGTGACCTTCAGGGCAGACAGCGCAAAGAAGCTGGTTGCACTGAATGAAATGTTGCTGAATTCCAGATGCGGGACACAGGCAGCTCCTGTGGCTGTCTCTGGCTAATCCAGCAGCTAGAAAACAATGTTATGGGAATGCACCATTTTTTACCCAACGAGAATTTAATTCCATATGTTTCTTTTGCACAGATTAAAGAGCTCAAGGAATGAGAAAATGGGAAAGGAAGCTTATTTTCTTCCTCATGTGTGAGAACTGCAAATAATTCTAATTAACTTTAGCAGGGGTCAAATGCACAGCCTCAGAGCAGAGTAACATCCATGGACAAAAATATTCCGAAACCACAGTGGTACTGTAATAAGATCGAGACATTCAGAAGCAGACACTTGACTTAACTCTTGTCTTACTGAAGCTGAGGTTTCCAAAGTCCCCTTTAGGATTTTCACTGTTGTTTAAAACGATTTGGAAGGCACTGGGAGACAAAGGTGGTGGGTGACAATGTAAAGCCTCCAGGCAGCTAAACACATGCATACCGAGGAGAAGAGCAGAGTGAAGGTCCAGTGCTTTTGCAAATCCACTCGAATGCTTCCAGTGCCTTCTACAGAATAAGGATATTTCCCTCCCTCGCAGTATGACGTAATAAATTGGTAGCAGAAAAATCAATGTTTATTTGTGAGCATGGTATGATTTTGATATTGCATGAAAGCTTGCACAATGTTAGGCATTTTCTCTATTTTAAAATACTCATGTTTTGAAATGAAGTGCAGGTTACTATATAATAGACTTATGGTAATAACTTGTCACAGTCTTCTAGTCTATAAAACACAAAGTTTGAATTCAGATAAATATTCACAATGAAAGTTTGGTCAAACATAAATGAAACTATTTAAGACAATTACAGATTTTCTCTCTGGTCATTGTTCTGGTAACTGGCATGTAGTAATGGCTTTTATGTAATAGAGGAAGTGATTTTGCAATTTGTTTTGCAGTAGGAAATCTGCCATAAGTCATCTGAATACTCAGTTGTAGGCTCAATCTCTCTCTCATATATTCTTTCGACATTGTGGATCCTTGTGTTTCCACAGAAGCATTATAAACATTAAAAAATAAATTGTGGAAGTATGCATTAGTAAATTACTTTATTTCTTCACAAAATATTTATATGATAATATTTCTTATTATGGAGAACAATAATATCTCTTGCCAAATTCAGGTTTCAAAATACTTGGATTTTCTGACTTTTTTCCTATTTCTCCAGTCTTGTTCCACTGTGAGGCACATTTGCATTGATACTATCCCGTAATTCCTTCTTCAGCTTAATTTTTATCTGAAATACACTACTATTGTTTTGCAATTTATTTGTTTAATGAACAGAAACAGAAATTGCAGGAAGGAAGCAATGAAGAGTAAAACAAAGTCTGCTATATCCTACTTTTTCCTGTGAATTACTTTCTAGGTCCCACCCCTTTTCTTTTCATATAAAGATACACAAGTGCTCCCATCCACGGAATAGCAAATTAGTGGAAAGCAGTTTCCAAGATATATTAATTTTCTCCCTTATGCCACTGCTGACGTCAGCAATAAATTTGTCTAGAAACACAGTTCCTCTTCTCCGTAATTGAACAGGTGTTTTGCTATCGATTCCAGCAAGATGCATTGTTTAGCTCTGCATTTTCTGTGTCTTGTATTCCAAATTATTGCTCTGAACAGGGAACTGCTCGGAAAGCAGAGCCATGTGTACATAATGGAGGAATCTTCTGCTTTAATAAAGCATTTTCTGGAATGTTAAAATTCAAGCCTCCCAGCGTCAGGGGCTCTGAGCATTTCAGAAACACTGCTTGGTCTGTGTTTAGTCTTTGTCCCTTTTGTGGCATGGCTAGATCTCTTCAGCACCAGCTTTAGCTGTTCTCTCACCGATTCTGTAGCCACAGACAAACGTGGCATCTTGTGTGTTAGATGTCCTGTGCTTCACATCAGTAATCCATTCACAAAGTTGTTCAATTTGGAAGTGACACATCTGATTCGCTTGATGTTCCCTTTTGCAGCAGGGCAGAACTGGGGGGAACGTGAGGCAGAGCACTAGCTGATGACAGAGGCAATAAGGAAAAAAAGAGGACCGTGAGACAACAGAAGGAGTTTAAAAGCAAATTAACCCTGTTTGCAATTAACAGCTCATGAGAAAACCTGTGGAGCAAAACCTTCCAGATGGACAATGTGATGACACCTTCATAGGTTGAATGTCTTCTGTAGAGACACTCCTTAGTGTATAAATATGGTACCCAAAATTATTTCATACCATTGAAAATATATTACAGAGGTTAAAAGAATAAGGACACTTCCCACCA
Organism: Pygoscelis adeliae; assembly: GCF_000699105.1. NCBI lineage: Eukaryota > Metazoa > Chordata > Aves > Sphenisciformes > Spheniscidae > Pygoscelis > Pygoscelis adeliae. The sequence continues at coordinate 83,612 of NW_008823935.1, read as the reverse complement.
AACACTAAATTCAAATAATGTAGGATACAATATTTCTTATTCTAGTTGTCAAACTGTGTACAGTTAAATAAATGATCTGATTGAGAGAGCATTCCAGCATGTTTCAAAATATGATCAAGAAGCCAGAGAAACACAACATCGGTCTTAGAGTGGCTTTTAGAGTAAGTCAGTGGCAAAAATGGTAGACACTGCTACACAACCATGTTGGGCAATGGAGGACCCGTCAGGCCATGAGGGCTCTGGACCAGGCGGGTCCAGTCTACAGTTCTGCCAGCAGGAACAAGAACATGGAGAGTACAGGTAGCAGATACATCTGGAAATGCATTTATAAAGGCACTTTGAAAGTGTGAGTACAGCAACTGTGTGCAGTACTCGTACTTAAAAATGGAGAAGCATAAAGTGTAGGACGTCAGCAGAAGGCTAGCTCTAGAAACTGCTCATTTAGTGCTTTGCAGTCTCCCTGCCACCGGCTGCCACCTTGCTGAACACGTGCTCCCCGCCTGGGGTTGTGAAGTGTTCTCCTCCAGATGCCCTAGATGCAACTCAAGCCCTCATTCTGCCCTTCCTGCCTCTGACCAAGGTCTATAACAACCACCTCACAGAGATAAATACCTCTCCCCCTACCTGTATCTATCTGTTCCTTCTGATGTTGCTGAATGTGCTCCACATCTGAAGCTCTTGCTGACTCTCCTTTCTGTGGTGCTGTCCTCTCCTGTGTCTATTCCTCCTCCCTAGCACCACTTTAAGATTTCTTTCAGGTATCCCTCCTTTTCCTTGGTCCCTGACTACTCTCACTCTAGGCTTTCTAGAAAACTCTCTGAGCTTTCTTTGGATGATATCATCTGCCTAATATGCTCCAACTGCTATATTTAACCTTAAACAAACCTGCAATTCTTTTAAACTATTGTTACTCACAAGTAGTCTCCTTTTATCAAATACAGTATTTCTTTCTTCTTTTCTTTGGATATCTGATCATCAGCTTAAACTTAACTTGGATAAGACTGAGCTCCTTTCAATCTCTCGCCAACTCCCATGCTTTTCTCAATCACTGATCACACCAGCACTTTATTTTCTGTCACCCTGGTTCACAGTCTGACTGCAAGTTTTAACACTTCTTTCTCCCTTGCTCTACATATCTACCTTTTGCCATGTTTATCTTCCCAGTACTTTCTAGACTGTAGTCCTTCCTATCTACTCTTCTAACAATTCCAGCCAGATGATCACCTGCATGCATCTTGGATACATTACCCTCATCCTGGCCTTTCCCAAACTTAGGGCGTCATCCTTCAGCATTCAAAGAACAAATGAACTTATCTTCCTCACCTGCAGTGAATCTTTTCCTTACGCTCCTATTCACCATCATGTGAAAGTTCTTGTTTTGCATCTCCCTTATATTCAGTGTCAGTGATGATTGCTTTGAAAGTCCAATTTCCCGCTAATTCACAAGCACCTTTACTTTCTTCCCCCCTACTGCTTCTTGCACTCAAACTGCTGCCTTAGAGAGGAAAGCATAGCAGATATATGGATCAAGATGTAGTTCAGTCACATAAAACAAGAACAAAAAACCCAACAAAACAACAAAGCCACCTGCAGAGGCTGTGTGGGAAGGAGTAGGAGTAGGATATAAGGTTTATTTACTTTAGAGTTTTCAAATGATTCAGAATGATGAGGTTGCAGCCCAGGTTTTATTACTGTCCTTTTAACAGCTGTGCCTTCTCTCACCGTCTGATGTGCCGTGACTTGTCTAACTTCCAAACATTTTGCAACACCCAGCTGTGTGACCATCTATTGATGAAGTTAACATTCCTGAGAGTGGGTTTTTAAGTTAAAATTAAAACACTATTAAAGCACTATTTTAAGCTGACCTTTAAAACTGGTAATAACCAAGTAGTGGGAGCTGAGGATAAAGTGTTACTGCTTTTGTTAACTTTTATTTTGTATCCCTCCTGTTCATGTACAGTTAAAAGCATGTCAAGGACGTTACAGCTCAATGATGAGTATTTTCTGAATAAACACATTCAAACAAATAATCATTCTCATTTGCATTAATACAGTCTCTTCAAGTTTCTAGTAGACTGAGGCAACATGCAGATGTAAAAGGAAGGACAACCCCTTCTCCAAAGGGTTTATAATCTTAACATAAGGCAAGATGCAGTAGTTAAAAAAAACAAAAGGAGACTCAGGAGGTAATGGGTAGCCACAGGTCTCCAGTAGTCACACAACCAATTTTTGGGAAGGCTGGTGATGTACGCCAGACAAAGGGCTTTTATGATGTTGTTAGCAGAGACAAAGGAACACGTTAAACACAGGTATGTTAGTTTACCACTGCCCAACTTGGAATAAGCAAGCAGTGTTTAAAGGTCATCATGCTATATGAATCATAGGGA
>NW_008823935.1:64545-81204 GCF_000699105.1 Pygoscelis adeliae | reverse complement strand
TTTGAAGGAAGAACACTATGGATTTGGGTAAAACACTGCACTTTTTACTGTTACTTCAGTGCCTTTCTCCTCTCTTGCTTTTTATCACACTCACTTACACATCCTCCTTCCTCTGAGATTGTCATATTTAACAGTTCCTCATAAGCAGAGGCTGTATCCATCTTTCTGGCTGCACAGTCCTTAATATGAGGGAGCCCTAAGCAAGGTGTAGCCTGTGGTTACTAGGAAAACTATCATCACACCTATTCTGCACTTCTGTGCCCTTTGCTTTGCTTGCAAAGTTAAACGAGAAATAGAAACATCAACATTTGGAGCACTGAGATCTTTAAAACCCTGCCTGCATATCCCGCCTGTACACTGAATGGGGCATAAGCTGTCAGAAAGGTTATATCTGGGCATACAATTTAAACTGATGATAGAAATGGTCAACAAGACCTAGGTTCTTAAATCACTTGAATAGGTTTAACACCTGTATATTGATCCTACAGGTCATGCATCAAAATCTTCATAGGGCACAATTGCACCTGTATCACATAGCCCCATGGGAGGGGGACTAAGTAGAGACAGATGAAGAGTGCCCCACCAGCCCCATCTGCATCCTGAGACTTCCCTCCACTGCCAGGAATGCACACTGCACACCACACACTGCGCACTACACACCATGCACCGTTCACTGCACACCATGCACTGCAGCACTGCACGCTGCAACACTGCACACTGCTCATGACACAGCAGCACGGCACACACCAGCTGCTCTGGAGCCACGCACTGACCATATGCACTCTCCATAAGGCCTATCTCAAAGGATACAACTGCATGAATACCTTAAGTCAGACATTTCACAACATTCAACCACTTGACCTCACAAATCTAAATCATATTTGCTTTGTTTGTAATTTCCTTTTTATTTAAGAGGCTGGAAACAAATTTTGTGAAATACACCAGGACCACTGCCACTTTTCTTCAGTGTGGCTTGAGCCACAAGCTTTCAGCAAAGAGCTCCTGGCACTCTATAAAAGTTCAAGAGCTTTTAAAGAGCTCTTGAACTCTATAAAACCAACCAGATCTGCTGTTCCCAGATGATGGCTGTTACCTTAAGGGGGTGGCTGGCTGCTGGGAACATGTGCTTGGACCAAGAGGTGGTCATGGTAGCACAGTCTCATTTCCCTCTGTTACGCCCTTTTACTGTGTTTCTGCTCCAGTATCATCTTGGCAGGCTGTCAAAATTTTCCTGAACCAAATGAGCCAGAAAAGGTATATGGTGACTTCTGGCAGTGTGTATTTTAGCAAAATCTAAAGAGATTTCCTGGGGTAAAGTAAACAGTCTTTGTAACCTGAGGGCTTTCTCCCCACTCAACGATGCAATGCCTGCAATGGTGTTAGTAGCTCAGAAAAGACAAGACTGGAAATATCTAAATAAATGAATGAATGAACGGAATGTTATAGGCAGGGAGCCTGAACATAGGAGTTAATCTAAGCAATCATAATAATTTATCAAAGAAGTCATAGTTTGGCTAACTAATGTGCTCCCAATCAAGAATGAAAAAAAGACCCTTAGGTTGGATGATTGCATCCAGAGGGTAGTGGTCAATGTCTCAATGTCCAGATGGAGATCAGTGACGAGTGGTGTCCCTCAGGGGTCCATATTGGGACCGGTACTGTTTAGGATCTTCATCAGTGACATAGACAGTGGGATTGAAAGCACCCTCAGCAAGTTTGCAGACAACAAGCTGAGTGGTGCAGTTGACACGCCAGAGGGACGGCATGCAACCCAGAGGAACCTGGACAAGCTTGAGAAGTGGGCCCATGTGAACCTCATGAGGTTCAACAAGGCCAAGTGCAAGGTCCTGCACCTGGGTCGAGGCAACCCCTGGTATCAATACAGGCTGGGGAATGAAGTGATTGAGAGCAGCCCTGCTGAGAAGGACTTGGGGGTACTGGTGGAGGAACAGCTGGACATGAGCCAGCAATGAGTGCTCACAGCCCAGAAGGCCAATCGTATCCTGGGCTGCATCAAAAGCAGCGTGGCCAGCAGGTGGAGGGAGGTGATTCTGCCCCTCTACTCTGCTCTGGTGAGACCCCACCTGGAGTACTGCGTCCAGCTTCTGGAGTCCTCAGTACAGGAGAGATATGGACCTGCTCGAGCAGGTCCAGAAGAAGGCCACAAGAATGATCAGGGGGATGGAACATCTCTCCTATGAAGACAGGCTGAGAGAGTTGGGGTTGTTCAGCCTGGAGAAGAGAAGGCTTTGGGGAGACCTTATTGAAGCCTTCCAGTACTTAAAGGGGGCTTATAAGAAAGATGGCAGCGAACTTTTTAGCAGGGCCTGTTGCGACAGGACAAGGGGGAATGGCTTTAAACTAAAGGGGGTTAGATATAGCTAGATATAAGGCAAAAATTTTTTACACTGAGGGTGGTGAAACCCTGGCAGAGGTTTCCTAGAGAGGTGGTGGCTGCCCCATCCTGGAAACATTCAAGGTCAGGTTGGACGGGGCTCTGAGCAACCTGCTCTAGTTGAAGATGTCCCTGCTCACAGCAGGGGGCTTGGACTAGATGACCTTTAGAGGTCCCTTCCAACTCAAACCATTCTATGATTCTATGATTCTATGTTGGGCAGTTAGCTCCATTCCTTTATCAGTTCCTAGATGGTGCGTTGGCACCGTATTGAGGATGAAAATCTGAAGAGAGCAGAATCCTTCACTAGCTATTTGCAGGCTATTTAAGGGGAAGCAATGGATATATCTTTCCCAATACTTAACATATAAAACTTCACCAAGTCAATATATTGCAGGAGAATACAGCTACGTACCTCAGTAAATGATTTTTTAAGACAAAATGTAAAAGGATTTTAAATATTAAGAAAATAGTAATGCGACTGGACATTACTATTAAACAACTATTACATCAGTATAAGAGTATGTTGTTTTCCTTTTACATTAGTAATCTGGAGGAAAGAACATGTAGTCTGTAAAGGGGGAGGGGAGAGTCTGTATTTCAGAGGGTAATTGGTTCTGGGTGGTTTGGAGGGAGTAATGCAAATACAGACCCATGTTCTGTAAATTAGTGCTGTCATTAAGTAAAGGAGAAAACTTATAGCTAAGTATACTCACATTGAAGGTATGCAATAAACACTGGTATGTAGATAAAACTCTAGCACTTACCAGACAAACCGAGTTGCTAACTGAAAGGGGTCTCTCTCTTCTCCTTCAACTGCCTGACTCTTTTTGAAATTTCTTTTTATGTATTATGCTGCTTTTGTGCTTATAGAAATGCACTCTTCCTTGTATCTTGCCCTTATCAAACCAGCTTTTTTATGGAAGTCTGTTTAATGGCAGGCAGACATAATTTCTATCCTTTAAGGTCACGCTACTCTCTTCAAAGGTTAGGACATATGCTAGAGTTAGGGTGGCTTTTTGAGGTATCTACATTATGGCTTTTAAAAAAAGACTTGTAATGGGCAACATGTTCCTATGGAAATACCATATATTATTTAAAAATGATAGTCCTCAAGGAATTTACTCCCATAGATAATTTATGAAGCATAATCTATCCCTATTTACAGATAGTTTAGAAAAAGGTGTTCTTTCTCACTTTTATAACAACTGGCATGTAGTAAACACATTAATACTAACCAGCCAGCAATTAACAGCTTCACAGATTACACCTGGCTTTCCTGAAAGCCGCAAAACCATGAACTGATGGGCAACCTGAGATTAAAGCTCTCAGCAAGAATAAAAACAAGCCCAGCGATCTCTGAAGCAAAAATCTGAGTGGCTGGAGAGAGCTGCCCTGGAGCGAGCAGCGCTGGCACTTGTCACATCCTCAGGGAAGTGGTTTCCTGAGTCATGGTTTTTGCCAAGAATCTGGTCTTAACAGCATTTCCTATGTTTGTTTTTTTTTTTTTAATTATAACCCCCTCCCATTTTGGCTTATTCCTCTCCATATAACTCCTCACACCCGCCCCCAGGGGCCCAAGCGGGGAATAGAAATGCAAGGTCAAATATTAAGGGATTTAAGTAATTTCTAGTATTTAGTAATGACTTATGAAGCCTTTTATATCCCACACTTGTGAAAGACCTGATGCAAACATATTTAGAGTCTCTTGTAAGGTATCAAAATCTGCTGTGATAAGACGTGATTAGAAAAGTGATCTTCCAGGATTTCCGATTTTAATTGGTCTGGAAGACTTGATATAAATCCTATTAGCAGTTCCAGTAAATGTATAAGCTAAAATGTATTGATGGAGAAGGAAAGATTTCTTTGAATTTAAACTCTAGATCATGCCAAAGGGGATTTCTCCATTTTGTCTTAGTTTATATTTCTAAGCAATATTCTCCTGAAGCCCAAAGATGAGTACATTACATTCAACCAGACTGGAGGTCACAAATTTACGGATCTTTCCCAAGATCTTTATCAGAAACAAATCTATTAGTTTAAGACCAGCTTTGAAAAACAGCAGTTCTTCTCTTAAGGACATGGCTATTTCAAAAAGAATCAGATCTCTACACATTTGTGGATCTTCCTCAGTGAATTGGAGGTAAGTGCGTGCAGCATTAAAATGATCTAAAATTTGTGGAAGGCAAAATAATTAGATTGCTAAATAAAACTCTGGCCAGGACAGTCACAAAAAGAGGTCTCTTACTCTAAGCTGCTCCTTATATGCAAGTGTAGGCATATCAGATAGGAGCAAGAGGATAAAGCTACCCGGGAGTGTGGCATTGCTGGGGCTGCGTGGAGGTCTGGTTGCATCCATCTGAGAAGAGCATCAGCAAACTGGACACAGAAATGGGTCCAGAAAATGCTTAGAGGAAATGTACAGTGAGAAACTTCAAGAGCTTAAGCTATTTACCTTACCAAAATTAATAGTGAAAAATGACTTGGTTTTAATGTATAGATGCCTACAGGGGAGAAAATATAGAATATTATAGGTCCCTTAAGTTTCCCAGAGAAAAACCTAATAAAAAGATATAGTTATGCTGAAACCAATTGAATTCAAATTGCTCTCTGATTTTAATAGTGAGGATGGCTAACGACAGAGGGCAATGGCTCCAAGTTCTTGCTTCTCAATTTTTTAGCGGAGGGATTTGACCCAGGGCTGCCCACATGCCCCTGGAGTTTGGGCAAAGCTGATCCAGAGCCCCAGGGGGGGGCGAACGGACGACGCTTAGGTGCTGAGGAGAGAGCTGTGAATCTGGTGAATCTGAGCTGACTCCCTGCAGCTCCAAAAAAGGCCATCCCTTATCTATGAATCACAATTTGAGAGCTGCGTGAGGGATAAAAATGTTTGTTATTTAAACAACTCTGTGCAAGATTGTTTTATAATTGCCAAATAATTCAATATTCCAGGAAGAATTTTCTCAAACTGGGCTCAACTTGCTGCATCGTGGCTCACAAATCTTAGTTTACTCCAATCCAAGCTGATATGTTATTTGTTCTTGAAGAAAATTGAAACTGAATTTTGTAAACAGCATTATAATCTATTCTTTTTTTATCATGATTATTATTGCTGTTCTTATTGTTATTATTACAATATTTGAATGTTTTTATTATCCTTTGTTAAATGCTCACAATCTGCTCAGAATTGTAGAAGATGCAGTAGACAACACCTGCCCCCGAGTGCATATAATTTCAGCCTCTGATCTGGCAATTTAAAATGCATGGCTGGAATCCACATTAAAGTTAATGGTGCTCCACTTGAGCACAGCGGTCTGCCTGAGCATTGTAAATTGCAGGATCGGGGCCATAAGTATTTGCATGTGGATATAAGATTCCCCTTAGTCTCTTAAAGTCAAAGCTTACAGCTAGAGCAGAGTGTGATTTCCGTACCTTGGAAAGACACAAGAACTGCTCTGAAACCAGGGGTGCAGCTTTACGGATTTGTGGTTGTTTTCCTTACTTTGGGTGGAAACCTTTCTCTGACCCAAATTTTGTGTGAACCAGAGGCTCCTTCAACCCAGCAGCCTGCCAATGAAATGACTGTTGGCGTCGGCTTTGCTATGGACAGGGGGTCTGGAAATTGCCCATGGCTCTGGGGAAGAGCTGGGAGGTGCTGCCAAGAGGTACCCGGCACCTCCGGAATCCCTTGCTGGGGACGGACAAGCCAGCAGCACTTGCTGCCAGGGCTGGGACCCTGGCTCCTGGACCAGCCCTGCACCTCATGGGGACACCTGCACCACTACAGGTCTCCTGACAGGAGCTGCTAGGAACGCCAAATCCAGCTCTGGGGTCACTAAAAGAGCCAACCCAAGATGTTTTGAAGAAAGCTATTTAGGTTCAGCGAACTGGTGTTTCTGGAGGAAATTATGTTCTTCAGAAAAAAATTCTCCTCGGATCTTCAGTCACTTTAATTACTCAAGTCTGTCTGAGTCCAATTTACTTGTGTGCTTAAAATTGAAAAATGCATGAGTAAAAAAGAAGAACATAGCCAGTGGAAATGAATTCCCTGTTGCACTTTTGTTTCACTAATTAAAGAAGAAACTGATGCAGCTGAGGACGAGGAAGGCTGTGGAAGTGATTTGCACGCCAGGCATTTGGGAAGGGCACCCTTCCCACGCAGTGCTCTGAATCTGAACAGAGCGCGCAGCATCCACCACCAAGCATGCGCTTCTATATTTAGAGGAGCCTAGCAAAACCTACTGAGTATAGGATGTTGAACAGAAACAGCAATTTTCATCAGTGTATTATCTTCCCCCTCTTTACCCTGATTCTTCAGGAGAAAACAGTCAGCTAAACTCTAGCTGCTATTAGCAAAAATAGCAGCAACCCAACTGGAAGTAATTTCACTGTTGACTGCATTGCAGTGTATACAGCTGATTTCATTCCAGATTCGGGGGAGAGCAAAAGTATCATGGCTGTGTTGTCCTTGACCTCTAAGAGGTACAGCTAGTCTCCTGGCCCAGTCAGTGTGATGCAGGAATAATATTTCTCTCTCTGAAATGGCAAGTGGTTTTTTATTTTGCTTTTCTCCTTTCAGATTACCTATGAATTTTCAAGCCAGCTCCAGATGGTTACTGGAACTGAGCTGCCTCGTTAACTGGGTTGTCAGTGGCTCCATCCCCTCTTACCTCCAACGTGAGCCTGCCTCCCTCCTCTCTCCCCTAACTGAGTTTCAATTTCCAATTTGCTTTTCTTGCGTGCTACCCTCTTGGACCAGCAAATATCCTCCAAAGTCATCGGGCCACTTCTGTTAGAATATAAGATCACAAAAATTACAGCTGGAGAAGAGCATGCTGCCCTCTTAAATGCGAGAAGGTGAGTGTAGCACGGGGTCAGGTCCTGCCCTCAATTATACTGGTACAGATCTGGAGGAATTTTGTTTTCTTCAGTGACATTAATCCTGTTAACTGAAAGTCAAGAGTGCTGCCTGCGCATTTCCCTTTGTACCCCTTCCCCTTCTCCACTTCAGTTTATAAATGATTCCTATCATAAAGGATTTGGGGATATTCTGTATAGCAGAAGGTTTATAAATATTAATGATATCATACCCTGCACGATGTGAGACACAAGACAAGTAGTCTGTTTAGAAAGAGCTCGTTTATCCTCTGTGGGCAGTGCAAGCATGGCCAATCCAAGACAGCTTGAATTTATGAGGTGCAGAGATTTCAGGGGAAGGGAGGACCAGGTATTCACCTTTTCCTGCAAATCTAAAACTGTCCTGCTGCAACACAGGGTTTGATCTCCCAGGTAAAGCTCACTCTCTTCAAGGAAATATCTTCTCCAGAATTTTTAAAGATGGAGGAAGACGTGCCTTACCTCTTGCTTCTCTTCCTCACCTTCCCTCTTCAGGTCCTTCCTGGTCTTCTGTGTTTTTCCCTTCTGGTCTCTACCTCTCCTCTCTGTATTGATTCTCTCTCTGTTCTCCTAATTTATCCAGGAGCTTTCTTCACTTCAGCCCTTTTCATTTCTCTGCCCACTGGAGAAGGCCCATATCCTATACATGTTTTCAGGTTGTGAAAAGGAGAAATTTAGCTTAGATACTTGTGTAATTACTTCATATTTTTAGGAAGCACAGCTTGGAAAAATTGCTCTAATTTGTGTAATTTTTCTGGAATCATGCTAGCACAAAATTTAAGTAATTGGAATATGCTTTTAAACTAAAAATCTACCACACTGGATGCTTCTTTAAAAATTTCTGTTTGTAGTTGGATAATTACCAGTATCTTTATACTCTCCTCAGTTCTGCCGTAGAGCATTTTTTGAGTAAAATTTCTGTGGAAACTTTGTTTGAATGTCAAAGTAACCGAAGGGCTCTGTCTAGATGCTCTGTGCCTGCGCGGGACCACCAGAGGCATTCTCACAAGCCAAATTGCATCCCCATGGGAGCTGCCTCTGGTGCAGTCACAACCTGCGACAAAAACTCAGCTGCGTGTCAGTGCTGTAAAGAGCACTGAACGTGCATCTATAATTAATGCCTGTAGTCTTCAGCAGAGCTGCTCCTGAATGCGAAGAGTGGGAAGTTGTCACCTGTCCTGTGTAAAACAGCCTCAAACACAAAGATGCTGGAACGTCTTCCCACAGCTTTGGTGATGGTCTGTGCCCCATGAGTGCACAACAATAGAAATAGTTATTTCTAAGGCTTTTTTTTTTCCTCAAAAGAAAAGTTCTGCCCTCAATCTATACATAATTTTTTCCATATTTTGTTGTCTTTTCCCGCATTAGTATTACACATAAGCAATTTCTGCTTGGGTAAATACCAAAACTCTGCAGTGGAGCAGGAGAAAAAGCTCAGCATTCCTCAGGGGGCCGGGGTCTCCCCCACCCCAGCTTGATACGAGTCACCTCACCACAGGCACGAAAGCATCCAGATATAGAGCAGAACTTCCCTGTCTCTAGACTTCATGCTGGTTCAGCTGTGTTTTCCCTGAAGTTAACACTGACATGCTTTAATACCCCTATTTATCTCCAGTCCTACACATCTAAACCAGGGGAACCTTAAGCATTCAGTTTTGTGTTAAAACATCTCCTGAAGCTGTCTTAAACCTCCCTTTCAGTTCCTGACTTTTTGCTCAGTGATGGTGATGCCAAAGGGAAGCGGGGGTGTCCATGCAGGAGGGTCCCACTGGAGGAGGAGCAGGGTGTTACTTGGTGTCTCTGGCCTTTCTGAAACGGCTGAAGAAGACCCATGTCGGCATTGCTGGCAATTACATGGGATGGACACTTGTTTGCTAGGAGCTCCATGTAAGCCATTTCATTTTACAGCCACCAAATGGCAGCGATTTCTGGAAGGAGCTCTGCTGTCTCTCACAAGCAAACAAGCACAGCCATACGCAGGTTCACTGCTATGTTATTAGTGCACCAGGAGCGGCAGCAATCCCAGTATAAAAGCCACAGAATTACACTCGGAAAAATGACCACCCTAGAACTTAGGGAGTATTATAGTGTATTTTACGCCAGATAATTAGATTTGTATTCAGACAAGAGCTTTGCAGAAGTAAATGCAACTGCCAGTTATGCAGCATTTTCCTGGTGCATCAGGATTCCAGGCACAGCCGTGAGACTGACGGGACTCTTCGCAGTGGCCAGGCGGTAGACACAGCAAAAACCTGCGTAACACTTCAGGAGATAAAATAAATTTGATTTAAAGGTCCTGTTGTTTTTAAACAGCAAAGATATTCTGGAAGTATTTTAAAACTAGTATAATAAATTTGTCAGAGTTCCCATTAAATTCAGTAAGACAATTCATGAAAATGATGGGCACTAAATAAATTCATACAGTATTTTACTAATTAAAGAAAATATCTCTGTCCATTTGAAAAGGACTCTGAAGATACTGAGAAATTTAGTACATCAGAACAACAGTTCTCTAATATCTTCATTCATCTTGCATAAAATGCAGCTGCTTTGTTGGCTCTGTACATATTTATGTGTAACATGTTGCATTTTAAATATAAACCGATGTGATAGGGCTTTTTTTTTTTCTTCTTGTTTGCTTTGAACTAATAGAACATATGCTAGCTTGTTATTAGAAATCAGAGGGTCTTTTAGAGAAAATCATTCTGTGAATAAGTAAATGACTTTGAAATAAGTAAGGGACAAAGCCAACTACAGCCTTGGTCTCATTCACACCATGGATTAACTGTTGAATAATTCTGCCATCACTGAACCCATTTGTGCATCAGTTTATTTTTCAGTTTGTTTATCTGAGAGTTAGGTATAAAAAGAGTAGTTTATCGAACGGGTGCTTTTTGCTTCCCCATAAACTAAAGAATCATTTACAATGTCATCCCTGGACAAAAACAAACAAAAAAAAGTGTATCTGCATGCTCGGGCAATTACCACAGCTATGCCATGAAACAACTCAGGTAGAATATTTTAGACTTACCAGCCTTGGGAGAAGTGTGAAGATAGCATTTGAGTAATGCCAATTTACTGTAATTCCCAACTGTTTTACATAAAAGAACAGAATGTTTTAAAATAAACATTGGAAAATAGCTCCACTGATGTGCTTCTGCTTAGGAACTAGTCAAAACCCGACAAACCACCAGAAGAAAATCACTGCAAAGCGTTGGGGAGGTTTTCCTCTGTAAGCATCCAGAAAACAGTGGTGTGGACAATGCAAGGTAAAAGGATAAATAAACAAAGTGCATGCCAATTTAAAACTCAATAGTCTGGAGATTTACCAGATGGGTTCTGCCTTAATATTTCTCAAAGGCTTTTGAATCCCTTCTCAAATATTTTTCACTCCCATCATCTGAACTTCTTCATTGTTCCTTTAGAAAAGCTGTGGAATATGTGATTGCTGCCTCTGCAAGTCCCTTGGAGGTACTTGGGAGAGCGTATGCAGCATTTGGCTCTCCAAGACTGCAATTAAATCCCAGGGTTGCTTGTCAGGTCAAGAATTGTGTCTGAGCAAACTTCAAGGGCTCAGTGTCTTTGGACTGATCATCTGTAGCAGGGCTGAAACCCCAAGGAAGACTTCAGATTTCTGTGGACAGCTGAGATAGGTTAGTCTCTGTAACAGTGATCAACATTGGCAGGGCTCCACTTTAGGGAAGCCAGCGGTGATGTTGCTTTTCATCACCACCAGCAGACATATCACTCTTCATACCCTCTCAGGAGACCTAAAAAGAAGAGAAAACAGGGTTACAGGAGGAACGTCTGAGGGAGTGAGCAAACAAGATACAATTCTCTGCAGATGCTGGGAGGGAAGTGAGACCTCGGTACCACTCGCATGGGAAATTTGGAGCAAAGGAAGCTCCTCTTTTCTTCTCACTTCTTCCTAGGGCTTTAGGGGTACCTTGTTTTAACAAAGAGGGTTGCCACATCCTCACCTCCTGCTGCAGAGCAGGAGGCCAGCAGGAGTAATGCCGCCGTAATGACACAGTGACGCCAGCAGGAGTATTCAGAGGGGACCCAGCCTGAGCAGCAGGGTCAGGCCCCTCCACGGTGCTTTGTAACGGGCTGTCACGGTGCTAGACTTGTATTGACTCTGCATCTGCTACTCGAAACAAAGGCTGTGTACCTATATCCGTAGTATATAAATATGGAGCAACTTTGTGGTTTTGAATAGATTTATTCCTCATTTACCCTGCTCTCATAGAGGTATTGACCCAGATAAACCAGTGAAAAAGCCACAGGCTTGGTGATTGTAAAATTCTACCATTCCACATGGGATGTGACCTTCTTCTTATTAATTACAAAATGCTCCAGCTGATTAACTCTAATTTGATTCCATAGTTTAAATATCTTCTGTGCAAAACAGAATTTGGGTGGGAAAAAATGAGAGTAAAGAAGGAGATTTTGTTCTGTGCGGCAGTCCCATCTGTTCTGGATGTTCTGTGCTTTAATTCTAATTGCATAAGGACAGGCCCACCCGGGAAGTGACATTTGTAGAGTTAGCCCACCCCAGGATGTCAAATTTTTTAAAATGCAGAATAAAAAATATAAAACATTAACAAGGAAGATGTCATGGACCCCAAAGAGATTTTTCTATTTTAATCTATGTGAAATAGTTCATCTTTTCCCTAGACAATCTACATTTTTTACCATTCTCAGACAAGCAAGGAATCATGTCCGTAGTTTTGCCATCTTATTATCATCAAGCTGAAACAATCTGCACAATCCTCAACAATACGCCAGTGAAAACGATATTATTCTCCCTTGCATCACACTGGTTTTAAGCCAGGTAACTCTGCTGATGTCAAAATTGAGACACATTGCTGTTTGACTGACATAACTCAGACTTTGTATATTTATTACACAAACAGCTTAATAAGTACCATATGGTTTAGGATGTGGGAGCACCACCAACATTTCAAGAGACTATGAAAAAACACATCTGAACACCAGTTCCCAGCCAGGAAGCGGGTACTGGGAAAATGCTGAAACGGCCCCACCTGGCGCTGGATCTGAAGGAGCCCATCACTAGCCAGGCCCTTCCTATGCCCCCGAGCCTTGTTTTCCCTTCCCAGGGTCTGATCAAAGTCACCTGAACCCTTCAGGATAAGGGAGAGCATTCCAAGCTGTTCAAATTATGGAAAACTTCTGCTGAATTTTCTCACGCATCCTCTCATGCAGCTGCAGGTCCTTTTATCAGTATCTATCCTTCCAGGCTATGGGTAGGAGGAATTAGAAACAAGATGAAGCCTGCTTGCTTGGGTCACGTTTGCACAGATGCTCACACAAATATCCCTCCAACCCTGTGCACATGGGTAGCCTCAATGGCATAAATGGGATGATGCACGTAAGGCCTGGGAGGTATATGCGTGTATAAGACTGCAGGAAGAGAGAGAGGGGAGGTTTTTTCAGCAAGAATCTTCCAAAGTTAAAAACCCCCAGCCCTCAGCTCAATCCACTGGGATCTGTCTGTACATATATATATTTGCAGACAGCTCATGTAATTATGGTAATTATTGTACAGCCCTAAAAACTTGGTGCTAGCTGTGTTGCTCTGTCATTAATTGCTAACTTCCTAACAGGCTTCTCCTTCCCATGCAAATTTTGAACTTCATATCTACATTGCTCGCTAAGGCAAGATGCACTGGAAAATTAATGAAAAATTTAGCCATATTGTTAACTTAGCAGCATTAGCTTCTGGATAAAGGCTGGTGAAGCATAGCTCTACATCTCATCTTAGAAATGCCCGGACAAGCTACAAAGACTGGCATTTGATATATAAAAGTGTCCTTACATTGATGGCACATAGACTTGCAAATACTGGAAACTATTTTAGCCTAACACAGTCATGGGGTTGTAATTATATGTAGTGCCTCTTCCTGGGAGAAGGAGGCAGAAGGTCTCATCTCATTTTAAACTTTATCTTAACCTGAAGCTTTCCTAGGGTCTTCCTACCATCTTCAAGGAGAGCACAACTCTCTTTCCAGCAAATAAATTTCATTTTTTGACATCTGTCATCCTCTGTATAAAAATATACATTATATTAAAGGCCAAGCTCTATTCTCACATAGCAATATCAATCCAGAATAACCCAGCAGAGTGATGAAATTAAACATCGAAGGCTGGCTTAACTGGAGTTACTGCAGTTTGATACTGGTAACAGAGAACAGAATTTGGCCTGTGAGATATGTTATGTGTGTGCCTCTGTGTCTGTGTGGATTGTTCCTAAGAGGAAGAGACCCTGGGATAACCTAAGTAGACTAAAGTTATCCCACTGGCTTTCCTGTGGCGTGACTGGGCTTTGACTGAGTCCCTGTCACACTGGGAGCATCGCTGTTCTGCATCCTTACCTGTTGCTGTGTCAGGAGACTCTTTTGCTTCAGTAGCTGCAGGCTGAGTAGTGAGCATGAAAAGAGAGGGTGGCAGAAGACACTTTGGATGCATCCCTTTGGACAACAGAACATATTGAGATACATAACTGCATCTGCAAATGTAACCTTAGAAGTATTCTGCAAACAAGGGATGGATTATTTTCTGGAAATTTCTCCTCAGCCTAAGAACTTAAAAAGGAAAAATTGCTGATTTGCCTGCTTAAGGCTTCTTTGGTAGCTAGGAAACAATTGCTGCCTCATCTATATCATGTTGTGTTATTCTTAGGAGAGGTTGCTCACTACTTGATGAATTGTTTAGTAAAAAACTTTAGTCAAAGGTGCTTGATCTGTGGTCAGAGCAACTGTTTGCATATGTCAATACTGAAGTGGCAACGAACTCTGTGGGTCAGAGGTGAAAATACCGACCCATCCCAGGGCATGCAAGATTTGCACTGCTGAATGCAAATGGAGAGTGTACGTGAAAACATGTTAAGTGAAGCACCAGCCTCTTTTCTTTGTATTAAGGGGGTAGTAAGTCTAAGCAACCACTTGCACACTGGCTTTCCTGTTCTTAGCCCTCCAGGGAAAGCCTTCTTGGGCTGCAGCCTGGAGACAAGCATGTTGGCTGCTCAGCTGCTAAACCCTCTGCACGTTGAGGAAGTTCCGCTTCATAGTTTCCCCTCTTTGGCCTCTAGTGTTGCTCTTTACCCACAAGCAACCTTCTCAGCCAGGGCATCATTATGGGAGCAGAGGGCTCCCCAGTGACATGTGCTGTGCTCCACACCAGCATGTTGCATGTCCTCCCCTGCTGTCTGCAGAGGTGGCAGCTCTGTGCTAATTAAAGAGCTGTGCCAGTTAGCTGCATCTAGCCTGTGAGTCAGAGCAGCAGATTACAGAGTCTGTTTTGGAGTCTAGCTCCAGTGTGGATCATTTACTGTCAGAAGTGGCTTTCTTTTTGGTTCCTTCTATTTTGTCTTGACTTGCCTCAGAGGAACAAGTCTTTCAGAGGAATGCACAGTGGAGCAGCTCCTTTCTCCATTGCTACTGATTTACACCTGGCTTCTTTGAGACACTTGTGCTCCCTCCTCCCTCAGGCAAGTGCTGAGCTCTCCAAGGGCAGACTACATTTGTTTATACCACTCCCACAATCAAGTCAAACAACTTGCTTCTCATTTAAATTGTGCAGAAGTCTGAGCTATAAGCTGCATGAGTGGCAGAAGAATATGGCCCTTAGCATCTGCGAAAAGAAACTGGATGAAGGTTGTTTTACCTCTTGCAGGTGTTCAATACTTTTTCCAGGTAGTAGCTAAATTGAAAAGAAATATCTTTTGGGGAATGGAAAAATGAAATACTAATGTTGGCTAGTGTCATCTCATCAGGTTAAGTCACTAGATAGACAATACGCTGGGATGAAATGATGCTAATGATACTGAGACTGCCTACAATGGTGGATAAAGGTGTTCAGATCTTCGTCTCTGTGGAGGGAAAGAATGGACATAGAAAGTAAAAAGGATGTAAATGTGCATACAGATAACATTGTGAACTGATATGTTACTGTATGAAACATATTTCCAAATGTTTCAGACATTTGAGAATGAAAAACTCACGCTAAAAATTCCTGGTGTGTGATATAAAACTAGTTTAGACAAACCCTTATGCATTCAGGCTTTTAAAGTCTGTATGGAAGTGATGTGAGCACTGGAGATTGCAGGGACCTCATTTCAGTAAGGATATGTCAGATATCAGACATCAGATATCAGAAAGCCAAACAATTGGCTAGAAAACCTAGCAGAGCTCCTTCTGTTGGAGCCAGTGCGGGAGTTTTGTAAATCAGAGTTTAGAAACATACATAAAGGCAGTTGATACCTTGGTTGAATGCACTTTATCCACTGTTATGAATATAGGCTTCCCTCCCAGAAAACTTGATATCCTCTTGAGCTTATTTTCTGGCTGGGATTAGACCAAGCAGCTGAGACCACAGCTGCCTTTGTCACTCTTCCTGTTACTTAGTCCAGCCAGTTTGCACTGAGCCTGGCTCCCACAAGGGGATTTGTTCCCAGTTGGAGAGGATTGCAGAAGGCTTCTAGTGAGAAGGCCCTTCCAGGCAGGGCTGAGATGTCAGCAGCTGATGGCCCTGCTGTGGCCTGCAGTGGCTAAACCGCAGCAGGCTGATCAGGCACTGGCTTTTCAGCAGCACCCAAGGGATGCGGGTAGCTGGGTGAGATGCAGCTGGCTTAGCATCAACATTGGGAGGATGCACGCTGGCAGGGTGGCAGTGAGGTTAGAAAGTGAAACTGCTTGGGAAACTCTGTCAGGTTCCCAACTTTAGCATGAGTGAAAGGCAGCAGACTGCCAATTGTGAGGGACACTGGTCCTCCTTAGGTTTAACCATTATGGCACATATAATTTGCTGTAACTGCAGCAAATTCCTTCCTCTGTTGCCAGTCAGTGGGGTGGGTGTGGCCTTTCCTCTCAAATAAGAACCTATGATCCTCCTCAAGATGGTTGCAGTTCACTGCAGGTGGCATTTATTTTAGTCACTGTAGAGGAGGGGCAGCAGGTATGGCTCACACTGGGCTATATCTGCAGACGGAGGACATTTCATGGACTGACAGTCCCTTCAGAATTATTTAAGAAGATATGCGAATAGTTACCTAGATTTCATTTGCACTGCTCCGTCATGCACCCATGTCGTGGTTTAACCTCAGTTGGCAACTGAGCACCACGCAGCCGCTCGCTCACTCCCCCCACAGTGGGATGGGGGAGAGAATTGGAAGGGTAAAAGTGAGAAAACTCGTGGGTTGAGATAAAGACAGTTTAATAGGTAAAGCAAAAGCCGCACACGCAAGCAAAGCAAAACAAGGAATTCATTCACTACTTCCCATCGGCAGGCAGGTGTTCAGCCATCCCCAGGAAAGCAGGGCTCCATCACGTGTAACGGTTACTTGGGAA
>NW_008823935.1:55114-64533 GCF_000699105.1 Pygoscelis adeliae | reverse complement strand
GGCCGCAGTGCATGTCGTTTTACTGTCAGATCCGGAGACCTTCTCTTGCCTTTGAGGGTACTGAATGGTGTTGAACAGGGCTCGGTAGGCATGGGCCAGGCCCCAGCATGTTGCAATGATCTGCATCTCTCTGGAGTTGCCAGGGTGACAGCATACTTTTTCCAAATATTCTACTAACTTTTCAGGATTTTGCAGTTGCTCAGGGGTGAAGTTCCAAAACACTGGGGGTGCCCATTGGCCTAGGTATTTGCCCATCTTGTCCCACACACCCTGCCACTCATAACTATTCAGCCTTGGGGTAAATCTCTGGATGATATTCTTAAATTGCTTACCCACTTAACTTGGGTTAACTCTATCCCTGCTGAAACCAGGACAACCCAGTATTTATCTGACAGACTAACAGGGCATGGACTAAATGGAAAAATCTCTTTCTAGCCCTGGGATGCCTTCTGCAAGCTACAGGTGAG
The DNA here is from genome assembly GCF_000699105.1 of Pygoscelis adeliae. Classification (NCBI taxonomy): domain Eukaryota; kingdom Metazoa; phylum Chordata; class Aves; order Sphenisciformes; family Spheniscidae; genus Pygoscelis; species Pygoscelis adeliae. The sequence goes on along the minus strand of NW_008823935.1, from coordinate 64,066 downwards.
GCAGTGCAGCAAGGTTATTGTGGCTGTAGCTGTCACTGCTTCTCTCTGGGACGGGAGAGTCCCACCTCTGGTGCTGTCAGTCAGGAGCCTTTAAATCTACAAAGTAGTTTTGAAAAAAAAAAAAAAAAATTAAGAAAATATAATCCCTCCCAAAACCGATTTCCATGCTGTGAATTGAATCATTCCTTTTTAATATACTAAGCCATTAAAAAATTAAGCTTCTTTCTTTAACACCAAAGTAAGGCAACTGCACTTTATTTGGAGAATGCGAATGCCTCAAGCTGCAGTTTCTCTTTCACCAGTTCTCAGCAAGTGGCTGTTTAGTCTTAATTGCTCCTCACAGTGTAGTCCAATTAAGAATGGCATTAGCAGGGCAAGAACTATTTGTTAATCTGTAAAAGGTATGAGAGACAGTTCTTGTTTTGCCTGAGGTTTTGATTCACATGTTTGGGTGAAAATCTAACCAGCTGGAACGCTCTCCAAGCAATACATGAGTATTAGCAAGCTATCTAAGCAAGACAAATGTACATATGTAATTGAGTAGAACAAAACTTTATGAAACATTTATTTACACATGTTGCTGAACTGACAGAGCCAAATTATCAAGTGACAGTATTGACATTGACTTGAGAGATGTTTCTGAGCTTGCTTGGGCTGGAGGAAGATGACAGTTTATGTTCCAGCCTGCACGAGGTGCTTGTGCAGACAAAATGGAGAGTCCCTTGCTGCTGGAAGAACATTTTGCCCAAGGCAGGAATATGAGGTAAGTTGTGGGGTCCCTGTGATCCTTTCTTCTATACTTGGAGTGAGCGGTTCACCTATCAATCTGGCTATTTCCCATCACTGCTGGCAGTTGCAGTGCAGCTCCACTAAAGTACACTCATGTAGTATTTTTTCCAAAAAAGACCCCTGCAATATGCGTGGCTGTTTTGTGCTTAAAATTTATTGTTTCAAATTAATAAATACATTGGTTATGCCCATTTACACAAGTGGGATATTTGGAGGGGGGGGTCTCTAAGAGGTGTTAAGGTCTTACATGCCATCTGGTCTAAGGTCACCATATTTTTAATAGCAGAAAAAGAGAACAACACAGTGGGCAGGTAGAAAAGGGCAAAGAGCTGGATGCAGTTTATTGCAGGGTGTGGAGGAATGTATGTGTGCCATGGAAGCCTGCAATGGGATCACTTCGATGGGCCTGGTAAAGTGTTAACCATGGCCTTTACTACAGCAAACTCAATCCACTCTTCCTTGACTGGAGGGAAATGGTACACGCACCAGGGCTGAGCAAGAAGAGGTTCTGCCTATAAAGCAGAAATCTTTATATAGTGATCAAATTTAGAAAAATCCACCTGAAGAAAATCAAAGCAGAACTGCCTCCAATCACCTGGTTGCAAGGCAGCCTTACCCACTGAATTTTATGAAACTTGCCAGATGTCAGTCATTCTGAGGCTCAGACAAGAGTCATGTTTTCTTGTTACCTGGCTAACGAAGACAGGCTCTTTATTCCTACAAGAAAAGTGCTTAATTACATCCACTCATTATTCTTAAGAAATGAGAATGAGATTGGGATTTTTATCAGCAGCGTATACCCTCCCAACCAAGAGTTCTCCTAATGTTTCTTAGTGTGCCCTTGTTTTTTCACTCTGTTTTCTTTCTGTCTGACAGCTTCATTTGCAGAGAGGGCATGTGGGGATCCACAGGGTAGGCTGCAGATGCCTGTGGGAGAGCTGGTCTGATGGTTGGACTTCTCTCACCCCCTTCACTGCGTGAAGCATTCAGAGAAGCTTATTTTTCAAACAGCTTTTATTTACTGTCTAACACTTAGGTAGATCTGAAATTCAGTGTCACAGAAGAAAATATGCTGTATTGTTCTGCACTGTTTATATGTCACTAATGGACCTGCTTCTCTTAGAAAGGTCATTAAATGACAAATCACTTTCAGACAGGCTCTCAGTAGAGAGCTTCACTCTTGTTAATCTAAGGTGAAACACTTCAGGTCTTTCCTAGATCTGGAGTTAAATTTCTTACCGTTCTGCTCTCTTTGGTGCAAGAGTTCTTTGCACTGATGCTCTGGCCCAGGGTGATACACTGTCACCTATAGCTGTCCAGGGGCCTTTCCACCCCCTGATATAGACTGCTGTTATTGCTGCTAGCCCTCCCCATGGCAGAGGGCTGAGGCAGACCTCTTCATTTGCTTTCCTTGCTCTTCTCCCTTTCTTCATTTTCCAGGGTATTTCCAATCTGTTGGTGTGTAGGTCTGTAAAAAGTGAATATGTATAGTATTAGTTGGCAGCTTCATGAATCACGATCATTAAGAGCTTTCCAAAGCTGAAGTTAACACAATATTCACATAATAATCAACAATGGGTTTGAAATGATGAAATAGGTATGAAATAATGCCTACATAATGCACACTGCAGTCCCTTCAAATAGCCTCTCTTTGTAATCTGCTTTGTGAGATTAATAAACATATCAATCTAGAACCCTATTCCGGAGTGGCGTAAATCACTGGAGGCAGCAGGTGAAATAGTGGTAGGAGTGCACTTAACAGAGGTTTTGGTATTGATTTCACCATGGGCAGGACTTCATGCCTGGTCTTAGGAGGAACTATTTGCTGATTTACCTGAGGTGAGAAACTGGTGCTGAGCAGAGCCATGGGATTCTCACTGCCTGGTCTGCCTGCAGGTTTCCTCATCCCAGCTAGGGACAACTGCTGCGCTCCTGCCCATTTCCAAACCCAAACAACAGCTTGTTGCTGCATTGCTTTGTCTAGTCCTGGGCCCTTTGCTGGTTAGCTGATGATGCTGCAAGCGTGCCAAAGTGTGGGCATAGGGCTACCTGCTCAGAATAAAGTGACTGATGGGTTGTGACAGTTAAGTGTCATTTTTATGACTTTTATAATTGAAAAGTTTATTGTACTGCTTATAAAAATTAATTTCTAACAGTTTTCAAGTGGAATATTTTTCAATTAAAATGCCTGCAATATGATGGCATTAGTTTTCTCTTGAGTTGTGATCTCACTGTACCTTTACTTGGCTAAGTAACATCTTGCCATGTCCAGAGGCATTTTCATCCAGAGGCTTTTTTGTTTGTGTACTTTCCACTTGAAAGTCCCTTTCCACTTTATTGCAAAGGCCCCAAAAGAACATAGCATTCATCCTTCAGTTCAAAGGACACCAGATAAATCAACCAGTTATAGGGCTACCACGCAGAAAACAGGATTTCTCTTATTACACTGTTGGCTTCCCTGATCCAGCTGAAAAACATAGTTGTGGTTTCTCCCTTATTTTCATACCATTGCATCTGAGCTGCTGGGCATCCAGAACTGTGCCTCTGGTGAATCACAGGTGTGCAGTGGCATTGACCTTGAAACCACTGGGCTTGTTGTACATGCCTCATTGCATTACTTTGTGTGTGCGTGTCCCTCACTGTCTGTGCCGCATTTGCTATATAATTTGCTTCCCCACTGTAAAAACCTTTGGTCAGCATCATACTCAGAGTCTCTAGAACCACTAAATTGTTTTTGGAAACTCTTCCCAGCTTGAATGTGGGTTTTAGGCATGCAGCCTGAAACAGGCTAATGGATTCAAACACAAAGTCCAGAGAAATCAAAAATATTTAGGCACCTTGTTAACAAGATCTTCTTTCCAGAATGTGCATATTATTTCCATGAAAAATAACATGTGAACATCCCAGCCTTTTGCCACTAGGTGGTACTCACATAAAACACTACTTTTCTCTCTTAATTATATATGTTCTTGTTTGCAGATAAAGTTTGGTCTGAATGTACTCATGATAATTTATGTGAATGCTGAAGTCTCAAAGTTTTCCCTGGTAAAGAATATTAATATGCTTTGGATGCTTAGTTATCAGATAATCACTCCAATGGTTTAACAAGCTAGTTTTTCCTTGATTTGGCCGTGCTATGGTTATATGGTCCTTTCAATTTGTCACGTCTGTGCTGCTGCCAGAAGAGGTGGTACCACCTACCACCTCTATCTTCACTCCCAGCAGCTTGTTTCTGTTTGCTGCCTGCCTAGCACTGTGCAGGGAACTGGTCCAAACTGGCAATGATGGACAGGCACACCACACAGGCATGTCATGGCAGGTCTCAGCATCAGGGACATGGTGAGGACCAGCTTCTGGGTAAGGGGGAGGTGACTTCTCCTCCTGATGGCAACAATTCTGCCGAATTCAACTGACTGTGCAATGAAGTGTGAGATTTGAAGATGTTCCAAATCTCAGAGGATCACACCTTCATTAACAATGTTCATTAAGGCCTCAATTCATCAAGATACTTAAGAACAAAACTCATTTTAAATATCAGAACTGTACCATTGACTTCAATCAAACTGCTAATGTGCTTAAAATGAGGTGAGTACTAAAGCGATTGATGGATGAAACCATACGGCCTGTTGCAGCTACCCCGGAAATCAATTGCAAAATGTTCATTGATTTAACAAGGCAGAGCTGTGCTGTCAGGCTGCACGGAAATGGTGGCATCTGGGAGTGTTTTTCAGGCCATGGCCCCCTGGTCATGAGTGCATGTCAGGATCAGACTGAGACCATGCACTCTTCTCCCTCCTCTGCACCCCATCACAGCTGGGTTTCCAGGCAGTGATGCTGCTGTGCAGTGTCCCAGGGGATTTCCCCCAGCCACTGCAGGGACTCAGGAGCTGAAGTGGAGGGCACTGGCCCTGAACTTAGGAGTCAGCTTCTGTGTCTGGTCCCAAATTCTTCATACCAGCAAAATCTTCTTCGAATTCATCATGAGTTTTTGGCTGTGTAAAACCTTTAGGGTCCAGCCCAGAGCAGTGCTCAGGTTTTAGAGTTTTTCACTCCCCGGCAGTATTTCTAATGGAGACTGACTATTTAGTCTATTCTCTGTGTAAGCATGAAATCTGATAAGTAACATGTCAGAAATAATTGTTAAAACAAAACAAATTCGGGAACGTTCCAGCGGAATACATACAGCTATTGAAAACTGTAATAGTCCTGAATTTCTAGCAGGAGGGCTGTGTAGTGTTGCTTCATTAGAAGGTGTATTGTGAGATTAAATCACCCACCTGCACTCACACTTGTTTCAGTTCAGTGTGTGAACTGTCATTGCAAGCACCAGCAATGGCAGTTAGTCCTTGAGTGGGAAGAGTTGCTACAAAATATATTTTATACTGCAGTGCTGCAGGATTTAGGTTTTGATCGTATCGCTGCCATTGGCTTCAATTGATTTGATATAGAGCAGAACTCAGGGCAGGGTTAAGGGACACTAAAATTTGGGCCAATATTAAATATTGGAGATTCAGGTGTCTTTTCAGGAGGCAAAAATGTTTGTATCCTGGAGTACAGAAGTTAGCCAGACAGTTCTCCTGCCTGGCCTGCTACCTGATATGTACAAACCTCCTTTCTCCCTGGGCCTCTCTGGGTACATGGGAAAGGACCCTCAAGGCAGCCAGGGTCTTCTCTCCTTGGGAAAATGATGATTAAAAATGGATGAGGCAGAGATTCAAGGTCATTGATCATATGCTCCAAGTTTGGGTCAATATTTTTTCACCTGATGGTCAAATATAACTGGTACCTTGTATTTTTTTGGAAGTCTTTTGTTAATATTCTGCTCCTGCAGAACTTTATTCCCCTTGATTCAACTTTATCCACATTAGGCAATGTGCAAATGTTTGTGTTGGCTGGCAAGGCTATGTACATGGAGCTGGGGAGCTGTGCTTACTTTCAAGAGGACACTGTGATTAAAATACTGAGATTTTTAGTCGCAGCAGTCATCTAAGCGGTGAGTGACTTTTACTCAGTTCTTTTCTCTGTGAGTTGGGCTTTCTCTCCTGTTCCCAAAAAACAGAAGTGACCAGCACACTGGGGAGGAGTCTGGAGCAAAGGAAAGGTTTTTCTCTTCACACCTCCTGCTGTGGCTGCTACAGTTTGCATGTTCGAAGTAAATATTCAATAAGAAGGGGAGAGATGACTCTAAAATGTAGTGTTTAGCCCATGCACCTGTGAGAAGGGCGGGAGAGCAAATGTCCCACTGGATGGATGTAGGAACTCAACTTCAGTTCTCTCCCCTGTGGAGCGTCCAGAGAGGAACTAGAAGACAGCGTTCATGCCTCCCCCCCTTCTCTTCTGGCTTTCTGATAGATAAAATGATTGTCACTTCCTTGGACTTTAGAAGAAAGGGTTAAGGTACTTAACTCCCAGGGCAGGTTTAGGGCTGCAAATCCTTAATGGGAGGAATCACTCCATGCATGGCAGAGAACTTGGCAGTCCTAGGGAGGGACAGGGTTTAACACTCATCTCTATCTCCAGCATTTCCTTCTGGCTACTTACAGAGGGGTTTGACCTACAAGAATCTGGTAATTTTATCCTGTTTCTGAAGTGGGAACCCATGCAACTCACCCAGGGTTTATGAACACTGCAAAGCAAAAAGGCACCCAAGAGTGCAATAGCGGAGTTGTTGGTCTACGTGCACCTGGCTGTGAGCTGCTGTGCACTGTTCAGGGAAGTCTAGCAAGGAGCTGAATTTGGGCTTTCAAATTCTTTAGATACTATGTTGACTCATTTCCTTCTGTACCTGTAAAGAACGTGTTGGGAGCAAGGCTGCATTCTTGCCTCTCACTCATCCAGATTTGTTACTACCTGTTTTGTGCCAAAGGGAGTGAATTAGAGAACCACACTATTTATAAATCTTCCATCTTTGTTGATGTAAAATGCGATGCTAATGAAATAAAAAAGTATGTTATATCTGAGTGAAAATTAGAGCTATACATAATGCATTTGCAAAATTCATAGGTGTTATATAATGCAATGTTCTCTATGATGTCCTCCGTTGCTAATAATTTCTTAAGTATTATAGTTAAAAGTTGTCAGATGTGTGCTGAAGTATAATTTATATAGAGAAATACAATATGATGCTGCTTAATTCAGTGTCATTCAATAATATATTTCATACCAAAGCATCACAATCTATTAAGCCGAAGACATTTACTGGGAATTGACTTCAATCCTTAGGAGGTTGAAAGTAGCTTCAGTGGGATTAATAGCTTAAAGTTAATTGTTTTTGCTAATGTTTTATTTGAAATGTCCTGTTCAGCAAAGGTAATGTGACATTTTGCTCACTAGGGATGTCGAGACAAATTCACTGCTGACATAGGCAGGTGTAACCCCATTGACTTAATTAGAGCTGCACCTACTTACGTCAGCAGTGAATTTGGTATCTTGCCCTTTTGATGAAAAGTGAAAAATGTAAAGGTTGGCGCTTAGAAACCTGGAGGTGGAGCACAGAGGACAAAAGAAAGAGGAAATACCAGTGTCTGAAATGAGTTGGGCAGAGTTTCTCTAGAAAAGTAGCTAGTAAAAGCAGCCAAAGCTGACTTTACCCTCTCCAGAAAGGGCTGTGTTAAACCTTGGTAAATAAATGGTGTGAAAATAATCTGAGGTTTTAATAACCACTTGAAAGAAACAAACATATAATTGTTTCTGGAACAAAGAATAATCATCACCCTTTTGTGAGGAAGAAACTTGCTTTTTAGAAAGAGAATAGAGATAGTGCAGAGATACTGATGACCTGGAGCAGGAGGGAGGCATTCGCATTTAGAAGTGCTTATTAGTCCTGAAAGGATGGAAGAGATAATGGGGAAGTGGAAGACAAGTAAGGACACACCTGGCCACTTGTCTTCTCCAAGACAAAGATGGAGACCCCAGGAGGTGCCAGGTGATCCCTTCCCAGCCACTGCAGTGGGAGTCCCCACTGTCAGCTTGTGCAGAATGGAGCTACATGCCTGACTGCCTCCAGTGGAAAATTTGCTTCTATTGGGTCTGTGGGAGTGGGATCTTTGCGGATGGACTTGATTTGTATTTTTCACACTGGATTTTATTTCCTTCAGGGGCCTTTGAGCCCTCTCATTACAACATCATATTTTCATTCAGAACAGAAACTCTGAAGCATGGATCTATTGCTACTCTTGTTCTCTTTGTATGTACAGAGAGAGAAAGAGAGAGATAATCCTTTGAACAGAAACATATGGATCATTTAAATTGCATTTGATGGTGGAGATCACACCTTCCCAAGGCAAAATCTATAGACCTAATCAAGGCTATAGCCTTGAGTTTCTTAGGCCAGTTGATTTTGGACAGCCAGGGAAGCATCAGCAAGCCCTCTGGGTCTCCAGCGAGAAGATCAGGATAAATTGCAGGGAGTCTCCTGGAAGTCCTGAGAACGACACGCTGTGTGCAGTCTGCGGCTACGTGACTTCTCGCTCCTGACCCAGCTCCTGGTGCAGGGATGGGCTGGCAAAGCTGGGCTTGGAAGTAATGCCGGTGATAGCAGCGATGTCAACTGGTCTAAGTTTATCACTTGTCATGGGATGTCTGAAGTGTTTCCTAAAACTCCGCCTCTTAAGAGCACGTGAAAAGCTCAGTGTTCATTTAAAAAATCTTTAAGAAAGAAGCAAATTTGATACTTAACCTTCAACACTTGACACAGAGATCTAGGTGACCCTAAAAATGCAGAAACTAAAAGACTCCCCATGGAGTCTTTTTTTTTTTTTTTTTAAAGGCTTGTGGATATTTTTGAGGGTTTAGGTGAAGGATTACTGCCCCCACCCCTGGTCGTTGAAAGGACATTCACAAGGTTGTGAAAATATGTGTGTCCTCATACTCAGGCCACCCTCTCCCCCTTTCCCATGTTCTCCTCCCTGGCCCTGTGGGAAGAAAAGGATAGGGAGGAGAGGTACTGTGCCATGGAGGCAAGGCTCGCCCTGCCGTTTGCAGAGTGTGCTCCTGGATAATGCAATACCCCAAGCTTTTTATGCCATGTTTGGCTTCCTGCTGCATGTGGCACTGCACATAATTCAGGAACTAGATATTGACTTCAGTTCAGGATTGCTAATCCCAATGCAATTGGCTCTGAATGTAATTTCAAGACTCACTAACTGGCTTTGTTTTCAGTCC
>NW_008823935.1:53914-55090 GCF_000699105.1 Pygoscelis adeliae | reverse complement strand
AAAAATTATATATGAAAACATATTTTCTTGAAAAGATTAGGCAATTCATTAAGATAAAATCCACGTAAGCAAAGAATCCTCTTCCAGTGTTTGATACAGCCTGGAGGAAGAGGAGAAGAGGCATATTATACAAAATAATTAGATTTTGGAAGCATTTTCTGAGTGGGAAGTAATTTTTTTAATGCAATAAGAAACAACCCTAATGGAATATCTTGCCCTTTAGTCTTGGCCGTACTGCCATTCATATATCATCGTGATAACCTCTTTAAATGCCTTAGTGCATAACATGCAACCAAGAGCTATGTATTAGTTTAGAGTGCATATATAATTTTTATGGAGTGATCCCTGTGTTTACATTTTCAAAATGCTCTGAGCTTTGCTCCAACACAAATGCCCTTCAATCAAGCAGGCAACATGATACAATATTCTGATATGGCTGTTTCCTCCAGTCAGAAATGCCATTTCCTGGTTTACATAAAAGATAGATATTTTATAGATTGGCAGAGTATTGGAACTTTTATGAACCAAGGAAATCTGCAAATGAATTATGTTTCTGAACTATCCAGGGAGTGTATATTACTGGTCAGATTCTGATCTGAGATGTGGTGCAGAGGAACAATTGAATTTAAGTTTTAACTTCAGATGTCTACTAATATACTCAGAGGAAACTCAATTTGAGCATGCAAACAGCAAGTTACTTTAACTGAATAATAATGTTTGACCGCCGGGTTTGAATTCTAGTGAACTGCAGGTATAGGGTGAAGGTGAAGTGGTGAATATACTATACACTGGTTTGTATGTATCAATATATTAAATGATTGTTATTATGTTTATATTTCAGGAAGAGATTACAGGAATTACCAGAATAGAAGAAAAGGCTTTTACAATCATGTAACATTATACTGATATAAAATTGCACAAGCTTCTTAGTTGTGCAAGAGATTGAGTGATGTTTTCCTACCAACTCACCTAAAAGCCCAATGTAAAGGCTTTGTTATTTGCTCAGGCAGTAGGGGTTTTTGTTTATTTGTGATTTACCAGGGTTTCGTCAATGCTTCCAGGTGTATTTTGGTGAAAGACAAGATAAGTTCAGCCACCCAAAAAGCCAGTTTATAAACTAAACCAAGAGATGTGTAGGACTGAAGATCAGAGATGCAGGAGGAGCTGGCAAGAGGG
>NW_008823935.1:52103-53895 GCF_000699105.1 Pygoscelis adeliae | reverse complement strand
AGAGGATTTTTCTTGTGTAGCAGAAAATTCCTGTTAATTATCTTACAGCTACATCGCAAAAGTGTGGGTTTTTTTAGGAATTCACTTTATGATTTTAAAGGCAGGCTTAAGTATCCTATGCATCAAGAAAGTCTCCAAAAAGGGTTTTAACATCTCCTGTACCGCCTCTCACCATTGTAAGTCTTGGCAACTGAAAGAGGAAAGAGATGGAAAGTGATGGATTGTTTACCATCCCAGACTAGTATGGGATTTTTATGTAGAAAGTTCTTTTTATCCCTTTTATCCTCAGCTATCCCCCATCCTATTTCTTCTTAACTCATTCCAGCTTCTCTGTGGGGTAAGTAGACACAACTGGATCTTTCACTGTCTGCATAGAGTGCCTCTGATATTCCCAAAACTGTTTGCAATTTACCAAGACCCCTGATGTCCTGTCAGGTCAGCTCTGCAGCTCTCCTTCTCCTCAGCTGCAGAACCTGGGTCAGTCGACCACTCTCCATTGGCAGCTGTTGACAGGGCTCAGAGCCTGTGGGAGCCTGCCCTCAGTGCTGCAAATGGTACATCACTGTTCGGTCTTTCTGAATATGGCCTAAATACCTATAAAATCAGTATTTTCTATGAAGTTCCTTTGGGAGTGCTGACTAAACGGAAGCTCTGATAACGACATCCATCGTGGTGTGAAAGAGACCATCACAGTGATATTTATCCATTAGCTATCATTTAAGAAGATAGAAATGCTGTCTTGCAAGATGGGATTTGCAGAAGTGCATTATTTATTCATTTATTTGCGGTATGTTATTTATTGGAATTTCGTTCTGTCCCACTTTGCTCACAATCTTTAATTTAGACTATGGGTCTTGGTTTAGTTATTTCCCAGCATCAATAAAGTTCTGAGGTTTTAAATTTGGAAATTAATGTATTAGAAATTGTGACCTCTGTGTAGAGCAGAAAGCTGCGATGCACAACCACACCGCACTGGAGCCTAAAGATGGAATACGCAGTGATGCTGCCTCTGATGAGAGAGAACAGAAACCCATAGTATCCCATACTAAATTACAGAGGACAGGACCATGATCAGTGAAGATAATAGATCGGATCCTAGAAGCAGTACAGAGGCATCAATATGCTAATTTACTAATTATCTCTGCCCTGCCATGGTGATGGTTTTATGTTGCTTCTGGAGGTAGCTCAGACTTCGCTGGCTTAAGGCTTTCACCTGCGTTCCCCTGTGCAGGACAGGTCCTGTGCCCCTTGACAAGGCACAGCATGGCCTGAGGGCCTGGAGTGACTGTGAAAATGTTCTTTATACAATAATCAGACTTAACCAAATCACTGTATGTAATGTGTGTGTGTGTGCATATGTGCATAACAGAGCGAACATTTTTCTAGGTCCCCAGCACCTTGTCCTCTCAGCCCCAGAGGTATATTTAAAGGGAGTTCGTCTTCAAGGCTCTTTAAAAAAAGGCTGACTTCGAAATGTTTTGCTGAGAGCAAGCTGAAATTCTGCTTCCCAGGATCCAAGAGCTGCTTCTGCAAACAAGGGTTTGCTCTGCAAACCTCTCAGTGCAAAGTCACTGCGGCTTTTAGCGTAGCTGTTATCCCAACCGTGAGCCAACCTGTGAAGTCAGGGTCCACATCAAAATCCCCCTTTGGCTGATGCTGTTCACATTTGAGGCCATAGCAGGACAGAGAGTAAGGAAGGGTGAAAAATTGGATTGCAATTGCCCCAAATGGATTGTCTCTGGTGTTCCAGATCATTTTAATCATTAGTTTTTAGTAAGATCCCTTTGCTGCA
>NW_008823935.1:50868-52074 GCF_000699105.1 Pygoscelis adeliae | reverse complement strand
TAGTCTTCAAGGTATGGGACAAATGTCTGCTTCTCTCTTGTTAACAAGTTACCAGCCATCTGTTGGGGTGATTAATTCCTGGACCGTCATAATTTACATGCATTTTAATTGTTTTGAGGCTTACATGTAAATTGTTTCTAGATTTTTTTTCACTATTCCAACTCCAAGCAGTGGACAACAGTGGTGATGGGGTTTTAGGAATATCAATCCTGTAAATACTGTTCATCAGTTTATAAAAGCAATAAAATACCTAAAACTGCAACTGCAGCAGCCCTCAACATTTAAGTAGTAACATTTGTTGTTCTCTGGTGGTTAATATCTGTTTTTGTCCAAACAATTCATTAGGTTGACTGCCTAGTTTATTTAACTTAATATTAGTTATAAATTATTTATTTTCTAGAACTTTACTGGTATTCCATATGATTAAATTATTATTTCAGAGCACAATCATCCAAAAAATCAGTAGATGGTTTAAAAAAAAAAAAATCCCAAACCAGCAGTTTAATCTCAGTTAGCTGCTGCTACTCATAAAGTTCCCACGCTGTGCTTGTGGGCTGTAATAACGTGGAAACTGTTTGCTGAAAATGTATCCTGTGATTCAGCATGGAAAAGCATGTTCTTCTGTACTCAATGAGACAAAATAGTAGATACAGAAGGATGTACGAAGTCATAAAAAACACTGAAGTGGAATCTCTGCATGGGCTTTTTATATTAATACAAACTCTTTGAGTCAAAATCAGCCACAGGAACTAAGATCTTAATTTTTGTCCCACTCATTTGGATTTTGACTTAATAAAGCAGGCAGGAGTTTGTCAGGTGGTGTTAGATGTGCTTGCTTAAAGTTTAGGATCATTGGGCAGAAGATCCTAGGTTTTCTTCTCATGCATGAGTGGTGAGGATCAGGTTAAAAGAGACTCTCCCAGTTGGGTTTGGATTATGCAAACTAAAGAATGGATAATTGATCTAATTTTGTATGCATCACGTTTGGCGGGATCTGTGTAGCGCTTTCTGATTTTGGATCATCTCTAACTGTGGAGAACTGGCTCTTGTTTAGAGTAGCTGGCTTTTCAGTCTTTTTTTGTTTCTAGATGATCATTGGAGCCTTAAATGGGAACTCCATGTATTTTCAAAATAACATTTTTTGGGTCAGTCTTTTTTTCAGTCTTCCTATAATATAGAACAGAACAGAACAGAACAGAACAGAAC
>NW_008823935.1:37072-50649 GCF_000699105.1 Pygoscelis adeliae | reverse complement strand
ACCTCTCTAGGAAGCCTGTTCCAGTGTTTGACCACCCTCTCGGTAAAGAAATCCTTCTTAATGTACAGTCTGAACCTCCCTAGGCTCAGCTTTGAACCATTCCCACACGTCCTATCACTGGATACCAGGGAGAAGAGTTCAACACCTCCCTCTGCATGTCCCCTCCTCAGGAAGCTGTAGAGAGCAATGAGGTTGCCCCTCAGCCTCCTTCTCTCCAAGCAAGACAGGCCCAGGGTCCTCAGCCGCTCCTCACAGGACATGCCTTCCAGCCCTTTCACCAGCTTTGTTGCCCTCCTCTGGATGCATTCATATCATTACAGTGTTCCTGAACTGCAAGTGAACACAGAGCTATACACTGCAGGAGCATCAATTTAGTGCAAAGGAAGGCAGGGAGCCAGGAGGAGGAACGTACCTTGCAGGGGTCAGTCCCTCATTTACATCTCTTGGGGATGCAGATTGATGAAGTGAGCAAGTGAGGCCCATATTGATCCCCATCCCCATGCCATGATAAATGATGAAGGTTAAATTCTGCCAACAGCTGCCAATGGCTGTGGGCTTTGCTCTTTTCTTCCTCCTCTCATTTTTCCTCTGGGTGTGGAAAGAGCAGCTGCCAGAGCAGGGGCTTAATGTCTTTGAACACCATCACATGTACAAGAAAGACCGTATGGATGATACACGACTCAAGCAGATGCTGATGGACAGAAGTGAGTTTCGGTGACTGATGTCATGTGTAACATCCAGCAGCCATGGGGGGCCGGAACAAACCGGGGTGCCAGAGCAGTAAGGGCAAGGTGTGCAGCCACTGGGTGGAGGGAGCTTGCGGGAACCTAATTCTGTCACACATCTGAGGAAAAGCTGGGGTGATTTCCGTGCCTCTGATGGATTACCTCTTCAGAGATGCTGCTGGAGGTGGCTTACTCCTGCCTTTGCAACAGAGGATATTGTTTGAAGTAATGAGGTATCTATATAAAGGAAAACAAAATTATGGACTGGTGGCAGGGTTTCTTTACCCCAGACCCTATACTAAGAATCTAACTGAGACTGAGCCCTTTCTGTAGCATCAGTTTGCCCAGTCTTTTATGCAAGGACAACACTGAGTACTTTTGGTGCTTCCGGCATTTACAAGGTCTGTGATCCACCAGTATGGCTCTGAGAAAATACTTGTACTTAAAAAGGAAAGCACATGAGTTTGTACCTTGACTTTTCACACTCCAGCAATACCACAGCTAAGGGGCAGGACCTGAAGACTGCACCTGTCACCTTGCTCCTGTATCTGGACAGCCACTTCAGAACTCACTCTGATGTCCTCCACAGAGCACTGGCTCACTCTCCATTCGCTGCAGGGTATGCTGGCTTAAACAAGGCACTTTATATGACAAGGGATGCTGCTAGAAAAGGCAGTGAAAAGACATCTGGGTATGAAACTCATGCTTTCACCCGCTGCATGGAGCAGATGCAGTCTGTCCAGCAGATTGTCAATGCAACCTCAGGAAACTGATTATTGTCCATGCACCAAAAGGACTGAAACCACAGTGATACACAGGGGTGTTTCCTTTGGGATATTCCCCATGTGAAATGAACATAGCAGAACATTGGGTACCAGCTGAAATGATCTATGGCCCACGGTCTGGAATACAAGGCAGCCAGTTTGTGGGGCCGCCCAGCAAATCCTAAGCCAAAAGATTTCTCTCAAGTGTGACAGGAGGATGCTTTTTTGATGGGGAGCCAGAGCAGCGGGTCCTGCATTGTGTCCCTACACCCATCTCCCTAGTGGTATGACAAGAAGAAATTTTTACACTCATCCCAGGCAGAGAAGGAAACACGGAAGACCTACTGTGCACACTGATCTCAGTGTTAGGAAACCATCTGAGTGACTTAAACCTCAGAAAGTCCTGTCCTGCCATATCTGCTTATGACCGATCGATACTGCCATGTTTCCCCGATCCAGCCCAGCCCTGGTCTGTCGCAGCCCATCCCAGAGGGTACCCCAGGTCTCAGCAACCCTAGACGGATGCTGATGCTGGTTATCAGAAGTGTTGCCTGCTCAAGCCAGACATAGCGCCTGGCAGGAAACTGCACTTGGGGACAACTGAGTAGCTGGGAAGAAACAGGGGTTGTGGCAGTAAGCACTGAGCCTGAGCAATGACTGCAAGACCAGCCCCTCAATTAGGGAAGTAAGGCCATGACCAGGCTGGAAAAAACAGGTGTAGTGCAGTAATTATTAGAGTTAATAATCAAACTTAGCTGCACAGGAACTACAATCATTAATTCCTCCTTTTGCTTTAGGGGCTGTGTTTCTTCACTGGTCTGACCCTTGCTGTCCAGCTGCCAGAGAGACTTTGAG
Source organism: Pygoscelis adeliae (assembly GCF_000699105.1). Taxonomy (NCBI): domain Eukaryota; kingdom Metazoa; phylum Chordata; class Aves; order Sphenisciformes; family Spheniscidae; genus Pygoscelis; species Pygoscelis adeliae. Next base: position 48,305 of record NW_008823935.1, on the reverse strand, counting down.
ACCTACCTCTTTCCAGACTCCCCTTGGGAGACGTCATTCTGCGGGGAGCAGCAGGTAAGCCGTTTCTCATAACCCCTTGCCCTAGCCACATCCCATTAAGCTCCTGCAGTTTGTTTTTTAAGACCTGCTGACATCACATTTTACCTGCTGTCAGCCTACAGCAGGGTTGTAACTGTGAACTTGCTCAGCAAGGTCAGGAACCCGGTGCCCTTCCTTCCCTTCAGTGGAGGCAGCACGTGCTATGTGAAACTATTGTTTTAATTCCTATTCTTGCACTGAGGTGGCCTCCATATTTATATAATTTCCATGAAGATTAATGTGCTTGTTCTGCTTGGTCCTCTGAGCAAAGCTTTGCGCAGACAAGAGGGAAGGGTAGGAGCTCTGCTTAATGTGACTTCCCTGAAAGTAGTCCTAATGAGAGCCCTTCAGCTGTGCAAGAGCAGGGGAGAGATAACTTGTAAGAGAAACATCCCTTTTTAAAGATACAAAGTCTTTGAAGAATTCTTCTTTAATGGTTTAATTTTAATACCCATGTTTACCAAATCTTGGTTCCAGTTAGGGAATCAAGACATACTTTCTGATGACTTCTCTAGCTTTAAAAAGAAAAGTTCAGGGATAGCTACGCAATTAACTGTGACTTACACATGTCTGTATAGCAACAGCAAACCTTCTGCAGAAGAAACTAAATTTCTCCCCAAAGGAGAGTGATTGCATAGATGACTTATTCAAATACGTAGATAAATTGCTTTGACATGTTTTTCAGGAAAGAACAGAGGCACATCGGTATCGAAATAGCTCTGGGTACCACAGATCTATTCACAGGTAATTGGATTACCTCATGTGTCTAGTACCAAAAAAGGGGCTGAAAAAATTATCCCCCAATGATAGAACAGATTTACACTGAATTTGATCTCTCCACATTCAGTAGCACTGTGCTGCACAAAAGAAAGTCCCAGTTCCCATGGGGAAGGGAGCGAGAGCAATGGACATTGATGGGAGCTGCCTTTCCAGCCGCACCATGGCTTTCTTGCTCCGTCCAGGCCATCCCACCGTGCAGGAGCAAAGGGACCATTCCCATTTAGGCCAAACAGAATGTAAATCTCCTAAAAGCTGCCCTGCTTTGCAGCGAAACGACTCCAGAGTCAAAGTTCTGTACAGTTGACAGCCCCCATCCACCACCATGGCAGCTGTGGGGACCTTCAGTGTGTCAGAGGGGTTATTCCCTATGGTGCAGGCTTGTGAAGCACCTGATGGATGCCTGGAGGCTGGAAACCCTCAGCTAGTGGCTGTTTGCATTCTCAATGCAGTCAGGACGCTTCTGACTACCATTTCTAGTTACCAATGTCTATCCCCACCTTGCTGCGTAAAGGCTGCTCTGATATTTTTATCTACATATTTCTATTATTTCATCTGCTCTGCCTCCACAGACCTGGGAGATCTAGCATTGCTGGATGAGGAGCTGCCATATTCAGCCAGACTCAAGGTCTATATAGGCTCAGACTCCATCTTTAATTATGGCTGATATCAGGTTTTCAGGAGAGGCAGTAGGAATCTTTTACCTATGGGATCTGTATGTGAGATGAGAGATCCTGTTCTCTAGCAGTCAGGCCTGGAAAGCATATTTTATCATTCTCTAAAAACATGTTTGTTGTCATGTTGTGGCCATCCTGGATAGTTTAATACCCATATGCTACCAAATCTTATTTTGAACTGTATGTATTTCTTGATTCTGCCTTTTCTCCCTGTCACTGACAGTGAAGTGTACAAATATTGGCCTTACTGTTTTCTTCATGTGCATTTTCCAGGACCGGTAGGAGCTGAAAATGTGCCGAGTGTTTCAGGACAGAGCCAGAGCCAGCAAGCATGTGTGTGTGTAAGGAATTCACCTCCAGTTTTTAAAAATAATGAATGCCATTCACATCAGCGGGGACTGTTGATGGCGCACTGCACTGCTTGGTGCAAGAGAAGTGGAAGAGCAGCCCTTGTTCCCTTCTGCTGCCAGACCCGTACCTTTGCCAATGGAGAGCAGCCTGGTTAACTACCGACACCAGCTCTTAGGTGAGGCAAACCACTGTGAACCCTTCATTAGTGGTGTGGAAAACCCCATGCAGACACCTCATTGTTTGCTCTTATTTATACAAATGGGAGGAGGGCTTGTGGTCCCCGCCTTCCCAGGCTTGCTTCCAAGCTGGAAGGAGAGAGGGAAGAGGAGGACGAAGACGGAGAGAGGAGGGAGCATAGGAAGCGATTACATGCGTTCAGCTGAAGCATAACATTTACTCATCTTCTGCATCGGTGCTACAGTCCTGTTGTGCCGTTTCCTCCCCCTTTTAATTAATTGAGGGCTAAAGCCAGAACTATTCAAGCACCATTCTTGCTGTTTCAGTGACAAAATCACCGTCTTGTCTAACACATGCCAAGTGCCTGCCTTTTATTGCTGCTCATTTTTTCCTGCCAGAGCTCCCTCTGCAGCAGGTATCCTTGGGGCACAGGGACAGAGAGGGCCTTGTTGGTGCTGCGCCTGCTCAAGTGCCTGGGGACTGTGCTGCACCTATTATTATCTAGTAACTTGCAGTGGAAATTGTCACTTATCCTGCTGCAAGTGCGTGGCACACCACACAGAAAATCAAATCGCTGAATGAGTGGCTGCTGCAGGTGGCACTGCGAGCCTTCCTGCCTAGGTATTCCCACCCAAGGGGAAAAAATTTGGAAGGAAACATGCCATCCTTTGCAGCCACAGGTTGGGCCAAGACCAGCCATTTCGTTTTGTCTGTGTGTCTCAAGGCACTCTGAGCCTCAGGTTCTTCTTGCAAAGTGAATGAACTCAGGCCCTGACTGACCTACTAGCCTCAATGACGGCATGAATTGTGGTTAAGATCTCCCACAGTGAGGTCCTTCCTGCTTCTGCTCCTGCCCTCTTGTACAAAGCCAAAACAGTTGCACCATTGCATGTCACAGCCAATAAAAATAACTACAACCCTTGTGTGATTCAGAGCTCAACACAATTGTTGTGCAAGCTCTCCCACAGCTGCACCTTCATCCTCACCATGCCACTCTCAGCTGCCCCACAGCTCTCTCCTGAAGGCAGGGTGGGCACACAGGGAAAATACTGTCATCACTTTAGTCACAGGGTGCATTTAGATAGCATGGTAAATGTCATGAGACTGGAAAGACAGAGTATTTCTGTACAGAGGGAGAGTGAACACAAGAAGTGGTTTCATGGGCTGCCAAGTGCTGAATCACAGCTGTGGATGTATCTGCTAAAAGTGACTGGAGATCCCCCCCAGCCTGTGAGTGCCCCCCACACGCACACACACTCACACGCACACAGACACACCTGGACACAGCCACCACATGCCTGCTAGCTGTGCCTTTCAGCTCACCAACAGTAGAGCTGGCAGCATGAAAAGAGAGCAAAAAGCCACAGATGGGATGGTTGTGCCTGTATACCAAAGTCCAGAAAATGGGGTTTCTCTCTAGGAGCATCCCAGAACATCATCTCCTGAAGCAAGTAAGCACCATGTTGTGCACTGTGATAGCATCTTTGGGAAGAGACCTTCCTGCGCTCTGTGATCTTCCCAGTGCACACGCTAGATGTTTTTCTTGGGGGAATTGGTCCCTGTGTCCCTGTCCAAATGTCATTTCTGCCCCAGTCACGCAGCATGGGGTGCGGCATCAGCCATTCTTCAACCCCAAGGAGGTGGCATTTCAGTGCTCTTTCACTGGCTTGCTTTGGTTTGACAGGTGCCATGGAAAGGTAAGCTGCTGTGATGATGGTAATGATAGTAGATGTCAGCTTTGAATGGCAGCTATTTTAAAGTCAGCCTCTCTCTGTGGCAGTTAACAATTGTCTATTAGAAATGAAGACATGAGAAGGCATCAGGCTGAGAAACTGCTAGATGGTTCAGCAAGGTGCTGGTGGCAAAAAGTCACAGTGATGCTTCTCCCTTGGGTACAAGAGGAGAAAGTGAACAGGACAGATGCTGGTCACATTGCTTCATGCGTGACCAGAAGGTGCTCAGTGACTTTGCTGATGGCTGAGGCAGAAGAGCCTGTGCAGACCAGAGTCCTGCTTGGTACAGTCACAGGGCTGGATTAAATGGCTTCCTTTTTTTATTAGAGACTTTACTGTATTTAAAATAATCATCCCAGATAAGTGAAAAGTCAATAAGTAAGTTCAGGCTACACTTTGGTTTGCAATAGCTGAACTGTGGATAATTACAAGATCACCCTGGGGGGCTGCTCCTTTACTCAGATGGGTTTGAAAAGCCAAAGCTTCATGACATGGTGTGATGACTTTTTCAGAGACACAAGGTTTGCATCAGCCCTGCCTTGCTATTACCCCTGCAGTCTGGTCATATGAGGGTCTATGTGTTAGTGGGAGGAAGGGAGGACAGCAAGGACACTGTCAAGTGTTACTGGCTGCAACGAGGCTTGGAGCTGTTAAGTTTCTGATAGTTCAGGTTTTGAAGTATCTTTTATAAAACTGGCTATAAATAAAATAATAATTTATTCATGCTGAAAGAGCGCATGGTAAGATAATTAAAATCTCCAAAGAAAGAGCTCAAAATCATGATAAAAGGGAAAAAAAAAAATCAGGAAAAATCCAAGAACGAGGTCTCAAACAGCAGATGAAAGAGAATTTCATCAGTCATCATCAGCTGTTATTGACAATAAAACACCTCCCCCTTCTTCTGTCCTCCAGAAAGTTCATTCCACTCCCAGATGCTTTCTGCTGAGATCAGGCATTTTTCTGGTCCTGAGATTTCATTAGTTTTCCTCCCATCACGGTGTCCTTTCTGAGCTGTGGCCGTATAGAGCAGGCACGCGCTCCCGCTCCCCTCGCGATGCTCTGCTGCGGCTTCACCTCTGCTGCGGCTTCACCTCTGCTGCTCGCTGGTCCTTGCTGCTGCACAGGACTGGAAGGCAAAGCCCAGTCCCCCAGTAGCGACCCACTGGCCTCTCCAGTAGCACCAGCGGTTTCTAAGGCTGGTTTATTTCTCTAGCTGGAACCGTAAGCGAAGCCCAGATGTTTTGACCTGGCGTCAGAACACTTTGCTGGTACCGAAAACACAGAGCACTGCTCACAGAGGGACCTCCCGGCTCTGCCCGAGCTGCAGCCCCGTCCCACGGAGCGGGCATCCGCGGGGTCGGTGGGCCCCCCGGGAGGGGCGGGGGGGCCGGCGTGGGGCCCCGCCAGCAGCCCGGTTCCACGGGAGGGCACTCTTGTTCCACAGAAATTGAGCAGCGGGAGCATTTATCTTTCTTTTAAAAAGGCAGTTTATCTATGACAGGTAATTTGGCACATTTCTAGTTGAAATGTGCCAAATGATTTGGCAGATATTTCGCATACATCTGAAAATAGGAGCACCTGCTGCCTGCCTACAGGGAGGCTGTGGATGGGGGTGGGATTTTGTTAGTTGCTAATTACAGGCCCTGTAACAAAACTCTTGTGTTAGATGCACCAGCTGGCCCCTGTGAGGGGAGGCCTGTCTTCCCAAAGACGTGAAGAACCACTCTCTTTAAAATAATTTTCTCCCAGGTGCTGGCATCTTTTCAGCCATCTTGGGTGACTCCGTCACCTTGTGATGATGAGGAGCGTGATTGATCCAGGTTGCCAATCACACCGCGTGACTGCATTTACACAATTGAATCATGATGTGGCAGATAGAAGCTGATCTGATGCACTAGGGATAGAGGAGGTTCATGAAAACTTTACCTTGTGCTCTGGGAACATCCCTTTCCTTTTTATGGACCCCCAAAAGGTCTGCTAAAGACTAAGCTGAAGATAGAGAAGGATCCTGTCACTAACAAAAGCTTTATTAAAATGTGTATAGACAGAACATAAAGGAACTTATGAGAGGACTTAGTTGTGAGTGTACCAGGCTTCTGTAACTAAACCAACTGATTTCCCAGGATTCACCTTAGGCAAGATTTTCAGACTAGGAAAAGAACTACAGAGGTTTTGGAGAGGTTGAAATAAGTAGTCATAACATGAAACATATGTCAAATATGAATGAAAATTATGCATTGAAATCTCTTTTTCTGTGCCCATTTTCCTGATCAAGTAATTCTTTTGGTTTGAAAAATCAATTAAAAGTAGGACTTCATGCAGACAACAGTCTAGCCTACATGTGAATAACGACTTTGGCAACCGTAATCACATATATTGACAGAAAATTGTACCGGTGTCAGGCCAAACTCAGTACGGAATATGAATGCAATAGCAGTTGACGGAGCAAGGCAGGGTTTGCTCCTTTCTTCTTGTCTACAAATCTACAGGACAGACAAATAGCCAAAGTTGTGTTATGTTTTTAACCTAACTAACTGAACTTTAACACTTCTTGCTTTGAGTCATATCTTTAGCTCTGTCTTAGGATCCTATTAGCTTCATGAATTGTTTGGAGGTACATTTGATTTTCTCATAGCTCCTATCAGTGCCTTCTTCAATGAAGTTTAATATATATTTTTAGTTATAAATACTTATTAAAAACCAAACCAAAACCAAGTGTCAGCTGAACAGAACACAGGGGAAAAGTTGAGCAGCAAGAGCAAGTGGTGAGGATATGACTGTTTGTGACAAACTCCCTGTGCTCACCTATGGGGTCAGAGGATGGAGAGAGTCCCTGGGTGTAACAAGCTGCGCAAGAGTAAAGACCCTGCAGTACCAAGCTGGGGTGTTATTTATGCTCGAAGATCAAACGGGATCACTTCCAATAGCATCCCTTGTATTTTCATGCCACATCTGTTCTTTATAAACTAGGTGCTGACCCAAAATGCCTTCTGTGAATGTCTATAGAAGAAATCTAAGAAAAATTAAGTTTTCCATCAAAGCAAGCAAGCATGCAATTTCAAATGGAGTGTGTTTGCTCATTTTAAACATTTTCCCATACATTGGCAATGACGGAGTCCTGTTCTGGTAAAGCCTTTGGCACACTCTTAGCTCTCAGCCCAGCACAGACAGCATATTGAATCCTGGGGGCAAAATTGCTGCACTGGACATCTCTGGCTGCTCTGGGCATCCCTTGGAATGCAGGAACTGGCCCTGGGGGTGCCCTGCCAGCCCTGGGCATCAGGCACATCCTTGGGGATGGGGGTTGGACCAGGGATGGGATAGGCAGGCACAGTAAGGGCTGGCATGCACTGCTGGCCCTGACAATGCCTGGTTATTTTTCTTTGGTAGTTCCCTCTCTCTGCTCACCCTTTTATCCAGAGAGCACTGAAAATCTGGGCCTATAAATCTTTCAAATTGTGTAGCAGGAAACCAGGTGCAATTTCAGGCTGTAACAATTTAAAATGGTAAATGCTGCTCATTAGAAACCCTGTAACTCTTTTTAATAGTTTGAAAGGTTAAAAATAAGGGATTTGATGCTGTCTACATGGAAAGAGACATGTCTTTCATTACTTGTACAAGTGGATTCAGAGTTTATGGAGTGTCAGGCCACGCAAAGGCCTTGAGCCAGCCACAGAGGAGATGAAGAGCAGCCCTGGCCACAGGAGATGCATCTCTAGTCTGTCCAAACAGAAGTCCCTCTCTTGGTGCAAAGGGGATGCTTGGAGGATTACATGAAAAGAAGTTCATTTTTAGTTCAATAATAGGCTGCTAAAAGGTTGCCAACCATGTATATCCAGTCAGAGTCAGGATCACAAGCTCATTTAATACAGCAGATCAAAAGAAGCAGTCTGCAGGCAGCAAAAAAATTCCCCTTGCTCTTGAGGTCATCCATATCTGAGTTGGAGTTTTGAGGGGACAGAACTCATTTCCAAAGCCCAAAGCACCAAAACTTGGATTTCTTGTCTAATTTCATCTTGGGAGCAACAGGCAACTATTCTTCACACTCTTCTCCTGTGGGTAAGATAGAAACTAACCTACACTTGTAGTAGACAACATGTGGCAGGAAAAGACAGAAATGAAGGTTGTGTTGTAGCATGCAATAACATATGCTTTGGATAGCTATGTGCTGTGAGAATATAGTCCCAATTTTAAAAAGATTAAGAGAGTGGGATGTAGAGAATAGCTCCACAGACAGAGGAGGACATCAGATACCCACAACCAACATATCTCTTGCTGATGTACAATATAAAGATGTAATTCATCTTTCTCTCTTTATGCTATATTATGGGGGAGGAAACTACTGTTTTTACAGTTGTGGACCTGGAATAAACATGAGCTGAATTATTGCTGATCTACACTATTAGGAAAGGAATTTCAAGCCCCATTTTACAGTACTTCAGTCTCTTCACCTAATGTAAAGGAATTTTTCTTAATTTTATATCTCACCTAACATTGAGGAGCTGGTGTTACTGATCACACTACTGAGAAAGGAGAGGATGGCAGAGGTGCAATACACTTGCTCAGCTTTTTAATGATGGTAATGTGAGTTTTCTCTGAAGTCTTCCAACGCATTAGGGTATCCAGAGCGCCTGCTTCATCGATTAGGAAGCCTTCAAACTCTATTCTCCTGTTAAACGTCAGCCATATCAATACAATAACTCCAAAAACCAGCAAATCTCCATCAGGACCTGAGGGAGTGCTACTTCATGAGTCTGAAAGAAAGCGGTACTCAGGGAAGTGGCAGCCGTGGTAAGTGCCTGACGGAGATCTCTTGACTAGTGCAGGAAAATCCTACGAGTTGCTTTGAATTTGGTTTCCACATGATGAACATAGATTTGATCCACACCCATAAAAATTCGTAGGGGTTTTATTTAATTTAATGGGAATATGATCAAATTCTAGGACAACTGCACTGGGTTTGTTTTCCTGGTAATTTATGATGAAGTATACATCAGTTATTAATACAATCTACTGCTCTTTGAATATATTCTATTTCTTTTGTTTTATTTTTATTTCAGGTTTTCCTAATGAACAAAAGATGACAAATGTTTCTGGGGAAGATGAATGGCAGAACGCTAAATATTTCTACTGTTAATTTTTAAACAATTGTTTTCACTCCACTTGGGAAACAGTGAATTAATTAAAATTATATCTTTATAATTATAGCATCTGAACAGGACTTGAGAGTATGACCTTGAGATAATCACAAGGACTGGGTCATCTGCACCATTTTGTTCATTCTCTTTGCATTGTCTCTGAAACAGAATTATACATTTTATTATTATTTTTCTTCTTGATAAAATCTCTAGACCGATAACATCATAGCTAGACAATAGTGCCTGCTGGAGTTTCATAACTATTTTAATTTTCCTTCTCAGGATAAAGAGTGAAAAGCGGCATTGAATTAATCCATTCTTGAGAACATTTTAAAATTATAACGAGGACAAAGTGGTACAAAATGTATTCATTCTCACGACTTCTTCATGATTGTAACCAGAATAGCAAATGGCAAAATGCATTAATTCTTATAATAAAAATGTAATGAGGACAGAGGATGGTGCAAGACGAATTAATTGTAGTGGCAAACTTATAACTGTGAGTCATGGTCTTATTTGAATAACATACTGCATTTCTGTAGAAAACAAGTATGCAACAAAAACTGCTGTAGAGGTACTAGAAAGATACGGATCTGGTCATGTTATTGTAGCATAATAGTTCCCTTTTTAGAAACAGGGTGGTTTAATAGATGTTAAAGAACAATGAATCTGGTCCAATGTTTAGTAATCCTAATACTTTGCAATTTTTTTAAACCTGAAACAAGGAAAAGTCTGTCTGAAGAGGAAAGAAAGTCCATAGTAGTGGATGCCAGTAAAGACAACATGACCTGGGAAAGAGGCAGTGGGATGGAAACGAGGGCCAGGCTGACCTTGTGGGTACTGCTGGTACCAGGAGCTACTCCATCTCGAGGGCAAAAATTCACCATGGCTTGTGGCAGACTGGAATAGGATGTCCATAGCCCCCTTTTACCTGGAATAGGCTGCCAGGTGACCTTACACCCCACCAATAAGTAGGATTGGCCATGGGGAAATGGTCAGTTTGTCCATGGGTTTAGCAACTATTTTCCTAGCTCTCCAGTGGAAGAAACAGTTGTGGTCACCAACATCTTCCTTCCACTCTCACGGCATCTCCACTCAGAGCAGTTCCAGGCAACAGTCTTCAAGCTATTTCATAGCAAACCCACCTCTGCTTTAGGACAGCATGTCACAAGGTGCAGCTCTGCCACACAGTGCAGGACCGTGTCAGATAGCTCTGACTTGTCCCTGTACACGCTAGGGTGCCTATGCAGTAAGTGCAGCACCATGCAGGGCTCCTGCTGCTGCAGACCATGGGAGCTATCTGGCATGGCATAGGACGGGGCCGTACAGCCACTAATGAAACCTCTCTTTTACTACTTAACCCATGATCTCTGTCACTCTGACGCATGCACACAGTGTTTCTGACCCCTGAGCCGGCTTCCAATGGTGATGATGATCCCACTGTACGTGCCGAGGAATCCCTGCCCAATTTCAGAGGTGGGATTACCAGAAGGACACCACATGTACTTGTGCTCCAAGCCATGAGACATGGGAATGGCCATGGCTGGACAGCTTCACACCCCGCTGTGCGGCAACAGCCCTCAGCGGGGATGGTAATGCATGGATCTTCATTTCTTCTGTCAATCGTATTTGACAACAGGGCAAGGGAAACACCACTGCAGTGAGGAAAGGGGCAATATGGAGACTAAAGCTACTGTCATTTGCCTGGTGGGGTTGGGAGGGAGATCCTAGAATTGTAATGAGTACAAGGATGAATCCCAAAAGGACCTATTTCCATGACAATTTATGAATCCATCACAGTCTTAAACCCCGCACTGGCTGTGCACGGCTATTATTACAGGCTGGCAGTGATGAGGTTCCAGAGAGAAGTCCTGAAGTGATCAAAAGGGACTTCAGGGCACTGGGGCGACTGGTTGAAGGATTGGGAGCACGGGTAGTGTTTTCCCAGTCCCTACAGTGGCAGGGAAGCATACTGAAAGGAACAGGAAAACACTCCTGATCAACACGTGGCTCAGGGGCTGGTGCCATCAGAGGAATTTTGGTTTTTTTGGTCATGGGGAGGTTTACACGGCACCGGGCCTGCTGGTGACAGATGGAGTTCAGCTGTCTCACAGGGGGAAAAGGATCCTCACTCATGAAATGGCGGGGCTCATTGAGAGGGCTTTAAACTAGGTTCGAAGGGGGAAGGGGATAAAACGAGGCTCACTAGAGATGAGCCTGGGGGTGGCATGCCGATGCTGGGCGAGAAATCGATAGTCCAGCTCAAGTGCATCTACACCAATGCACGCAGCATGGGCGGCAA
>NW_008823935.1:33721-34318 GCF_000699105.1 Pygoscelis adeliae | reverse complement strand
GGCTGCCCAGGGAAGTGGTTGAGTCACCATCCCTGGAGGTATTTAAAGGATGTGTAGATGAGGTGCTTAGGGACATGGTTTAGTGGGCATGGTGGTGTTGGGTTGACGGTTGGACTCGATCATCTTAGATGTCTTTTCCAACCTTAATGATTGTATGTTTCTATGATTCTATGATTCTATTCCATGAAAGGAAAGGAGTTAAAATTGTTGTCGGTGTTTCATTCTAAGAGTTTGGAAGACAAGAAACACTTCTCACCCTGAACAGAGCAAGCAGAGTTTGTATGTGTGTGTATGTGTTTATAATGTGTTTATGCGGTTTATAATCACGATTGGATGGTGATAACCATCTTATGGCAAAGGTAATGGTGTTCTTATCATCACTAAGTGGAAAGCCAATTGGGCTGACTGTAAAAACCAAGTTATTCCTGCTTTTAGTGTTGTTTTGAAGAAAATCCTTGATGTTCAGCCACTTAAAATGAAGCAGATAGTTTAGCTTTTAAAGATGGCATAATGATAAAAGAGAGCTGGAAACTGGCTTACATTTTCCCCCGCAGGGCTCCCACTCTTCTAGTGTTGTAATGATCACTTTTCAGAGAG
>NW_008823935.1:32864-33687 GCF_000699105.1 Pygoscelis adeliae | reverse complement strand
ATTGTAATTAAACATGTTAAAAATACTTTTCACAGCTTATTCAGGGTGACAAAACTTCCTGTTTTGTGAACCTGTGAAAATTCAGGCAGCTCTCCACCCAGATTTTTTTTCCAAAGTACTGGTTTCACTTTAATGAGTTAGAAGAAGAACACTTGATTTTTGCAGAATTTTCTTCAACCCTTTCCAATGCTTTTCCACCAAAAAGGGAGACCTTGTTGTCCCAGTTCTGTAGCGGGGGGATACCAAGTCACTCTGCAGCCTGCTGACAGAGCCCACTTCTGCTCTCAGCTTGGGATCCAGCTGAGCCACTTGGCCCACAAGAACAACCTTTCCTAATTATCCATCACCTTATCTATTGACAGGTAAAGGGCACCTCTGTTGCGAAAATGATGCTAAGCATAAGGGCCAAATAATGAGAATAGAATAGTAAAGTAAAGGTAAAAAGGGACAAAACTCACCCAGGCTAAATTCCTTAGTGTGTGGTTAGTCAGCTGAAGTACAAGTGGTTGTACCACACGCATGCTCAGCAGCAGGGTGGGCACACATGCAGTGAAGGAAACCCCCACTCTGCCTTCAGCCACAAATGGGAAGCACATGCGGGTCCAGCATAATGCATGTTGAGATGCACTATGGGCCGCATCAGACAGCTGTCAAGATGTTCCCCAAGACATTAACCTGATCTGCTCTACCAGGATGGCCAGGCTGCACGGATTGACCATCTAACCTCCCTGCTTCACATGAAGATTAATTTCATGACTCTCAAAGTGACTTTCCTAGGACAATGCTTATTGTCTACCTCTGAAACTCACTTTTATGGCAGTGT
>NW_008823935.1:0-32797 GCF_000699105.1 Pygoscelis adeliae | reverse complement strand
ACCATAAAGGCTGCTTTGTTTCTGCTCCGCTATACACATGGAAGTTCCTGTGGCAATAGGGTTAAGTCCCCAGACTTCATGCTTCAGAAACAGATCTTTACTTCTTTAAGCTGAAGGAGGTTTTTAAGCTGTTAAAAGCAGTGTGCATATGACATATGCCCAGTTTGCACGTCATCAACCAAGAGATGAGCAGATCTGGCCATTTTTTTTATAATGCTACTTGTTCATGAATTATGATTTTGGCCTCATTATCCCTTCATTCACCACCCTCCAGTAAATTTTCCCAGTCAATGAAGTTCTTGCATGCTCTGTACTGTGAGTTAATGAAATGGATCCAATGATGTGACTGTCTGTGATAGCATTAGGCTGTCCATGATGTCCCTATTGGCCTCTCCCATCTAGTGTTCTGAGGTTAGGGGCAAAATTCAGCCTGCTCTACTACAGCCCATTAAGAAATTTAATTTTGGAATAACCCAGGGCAAAACCTATAATTTGTTTTTTTTTGTCAGAGAATGTCAGAATTGACATAAAGGCTGTCAGGTGTGAACATGGGTCAAAGTTTCAGAAATGAGGTCTCATACCTGCTAACTTGAGAAGTTCCTCCTCACCATTGCCCTCAGAAGCAATAGGGAACATTAACTGGTGCCATGCAGCATCACATTTTAGGAGGCTCTTAAAAGCTAACAGAAAGTTGCAAGTGATGTATAAAAATGAATACTGATGCAATCTGCTCACACAGTGGTTCTAGGATCCCCTGCTGATGCTCCCAGTGACTGCAGATTAAACCATGAAGCAAAGTCTCAGGCCCTCCACACCTGGGGTGCAGATCTGTGCTTGTCAGCATGTTTTCAAAGTTCTCACATTTTTCTGAGGTGGTTTGGCTCATCACGATTGATTTATAATCACCTGTGATACTTCATTTACTGTACCAGTGTAGCTATAAGAGAATTAATTTTCTCTCTGTGATAGTTGTTAGTATAATTCATGCCTTGCTTTTAATTGCTGGATCAAATTACTTAGTGTATTATTTCATGCACCATCCCACAACAGAGAAGTCTAGAAAGGTACCCGTATGCCTGGCTTCTCCAAAAAAAGGGTGACTCAAAGGTAATTTGCCAAACAAAATTTTCTTCTGTCTTCAAAGTGTATTTTTAAGAGGCAGGGGGCCAAATAAATACATACATATTTATCTATGCAAATTGAGTAAAATGAAAATGATTGTACCTATTTACCTCCAGAATGACTGGCCATCTCAGCTCAGATAAATCGAGTGGCACTGTCTTTCTTTAATGAACACTGATGTTAACATTAAAAGAGAAAATGCTGAAACATAATTAAGAGTTGGCATTTAGCCATCTTGCAGGACAGAGAACAAAGGACAGGATGTGCTGTCTCCTCCTGCAGGTCCCTCCACTTCATGCAAGCCCAGGCTCTCCCCCCACAGCCAGCAAGCACAAAGGTGAGCTTCAAGCTGCCCCCCGAGCAAAGTTACGTCCTACAAATGTCCTTGCTGCTGCTGCCATCTCCCATCCAGGCTGAAAAGATCTGTCCTGCCAGTTACACCTGAGTATTAGCCAACTTCACCACTGGCATCAGAGCTGCTCTGACATGTGGGAGAGGGAAGTCATGGGGTGAGGCAGGGACGTGAGCCTACAAAGGGAAAAGGAGTGTGACACAGACAGAGAAGAGCTGGGTGCTGGTTTTGCCATGGGAGACCCCTTGATACCTCTGTGCGTTGCACATACCCTGAGGCTGGAGTACAGAACTCCAGGGATTCACATGCAAGCAGAAGGTGGGAAGCTGCCAGACGGCTGCCCTGGCGTGCGGGAACAGCAGAGAGGGTGGGCAGAGGGTGGAGAAAAGGCATGCGTGAAGCCCAGGTCTGTTTTCAGGCTGCGAACTGGGATGCAGGACCCAAACAGCAGAAAAGCAGAAAGGCTACACTGCTTTTAGCTGGTCTAGTCATGAGCTTGAATTTGAACAATGCTTAAAAATTGATGTTGGTCTGTATAGTCTTTTGAAGCAGTAGCTCCACTGGTTATAGGAGCCAGTGCAAAAAGGCAGGGTCCTATCCTTGCTGCAAGACCCCTGCCCCTGCCCCAGAGATGCTGCTGATGCTGCAGCTGCATCAGCCCCCACTCCAGGCTCATCCCTTCCAGCTCCACATCCACGCACAACCGTGCCTGTGGTGGGGGAGTGAGGTTCATGGGCCATATATTGGGGTGGACATGACTGTCATGGAGCAGAAGTCAGGGTGTGAATAGGTCTGTCCCTCTTTACAGCTCTGCACCCCTGCCATGGTCCCGACCTGGCCCCCCATGCTGGCCAGACCCATCAGCCTGGGACCACAGCAGGGACCAGGAGAAGGCATGGGTCCTCCTCTCCACCAGTTATGTCCCTTCCTTCCCGCTGTGTCAGGACAGGGTGATTAGGTGGCATTTGTGGTGTCTACAGATCCCCTGTGCTCTGGGAGGATGCTCACTGGGGTGGTTAATCAAGGCAGCTCACAGCATGCTGCCACCAAGACCCCAAAACACACGCAGCCGAAAGCTGGTGGGACATGCCAGCACAGTGTTGCTCCTGCAATGGCAACCTCTGCCCTTGGCCGCTGAGGGCTGCAGGCTTCTGCCATGTGGAGAATTGTCCTGACCCTGCTCTTACGTTGTTGAGATGAAGCAGACACGCTGCAGTAAGAAAGTCTGGTCCTTCATGACTGCCCCTTAGATAAAAGCCTTTTACCTAAGCAGTTAATTAATTTTAGAATAACCTATTAAAGTGTATATAATGTATTCCGGCAAAACCTATAATTTGTCTCCTGTAAAAACAAAAGTATTTCAGCAAATAAAAACCCTGTAAAAATAGCACTTGAGAAAGTATATTTTTAAACTTCCACTGATGTTTATTTTTGAAGTCCTGAAATTTAATTCATGTGTTGAATACATACCTTTCAGATATCTTTCACATCACAAAGGGTAGTATGTTCTCTTCTGTTCTTTTGCAACATCAAAAATAACTATGGTCATCCCTTCAGAGGCTGATGGCAGTGTGATTCCCTGTAGGACAACGGGAGGATGAGAACAGAAGAGGGAAAATGTATGTCACATCATGGCTCCTGAGAAGCATGTATCACACTGTCTGTTTCAGCATGTATTGCACTGTCTGTTTCAGAGTTCAAAGCAAAATGGGTTCATGACAAAGGGACATTTGTGATTAATTGTTGCCATAATGTGACACCATAAGGTTTGCCAGGATTGGTGTCCTGTCAGCGGCAGTCGTCTTATAAAATACACCCCAATTCTGGCAAGTATAGGAACTCTATGTCTGCGATCAGTTAAACGGTAGCTGTATGAATATGTAAAGATGCTGTTGCTGATGTAGAGCATTTGGGTAGCTGCAAATAAAGCGGTCCCTTGAATCCTTCTGCTTCCTAGGGAAGTAATATGAAAAACCAGTATGCATAAGCAATGTTAAAAATGTCTGTGGCACCAGGATGAAACATAGCTTCACAGCAGGGATGTTTGCAAGAAGGGATTAAAAAGGAGCTGCAAAAAGGAGAGAACAGGAAGGAGCTGTGCAGACCGGCCAGCCACGTCTTCAACACATCCGGTGAGATCAGTAGTGGCGGCTGTTCATACCCCTCACAGCCCAAGTTGCTGCCTCATGGCCACCTCTACAGAGCATGCTCCTAGGCAAAAATGGAAGCTGAATTGCATTGCGGGGACACCATATCCTTCCTCTTTAGAAGTAGGAGGCACCTCCATGCTGTGCAGCCATGGAGCCACCAGCCAGCTTTACTCAAGGCACTGCCAAAGGCACTGCCAACGGTGTAGCTGGGGCAGTGGAGGAGTTGGTGCGGCTTGCGAGACCCATGCAGGAGATGAGGGAATATCTGTGGGATTAATCTGTGTCTAGCTACATCCGCCCACAACTGCAATGTTAGCAGTAGCCAAGCTGGCTATTCTAAAGCTAGCTCAGGCCTGTCTGTACCAACTGCAGAACAGAAATAGCCTGCAGGCAGCTCTACTTTAAGGTATTTATCTGTCAGTTTTTTTCCAGCTCATAATCATGTTGCAGAGTGAATAGCAGGTCTTCCACACTGGCTAAATAGTCCTCCACATCACTGTCCCCCATTTCAATGCATGTGCCTTACTGCTTGGTACTACTTCTTATTGTAGACTGAAGAGACCAACTTTGACATAGAAGGCCAAACAGAGGTTCCAGCCACTAATAGTTTTATTTAAGAGAGGTAATTTCTGTCTTTTGAATGGACAGGCAAAGCAGCTCGGTAACCCTTACAGTCTAGGGGCAAATAGTGTCGGTCTTTTTCTCAAGACTCAAGTCCCTCTCATAGAAGACCACCCTCACCATCACACTATGTCCTCTTCATGATAGTCTCAGCAGAAAACTCAATACAGTTGGATGCAAAATCTGACCTTGACTCACAACGAGAAAGACTGTGCGGAGGGTGAGAGCTAGGTAGGAGCAGGAGGGGAACAGGGAAGTAGAAGGCTGTGCTTAGTAAAACTGGGCACTGGTGGGGATGGTGAGGCTGTGTTGCTGTTCTGCACCCTCTGATGTGGGTAACAGGGTGAAATGTGGCCTCTTGAAGCCCCAGCATGAGAATGGTCTAGTTTCTGTGATAATGGGCTGAAGCTGTTCAATATGTTCATCAATGGTCTAGATGGAGATCCAGAAAGCACCTCCCCACCCCAGCAAATTTGCAGATGACACCAAATGAGGAAGAGTGACCTACAAAAGGAACGGCAGCACTTCAGTACAAAAGTACCTTGAGGTTCAGACAACTGAGGGCTTCAATCCAGAAGACACTAGAGGCTCAAACCAGCAGCTGCCCCATGAGGCTTAGCCAAGAGAAGTGCAGGGTTTGGCCACCAGGCAGGACAACGCAAAGCATGGCACAAATGGACAGTGGCAGACTGGGTCACCGCCCTGCTGAAGAGGACCCAGGGACTTGCAGTGGGCTGCAGGCTGAGCCAGCCAGGAACATTCGTTGTGAATAAGGTCAGCTGCATGCTGAGCTGCATTAGAAGGAGCAATACCTTTGATCAAGGGATGCTTTCATTCCCCTCTACTGAGGTCTCACCCAGGATAGAGCCCAGCTCAGGAAGGATTTGGAAATGTGGTCTAGGGGAAGACTACCAGGATGGACGTGAGCACTGGGGAGATGCTTGGGGAGCTGGTCTTCTATCATATGAAAAAGGGCAAAGGGTTGATCTAATAAGCACCTACAACTACCCAAAGGGGACATAAAAAGATGACAGAGCCAAACTCTTCCTAGAAGTGGAAGATGATACAGAAAGGGGCAATGTCTATAAACTGCACCTTGGGAAGGTCAGAGTGGACATTAAGAAAATTGCTTTGCTAGGTGAAGAGTGCAATGTGGGAGCAGGTTCTCCAGGGAGGATGGAAATCCTCCTTGGAGGTTTTCAGATTGGAAGGAGTCAGAGGTAATGGGTGGGTAAAATGCTGTAAAAAGCAAGCCTACTGACAAAAAAGCATAAGAGTAAGGTATTAGTGTTACTTCTTAAAATTCAGCTACAGAAAGCAGCTGTACTCAAAATGATTTTGCATGGCTCTGGAAGTGCACAGCAGGGATGCTGTACTCTAAGAAAAGCATGTGCATGGCAAGGAGTGCCATGTCAAGCAAGGTGAGGTTCTGTCACAGGTCCTTGTGCTGTGCAGAAGTGAATTGCCAGCTCCCTGCTGCCTCTTCTCCTCCTGCTCATGGGGAAGGGTAAAAATGCACCTGAGGCAAGGAGAAAAGGGCATACTTAATGAGACTCAGGCTTGACTCAAGCTGCAAACCTTTTAACATGACACTGAGCTTACGGTTCCCTCCTTCCATCAAGAAACAAGAAAGACTTGACCATCCAGCAGTGCTCCACGTTCCCACCACCTTGCTGCAACATGGGCAGAGGTTTGATCGCTGCGGAGCACAAGGAGGAGCAAGCGAACCTAAGGTTCATTTGCTCCTCCTGGTGCTCCGCAGCGATCAAACCTCTGCCTGGGAGGCAGCAAAGCAGCGGGGCCAGGCACCCGCACCAGGTCCATAAAGCATCATGTCCCAGGCAGGTCAGCATTCCACCTGGGGACCTTCTCCCAAGGTTTGAGGAGCATTGCTGAGAGCTGTCTCAGCAACCCAGAGAGGGCTTTGTTGAAACCTCTTCTTGCATCCCACTGCACAGTTTAAGCTGTAAAGAGTCAGCCGTGGGCGCCAGCTCGTGTCTTTTTGGTGTTTTCACTGCACAAGCAGTGCATCCTACTGAAGCAAGTGGCTGAAGCAAGAACTGCATCCTACCTGGCCTGTGAACAGAGGAGCTCAGTTTCCATTTGACAAATCCATCCCTTCACTGTTTTTTTTTTTTATTTTTCTGATCAGGGGAGCAAATCACCCATTACAGTGTATTCTCCATGTCCCCAGGCCCACATATATTTTCCAGCAGCTCTCCTCAGCATTCCACATTATAAAATCAATCTCTATTTAAGTAAGAGGGGGATATTTATTTCTTAATTTTTTAATAATGTATTTTGTGATTTGTTACAGCTCTCAGTGTTGTATTATTTATTTATTGTGCCTATAGGGTGCCCTGCCACATGGTAATAGAGGAGCTACAGGAATTAGAGACCTAAGCAAAAGCAAGTTCAATAATTTTGCTACACTGTAGGACTCGGTCCAAAATTAACAAAGGAGCAAAACTGCAATGCAAGGACAATACTATAATGTTTTTCCTCCCAAGTTTTTACAAACCCAGTGGAAGTGAGCTAAAAAGCCCAGAAAGATCAATCATCACTGAAAGCAAAAATTAGAACTGGATTTTAATATATCTCCCAAGGTGTTTCACAGCTGAGTTATTTGCTATGGAGTTCTTAAAAATTAATTATAAATTTGCACAGAGACCTGAATGAAACAAGTATCAAGGTTTTCTTTTCCTTCTTTTCTTGCCTTGTCCCTGCAAAGATGATTCCCTTTCAGAATACACTCAGAAGTCTTCAGCTCAGGAAAAAAGACAATCAATTTAACTTGCAAAACATCTGCATTCATTAGGTGATGTCTCAGCCCAGTTCATTCAGTGGCAAAGCTCTCACTGACTTCAGCAGGCTAGGATTTACCTTAAGCAGCTGAGTTAATTTATCGCTGAAAGCCTGAAAAGCAGGAGACCTAGGCCTTGCCTGTGCTGTGTGCTAACCCTCGGGGAAGTCATGGTTATACCTGTCGAGGCATGACAGCTACAGCATGTCTGCGTCCTTGGTGTTCAGCTGCAATAAACCCCACTGCCAGCCCAGCACCACAGCCCCTGCTTTTCATGGGGCTGGTGTCAGTGATCATGGTCTTGGGTGGCGGGGGGCAGAAGAAAGCCAGATGTAGTGTGTGTTTACTCACAACAACTGTACAAATCCCCATCTGATCTCCTTCATGGTGCATGGGATCTGATAGATAGAGGAGCTGGAGCTGCTGGGAATCAGCAGCTTAGTGACTGTTTCCCTTGGGAAATATTTACCAAACTTAGTAAAACTGATTCAGCTGGAGCTGGTTCAAATTTCTCAAGGTTTGACCATTCAGTTTGCAAACTTCAATGTTTCTGGCACCTCTCTGCAAAACTCCGTGCCTCATTCCCTCCCCTCAAGATGACGTTGGAGACATTTTTGACTGAAGGGTCTTCTCTCCCTGTTGCTTCTTCCCCAACTCCACAAGCAGTCCTGGCCTCCAGAGGTACATCCTTTTTCAGGGCTATTTTCCTGTTGCTGTAACTCCTGTCACTGCCTCTGAGCAGTGTCCCAGCTGCCAGGCCAGCCTTTGATGAGTGTTGTACTGTGGCACTTAGCCCTTCACCCCACTGCCAGGTTTCTGCCTGTTGGACCTTTCTGAAGGAGTCTTCCCCGGAGACAATTTATCTCCTGACTATCAGGACATTTGGGGTTGTGGTGAGAAGGCGGGTGCCTGCTGAGACAGCAGCAGAGGTGATCACACTGAGCCTTACCCTGCTTGCTGCAGCCTTCCAAGTTGCTGTGCTGCTTCAGACACTAGAATGAGAGGACAAATTATTTGGTTTTGTTTCTGCTTTCTGGATGTTATGGTTTAATCCTAGCTGGCAACTAAACACCACACAGCCGCTTGTTCAGTCCACCCCGCAGCAGGATAGGGGAGAGAATCGGAAGGGTAAAAGTGAGAAAGCTTGTGGCTTGAGATAAACACAGTTTAATAATTGAAACAAAACATCATAATAATAATAATACAATAACAACAACAACAACAACAACAACAACAACAAGGATAATAATATGTAATGAAAAGGAAAATAACAAAGAGAGTGAAATAAAACCCAAGAAAGACAAGTGATGCAAATGAAAACAATTGCTCACCACCAACTGACCAATGTCCAGCCAGTTCCCAAGCAGCAGCCGTCCCCCGGCCAACCTTCCCCCTAGTTTTATTGCTGAGCATGACATCATACGATGTGGAATATCCCTTTGGTCAGTTGGGGTCAGCTGTCCCAGCTGTGTCACTCCCAAGTTTTTGTGCACCCCCAGCCTACTCACTGGTGGAGTGGTGTAAGAAGCAGAAAAGGCCTTGACTCTGTGTAAGCACTGCTCAGCAATAACGAAAAAACCTCTGTACTATCAACACTGTTTCCAGCACAAATCCAAAACGTAGCCCCATACTAGCTACTATGAAGAAAATTAACTCTACCCCAGCCAAAACCAGCACAATGGAGCTGATGAAATGGTAAGTGACTAGGCAGGAATTACAAAATCCAGCAGTGAGAGACTCAGCAATCTCAAATTCTACCTGGAATAGTTACAGAGGGAAAAACACCATTTTATTGCCCTGCAGGAATGGCTGCCTGAATCATACCTAAGAGGAGCTTCCAAGAAAGCAATCTGTGGATCACAGGTTTCTTCAGATGGGACATCGACACACTATGTAATTGTCACTGAACCTTGGCATTAGGGGCCTGGTTTTGCCTTATATGGAATAAAAACTCACCAGTTCTAATTGAATGTGGCCTATAGGCAAAGCAAAGAAATCTGAGTAATGCTCTTAATTTGGTAACTCACTGATTGACGTCAGGCAGCCAAGGGTGATTAGAGCCAACCGCCACTGGCTCCATTCTAACCAACTAAAAGCTTTTCAGCTCATGAAAGTCAGAGCTGAGTCTTTGGTGGGGAGAGTTTGGTGCTGGCTCCCTTCAGAGAGAACCCTGACTGTGTCTGGACTAGCCAAGCTCCTCATGAGTAAGGTGAAATGCATCCTCTGTCGGGGCAGAGCAACGCTGCCCTTTCAGTTCAGATGCAGGAATTTGGGCTGGGAGCGGAGAGCGTGCTTTGTGGTAAGGGCTTCCCGGCAGACCTGCGGGGTGGTGAGCCGCTCCGGCAGCTGGCATTGGCACAAGGGCTCGCCCTGTCCCTGGCAGGACTTGCGCTTCCTCCCCAGCCAGAGCGCCTTGCTTTCTAATACTGCAGTTCTCTCCAGTACTGCTACATTCTTGATCCGATTTCGGCATCAAGTACTGCTAGTCCAACTGAATGAGGGGCTGTTTCACACATACCCAGCCATAGCTCCTTCCTTCTTGCAGGTGGGTATTCTGGTGCTTCCTCACCTGACCTCCCTTGCACCATGACACAAGGACATAAGAAATGTCCTCCTGGGTCCAAGAGATAATTCATCTCTCCCCATATTCCGTCTTTTGTGGTGCAAACATGGATGCTACACTGGGAGAGCTTGTGACCCTGGCCGTGACCTGCCTGGCCAACACCTGTATCTGCATGCGCATTTCTACGCACTGCCCAAGCAGCCAGATCTGTGGTGGTAGGGACACAGGAGGGTACCTCCCTGCACAGGTCTTCTAGCACCTCTTTAAGGATCTGTTGTCCACTAATTCGCCCCACCCCATATGGGGCCCACTGGCACTGTCCACCTCCATCACCTCTTGTAGCAACAAATCCCACTGCCAACTGTGGGCAGAAATATTTTCTTTCATCTGCTTTAAACAGATCTCCATCTAGTGCTCCCTGGTTCTAGTGTTATGGGATTTAGTGAGTAGAAGTTCTGAAGTCACCTTATTACTGCCTGCATGATTTTGTAAAGGACATTGCTTCTTTCCATGGCTGCAAAGTAAACGTCCCGAAGCAGTATTGGAGATTTCCATTCCCTTTGTTGCTTAGGGGAGCTGGAAGTCACAGACTTCACTACTCTTTTAAGAGAGTAGCACGTGTTTTACGCCGGCTTTTGATGACGAGTGGTATTTTCAGAAGGTTAGCTGCTGAGCTTCTCACAGGTACTTTCCACAATTAGCAGCTGTGCCTGAGGCATAGGAATTAGCTACTTCCCTAGCTTACGTGCTTGTGAAAATACTGCCAGGTACACACCTGTAATTTTTAGATCCCAAATGCCTTTGAAAAATCACAGGTCAGTTTTGAAAGCTACTCATGGTTGCTTTAAGCTGTGTAAATACTTTTCTTCTAGTAACCAATGTCTTGCTGTGGTTTTGAGTGAATCATTCAGAGGCTATTCTCATTAGCGCTCCCCTGTCATTTAGCCCTGAAATGTGTGGCACAACTTGCAGAAAAGTACAAAGCATTTTGATGCCGATCTTCAGAAAGTCTGGCCATGGCTACAATGGCATCACTATCTAGCCTGTACTAATACACTCTAAACCAGAATGGAAATCTTTAGCAATCTGCCCCCAAAATCTGCATACCAGTTTCTCCCTCTGGAAACAAGAGCCAATAAAGCAGGCTGACCCCAAAGGGACTGTATGCATATTAATTGGCCCGAGTTTGTAAGGTGCTTGGAGATAAAAAGTGTTATGTGGACTCTGGGAATGCAGCCAAAACATGACTCCCTGCTGGAGTCCGGAGTATTTCTGTGTTACTCTACCACAGGAATGATCTTTATATTCTCTTAAATCTGCTGGCTGCCTGTGTTGCGTTATTTCATCTTAGTTGTTGGAAAACAACTTGCTCAAGGCCTTGAGTCAGCAATAAATTAAGTTTTTTTAAACAAGAAAACATGGCACACCCAGTAGATCAACTGACCTTTAGCCCTGAACATAAAATTGAGAAGTGCATTATTATTTGCTTTGTGAGGCAACATGCAGCTCTCTGCTCCTTTGCATCCTCATGTGGTGCTGCTGGTGTTACTCTCGGCTAAGCTATTGCAGTGCCGCAGTGATTCAGGCTCTTCTCCTGAAGCATGTTAATAGGTTAAGTTCACTTCACAATTGTTAATTTTACATTATTTCAAAGGATGATTACATATTTATGTATTATTTATTACACAAATCTAGCATGATACATTATTTACAGCAGTATTAACAGTATTTATTATTTATTATGCTACTGTATTAATATATATTATTTCAAGCAAGACGTTTTCTAGTGTTGTTTGTTGATTCCAGTTATTGGACTTAATATTCTGCAGAGTAGACAGTACTGTCCTTTGGGCTGAGGCTGCTGAAATCTAATTACATTGGCCAAGAAATGTCATTCACTTTTGCCTTAGTAATATTTTATAACTTGGGGACAGATTGTGGTTAGCTCTGCCTGGGTATAAATGAACAGAAAGAGGGATGTGTGATATCTGCTCTTCCCATCTATATGGTGTACTCATGCGGAGTCCCACAGTTCCAACTATCTTTTTCTCTGCCTGCAAGCCTGGACAGACCCATAGTCTACTGCAGCTGCTACAGACATCCAGGGAGCTGTAGACACGGCCGTCCCCTTTGTTTTGCTCCCTCTGAGGGAAGCCAGAATCATGGTAAACATATTACACAAGCCCCAGTTGACCCTGGACACTGGCTAGCATCACCAAGTGGGTTAGGGACATGGTTTCTTGAAATGACATTGCTGTGGCAGCAAAAGCTCTAGCTTAGAGGTGGTTAGACCTTCACAAAAAGGCCTTGCTGGAATAAATGATTTTGCTGGAGAACAGAGCTACACCAACAACGGCACTTCCAGTCCTCTGTGGCTTAACCTAACCAACAGACCTCCTCTATTGGAGGAACAGGGTCTGAGACATCTGTCTCTGAGAAGATCTGCTCTTGGGTAGATCAGAAATAAACCTTGAGTGATTGTGAAGGGCTGGAAGACACCTTGTAGCAGAAATAGGCCATCTTCTGTTCCCACCCTGCCAAATGCACTGCCAGCCCACCTCTTCATACCTAAGGCCATGCCCAGGGGTCTGGTTTGCTTACATGTAGGTGGGCTTGTTCAAGAATTATCTGACCTTCCGTATGACTTGCTCCTTCTAACTCCTCCACCCTGGTCCCCTGTTCTTCAGGCTGGCATGCTTGGCTTGCACCTTCTCCCATGATGTCTCATTACAAGAGGCTCTGGAGTTCATTCTGAGACTTCCTTCACTCAGTGCTCACTATTTAACATGCATTTCTCACTTCTGGTAAGTGCTGAGGGAATGTAAATCTTAAAGAGAGTAGGTTAGGGGGCTCCTTACGCTAACTAATCTGTAATGGAAGCACTGTCCCAGGTGAGTTTCAGATATCATCTGAGGCTCCAAAGACTTTAGTGGCCTAAGCTGGTTTGCCCATTGCTGTACCAAACCTTTCTGCACTGCCCAGCTCCCTGTATGTCTGTGGGGTGTGTTATTTGTGTCCTGTTCTCTCCAGCTACTTTGTCTTTTTGTCTTTGGTCCCCCATAGTCTCCACAGTTGACTCTCTGTACCCAGACCTCTTCAGCATGCCAGCTTGTCTCCCCTCTTCTGGTCTTCCCAGCCTGCCTGACTATTCACTCTCTTTTGGTTTTGCTGTCTGCACCTGGTACACTAACACTGTCTCACTTTGCCTCTGTCGGAAAAGCTGTTGCGCATCCTGGTTAATCTTCATATTTTCCTGACTCATTCCTACTAACTGTGGTGGAAAACAGCTGTTTATCTCAATTAAATTTTGATTAGTAATTAGCATCTGTCATTATTATTCAGTTTCCTCCAGTGTCCCCTTCAGCTATTTTCTATGCTATTTTTTTACCTGGTTTCCATGAGAACCCTCTTACTATGTCTCCAGCCATCCAGCCCTGCCATATATTTGGTTCCTGTCAGGAAAGAGCAAATAGAGAGCTGTTTACTCTCAGGTAACATTTGAATTTGGGGCTTCAACTGTTCTAGCAATGCTCAGAATATGGTGACAGTCACCTCCTCAAAATATATCTGGGACACTCCACATGTCCATATCCTTCTACACCATAATAAATGGAAGTCTATCCCATAGCACACCATCAGTCTACGCCCAGCCTCTCTAGCTGAACAAAAGCTTTACAGATGTACCTCACATCTCCAACTGTAGCAGGGACCAAGGACAAAGAGGATCCCTCAGTATCCTTTTCCTTGGCACAACAGCTAACTTCCTTGCAAATCCCACCAAACAGCTTGTGTAGTGGGCAGCTGGACTTCAGGCATGACTCCTTCCTTCTGTTTTGCAGACTGGGCTTGTGAGAGCTCCTTCTGGAGGTTCCCTGAGCCATTCACTTGCAGTTTCCCTGAGACAATGAAATGGAAGAGAAGGGGCTGCTCCTCTCCGAGGGGTAATGTAGCTCCCTGGCATAGAGAAGCAATGGGCCAGGCTTTGCAGAGGTCCCAGCTGGGGCAGCCGGGTGACTGGCAGCCCCTTAGAAGCCAGGGCAGGAGCATGAGCCGTCAAAGTTTTGAGTGGCAATAAAGCACAACACGGGGATCTCCCAGTACCCACAGAGAAAAGAAGGTGCAACAAACTAAAGATGATGTAATTTGTGTGCAAGACAGTACAGAATAATGGCATACTACATACAGCCTCTGAGAAAAACAATACTAAATGACTGTTCAATTCACAAAGCTGTCCCTCACCACCCAGCAAGAATACATTTAAATGGCATTAGCTGGGCTTGGCATACATTAATAATTCAGATTTTACCAAAGCATGCATCAAGTCTTGTCCACTACAACCTTATAACGACATCAGTAATAATGTCTTTAGAACACAGTGGTTCAGCTGGTGGAGTATCCCTCTGTATGGAGACGCTTGTTTCAGTTCAGCACCTACTTCAGTTTAGGGACGTAGTCCTTACACTGCAGGCAAGTAACAAACAGCTGGAGAGAAGTATTTAAAACTGCTCCATGCAGGTTTGCGAGAGTATATCCCAATTTCATCTTATATCTACCCTAAACAGGAGCATGTGATATGAGGTGCAGTGCCTGTGCAGAGGTTTGCACCAGCTAAGTCAATTCAGTGTAATCTCGGCAAATGTCATTTAAGAAAAGTCCAAGATACAGCCATAAAGTCTTTGACATGCTTAGTCAGAAGCTTATGTAGTGCTGCTTGTTATTAGTTATTACGTATATGAAAGCAGTGTAAAAAAGGAAGAGGCAAACTCCAGTTCTTCAGGCAGATAGTAGGTGCAGCAGTTTCAGCTGTGCTACAATAATTACCACAAATGCTAGACAGGATGTATATGAAGTACTTGATAAGAAAAAACATGAAGAACTGCATGTTTTTAGCAAGGTTTCCTAAGGAATTGAGTCTTCTGTGATCTGGCGGCCTGCTCTGGCTGTGTCTGTCTCTCTCCTCCTTCTCAGTAACTTCCCAACTCTTTGACCATTTTCCGCCTCACCTGGCTGGAGGGAAAAGGCCTCAGAGATGAAGTCTCTAGAGGCTTTGTGAAAATAAACAACAGGATGGTCAGTGCTGTCTTCTCCCACCCTTCTTTCACCCAGGAAGCACTTGTATGTGAGTCCGCTAGGCAGGAGCAGAGGTGGAGAAATGGATAAAATAGGAGAAGGTGCTGAGAGGAGAGAGGAAGCTGGCTGTTAGCCAGGGCAGAGAGACATGGTGGTTCCCAAGAGCAGAGAGTGAAAAACATTTTTTGCATCTGTAGAGCAGAGGAGGTTTAGGAGAGGATGGGAAGTGAGGATGATTTAATGAACCTTAGACCAGTCTCTTTCATACTGAATCACTGCCTCTTTGCCTCTGACCTGTTTTGGCTTGAAGTTTGTTACTGCTTGGTCAGACAAGGTGAAGGAATGGCAAGCCCTAAAACTTACCCACTTTATCCAACTCATCAGCTTGCTTAAGAAAAGATATTACTTTTCCCTTCAAAAGTGTTCATATTCCATCTTTAGGCTGTCTGCAGCACTGCTGTTAAATTGTTCGCGTCTTCTGTTTCATATGCGGTACGCTACCTTATGCTCTCAGTGTGTTTTCTGATGCTGCCAGTTAGTCGACCTGCGTTGAATCCAGTCTGTAATCTGGAGATAAGAAGATCTGTCTCCCACATGTAGCCCATTAAACTATCTAGAAAGGGTTCAGATATAAGTATTTGGTGGAGCAGGCTTCTTAAATAACTTGGTGCTGTGGACAAGGAACCATGACTCATAACTCAAATGGAGGGTATGACGCTTGTGCAAACTTTGGGGTTTTATTTCTGGATTTTCTTTAAAACTTCGTCTCTTCTCTGCTCAGTAACTTCCTATCTTCCTTCATGAGATGTATTTGTCCCAGACATTCCTGGAGAGATGCAAATGCTTGTGCAAAGATGGGGCAGTTCTAAGAGGGACAAATCAGGGCTGTGAGGAAGACACCGCCACTCCAGGGAGCTCCTGCCTGACATTAAGGAGATCTCGTCAAATGTATTCTGCTCCCAAAGTTTGTTGTTTATGCTTGCTATTGTGTTCATGAGGTCTGTGATTCTGAAGCTAACTTAGATGTATACACTGACATCCATCACTGACTTTATTGGAGGTCACGTTTGGTCCAGACTGTTTGCAGATTAGGGGCAAACTGCTGCCGTGGAAGCACATTGCCATCACCTTCAGTGGAAGTTCACCACAGATAAGTGACCATCAAAAATACATTGAAAGCACTGAGAACCTTGTTAAAAATCCTAAAATACCATTATGTTTGTCAAGTACAGTCAGGTCTGGTTAATCACACCCTGTTTGCAAACATCCAGTTTTATCAGTTAAAAAAAAAAGAAGTCAAATCTCATTCACATGTCCTATTAAACTAGTTTCTGCTTTAATCTGTGGGATGCTGAGACAATGCCAATAAACCAAGCATGATTTAATCAGCTCTGACTGTTTTGATCTGACAAGAACCTTCATTTGGAGGCTGATTACTCAGCTATCCATAGAATATTCATGGATCTTACAAGATATTCAGCTCTCCCTCTATACTTGCCAGAGACTTCTGCTGGAATTATAGGACTTGTTGCCTGACACATATGGAAGAATAATATTAGCTTTTCCAAATGCTTTTAGGAGTAACAAAGCAGAATCAAATTATGATCTATATTCAGACAAGTCTTTCAAAACTTATGCAGGCTGTTCATTGTTTCTTCAAGCATGGGAGAGATTCCTTCTCTCCAAGGGATGGCTGCTAAGGGGCTGTATGTGGGACACAGCTCTAAATATTCCTCTTGTGTAGGACGCTCACTTGATGATCAAAGACATTCGTGGTTAACAAATTTATATTTTGCACCTTTCTCTAATTTAAAGCCAAAGAGCCACTTGAATGCCAGTGGTGCCAATCAGTATTTTTCTGCTACCGCTGTTGCTTGATCATGTATTTTATGACCTTACCTATCTCAGGTTTGCCCGGCTTGTGTATGTTATTCAAATATTCTTTGAGTCTGCTTATGTAAGGAATGTTAATTGAGGGGAAAAAATAATCACTCCAGTTCACAGAAGTATTTGCAAATGCGGGTCACCACTTTTGCCTGGATTTTGCAACTGTGTTGCAAAATTAGATCATTTCATGTTTGGTTGATATAGTGTAGTTATAATCATATTTATTTTGACTTTTCCTGATTCTAATCATTGAGAGTTTCACTACCAGCTGCCACAATGTCTGCTGTAGCACTGATGGCTTTTAAATGTAACTGGGTCAACTGCTTTTGTTGACAGATTTTAACTATGCATCAAAGTTAGCAGCCTCTTTCTAACTTGCTTGGATTAAAACCCTGGCATGAGGTATGTGTGGATGGTGCTTTTGCAAAGACCCACAGCCCAGCTGGTGAGGGCCTGGGCTGGGACAGGAGGGGGCTGTGCTGGGTGGTCCTCACCACAACCGTGCCTCTGCAGCAGCTCTAGGCAGGCAAAGCCGTAACACAGTCACTTCCAGCTGAGCTTCAGGTGTAAGAGTGATCCCCACTAAGCCGCTGGGTTGAGTCGTTTATTTAAAGGTACGTGTGACAGAGGAGTTTTCTAGGTCTTGGGATTTCATGGTTTTAATCTGATACTTGCTACAAAGGCCACCAGAGTGAATTAAAAGATCCCTGTTGCCTCCCACTTTGCAAATATATTCAGATGTACACTTTTCAACAATTAGCATTTTTGATAAAAAATGGAGGAGTAACTCACTTTTTATTTTCCATTGAGAACTAGGTCCTTAAAGGTTTAGCATTAGCAGATTAAGCTATTTCAGTGAAAATAAACAAAATGTTTATATACAGAATCTTTCTCATTGGTAAAACGCACTTTTTTTCTCACTCATATCACTCCAGAGAGCTTGAATTCAGGAACTTTAGGTTTTGCCCAGAACTTGCTATGTCAATTCTCTTTTGATCAGGCTATACCATTACAGACAGAAGCGGAAATGATCAGAAGATTACTATCTACTGTTTTGAAATACTATTTTTAAATGAAAGAAAATTTGTTACATGAATATGGACATATGAGCAAGCAGCCTCCCATCCCCAAACCATGTGTCATGCTTAGTTTTCTCAACATTTACAGAAGGTAAAATTACTAGGTTTTGTGTTTCAGTGTTTTTCTTCCACTGAAGACAATGGAACAATCTTCCATCGATTTTGTGGGGTCATGATTTGGCCCCTACTGACTTTATTTCTCTTTTCTCACCTCTTTCTTTTGCACAGCAGGTAACATTATAGCTTCCATACAAAGGATACAGCCTGCAAAATAGCACCTTGACTAAGGAAGGAGAATGATTTAAAAATTAATGGAGAGAACTATTACTTTTCTGTACATACTGTACTGTACACAACTCTGAAAATTATAGTTCCGATTATTTTAACACACCAAAGCCTTTTTTTTTAAAGGTGCCACTTTCCAATTTTTGTTCTTGTTAATAATTTAACAGTTAAGATGCTGTAAAAGTAATTTACTTCGTTGTATCTGTTTCTCCACAGTGAAACAGTTGGTTTGTTTGCTTTTTTTTTTTCTAACTTTCAAGAGTGTAAAAGGGAACGTGTCCTCTGATTATGCAGGTTTCCCATAGAATCTGTCTTAAGAATTTATAGCTGAAAATACTGAAACACGTCACTTAGGGATTATGTAACAGAGGAAACGGAAGGATCAGCCAACATTCCCCAGAAACCTATTCCTTGAATTTCTATCCTGTTCTTGTGTGTCAACCTGGAGAGGCTGTAAGATGAGGGAAAGACGTCCTGGTTAGCCAATGCTGTGTTAAACTGCCTCTGCATTTGCTGCTAAAGGTCATTTCAATAAGGCTATTTGACCTGAAGAGGAATCTGATGGTAAAAAGACCTTTTTTTCCATAGTGCAGACATATGTCCAAGTAGCTAACTGTGGTTGATACTGCACCCTCCCTTGGGGCTAACTTTGATGAGATGCAGCACTCACCAGATCCCTGCTTGGTCTCCATAGGGTTTTACATAGAGGTTTCTGTTTAAAATTATACCATTTCTGGGTGTCCTGGTTTCAGCAGGGATGGAGTTAGTTTTCTTCCTAGTAGCTGGTACAGTGCTGTGTTTTGGATTTAGGGTGAGAACAATGTTGATAACACACCGATGTTTTAGTTGTTGCTAGGTAGTGCTTACACTAGTCAAGGACTTTTCAGCTTCCCATGCTCTACCGACTGATAAGGCTGGAGGTGCACAGAAGCCGGGAGGGGGCACAGCCAAACTGGCCAAAGGGATGTTCCATACCATGTGACGTCATGCTCAGTACATAAACTGGGGGAAGCTGGCCGGGGGGGCCGCTGCTCGGGGACCGGCTGGGTATCAGTCGGTGGGTGGTGAGCAATTGCATCGTGCATCACTTGTTTTGTATTTTTTTTTTTTATTATTTCAATTATTAAACTGTTTTTATCTCAACCCACGAGTTTTCTCACTTCTACTTTTCCAATTCCCTCCCCCATCCCACTAGGGGTGGGGGAGTAAGCAAGTGGCTGTGTGGTGCTCAGTTGCCGACTGAGGTTAAACCATGACACTGGGAAAACGACATGATCTATGTCTCTTTCAGCCACCACTCCATGTTTTTAAGGAATTGGGTCCATTTTCCTGCTGCTGAAGCTCTCTTTTTCTGTCTCCTCTCTACTCTCTTTCTTTTTTTATTCACAGCTTTCTCATCCTCCCATGCCGTACCCCATAACCTTCTGTCTGCTCCCAAAGGTGCCACCCACCATTTTAATTCAGAAGTTAATAGCTTTGCAGCTGCCTGCAGGGTTGTAGCCTAACCCTGCCTCATGTCCTCCCAGAAAGCTGGCCATGGGGAGCTGGAGCATTACTTCTCTCTATGTCACCAGTCCACCCCCCAAAACTCAGGAATTAAGCTCCCGTTGTCACTGAACTCGCTGCTGCTTTCACTGCGTCACTCAGCATGAGGCTGCAAACTTTCTTGTATTGTGCCACCACTGTTATTGCATTGGTTGAAAATGTGAAAACCACTGTGTTCAACCCAGACAGCCTGATCCTGTATTGCAGTGGCTCAGGAAAAGCCTCATTACAACAGACTGGCTAGCTGAGTCTGCAGCTGAAATCAGGTCTTGTTCCTCTGCTTATTTTCATTGCATCTTCTTTCACTGTCCAATCTGAAAATACCTCTCTGCCTGTCCTTACACTTCTAACTTTTTTCTCTCCATGTGGCTTGACTGCTGACTTCTCTGAGCACCATCCAACCATGCAGGCTGTCCGGTGACGGCACAGCCTCCTCCAGCAGCATCACTGTCCATCAATCCACCACCAGCTGCTGTGTGATTTTGGCAGAGCAGCTCTTCAGTAAGGACCTTCACTGGAGGGTTTGCAGCTCTACTGCGGTTGCAGTCATGCCCATGGCTGTGGGAAAGAAAGCGCTTGGATGGCAATGCCAAGTTTTGGGGTCATGGGTGATACCATCCTGTTTCTGCATCCCCATGGTGTGTTACACCTGTCCCACATTGCAACCATGTGGTCCCCTCCTGAGGAGCCCCCTCAGTGAAGGCAAAGCCAAAGTGCAGCTGCAATGAGCTATGTGCGTGGTACTGCCTGCCAAGGGCTCAGTCCTGCACCCAGCAAAGTCAGCAATAAAACTACTGGCTCTCACTG
Organism: Pygoscelis adeliae; assembly: GCF_000699105.1. Classification (NCBI taxonomy): domain Eukaryota; kingdom Metazoa; phylum Chordata; class Aves; order Sphenisciformes; family Spheniscidae; genus Pygoscelis; species Pygoscelis adeliae. Next base: position 12,513 of record NW_008823935.1, on the reverse strand, counting down.
GATGGTAAGACACAGAAAGTGCGTAAGTATTATGCTACACTTTGGAAAGCAAAATAAAAGCAGTTTCTGACAATCACAGTTATTTTATGTCCTGTCTGGTAAAAGAAACCATATTAAAATGCACTGAAAGAAATGAGGATACTGTTCCAAAAGTCTGACTTTTGTGCAGGAAATGTGGATGAAGACTAATATCTATTATATAGAACAACATTTTTCATGTCATACCAGACAGATAGAAAACTTTATTTTGAAAAGTTGAGTCAATACAGTTGTTATCAAAGGCCATTCTAATATGTACTGTTCTTCAGCCGAGGGACCACATAAAAACTTTCTGAGTAAGTACAGCAAAAACTTCAAAATGTCTACTAAAACTTTGAAAACCATTTCAATATTAAGTTAAGGGGCCCCATTTTCCTTTCAGCTGTGAAGGTCTGCATCAATGGCATTGCACTGCTGTGGTAGAGAAATAATTTGAGTGGGTTTTTTTAATTATCTTACAATGGAATAGAAGCAGAATTAGTTAAACCACAAAATCATAGGAAAACAAAATCTATTTTAAGTCAGTTGGGTCAGTGCCAAATTAAAGCTAATAGGAATTTTTTGATCCACCCAAGAGGTGTCTCATTTAAACGATTGCTGTCCTTCTCCACATCAGAAAAGCTTGTGACTCATATCCATTTCCATTCTTAATCTCATACATACGCTTTAATCATTAGCTTCATAGTTCATAAATAGTTGCTAATATGAACCTATTTCATACATTTTAAAACTGTTTCAACTTGTACAAACTTTATACAAATCCCTTCACATGCTGCACAGAGTAAATAGAAGCTCAATGACTATAATACCCCAAGGAAATCTGTGACTATAAAAAGTTCCTAAATTTATTCTTGGATGGGATACTCCAACATATCTAAGTCGTCAGGGAACACATATTCCATCAACTCTGAAATAACAAGCACGTGTTAGAAAATTCCATTTCTTGCCAAGAAAACTTTGAAATGGCTATCTAAAAGCTACCTACATGCCCAAAGAAATACAACCCCAGATTTCTGTACACTGGTACCTGTAATTTAGCAGTGAAATCATAGAAAATTCTTTCTTGTAATAATGCATTTAGAGTAAATATAGAAAATAAGCATATTTGTCACAGAATGAATCCAGTAATTTGAAAAATAATAGTAAGTTACTTGGGCTACAGGAAAAAATGTCCAGTTTATTAGCAAACATTTCCATTCTGACAAAATTCTGATTTCTCATTTGTTTTTAATAATACTTTTTTCTCTATGTTTAAAATGTGGGGGAGTTGTTGAGGTTTTTTTGTTCTTTGACTTGCCAGCACATACCTAGTAGAAAAAAAAAATCTCAGAAAATTCAAATTAACATATCTTAAATAGTTTTTCTTTAGAAATAAATATAAATGTAAATGTAAATAAATTATATAAATATAAATGAGTAATAAACCTATACATATACTTATTTATACTTACACTTACACTTACACATATACATATGCATACACATATACGTATGCAAACTGGCTGACCCCAGGCAGGCCAGGACCAGAGATTAACGTCACAGCATTGATGAAGAACAGCAATGCCTTGGTTCCAAGAAATACAGAAAAAATACAGAAGATATGAGGGCAAAATCATGTCTCGCCTGCCTTTTTGCCTGCTGTGATTTCTGTGGTGGCTGGGAAGTTGTGAGAGCCTACAGGGACCTTTACAGTTCCCTGAATAATATTTGCAATAATGTAGTTGGCAAAGGGACACGTTTTGGTTAACATCTATATGAAACTCCGATTTGTGTGGCAGACACTGAATGCCATCAATGAGCAAGCGACGTTGCTGTTCCTACCCCCCTTTTCCCACGTGAAGGGCCCGTTAGCAATAGGCATACACCAGCTCCTGCATCAAAATGATGTGTATGCAAAGGGTGTTGGTTGTGGTTTTGCTTGCTCAGGTGTGCAGGGTCACATCAGAACAAGCAAATGCTGGAGAGCTGTATGGAGCACGTGGGAACGTCTAGGACCTGGAGCAAAGTGGGCCAGGGCTCTTTTTTTTCTCTTCCTTCACTTCTTCATGTTTGTCATGTAAGACTTACTTCAGTATTTCTGCATCTTGTCCCAGCAATGACCAGGCAAGATTCAGGAAGAATCCCACTGAAATTAACTTCTAAATCATATTGACTTTGGTGGGAGTCAAGTTAGACTTAAATGCAAAGACGCAGAAAAGCACACAGTGGTGTTTTCTCATGTTTCTATAAAATGTTGGATCCAAAGCTTGAGGATCCCAGTATTTTGGGCTGAGCTGAGCACTCCCAATTCCCACTCCCAGTTTAGAGCTGGAGGGGTCTCTCCGGAGCAGGTCCTCTCTCACTGGGCAATTACAACCCAATTGAAACTTCAATGTAGGGCTTGAAAAAAGAGGTTCGGGATCTGTTGTAGCAATCAACATCTATAGAAATGTGAAATGGAAATGAAATTAGTTTGGGTGGAAGCAGCCACTGATTGATAGACTACACTGACAATGCATTGCTGGTTCCTGTGAATGGAACCAAAGCTAATGGAGAAAGCCCAGGTCTATTAGTGGAGATGGCCCTTTCCACATGGGTCTTGTACCCCTGTTATGGGAGTGGTAGTGGTTCATATCCAGGACATTCTTTTTTCATTCTTGGAACTACTTCCTAGCATCTGTTGCATTCATGCACCAAACATTGGTAAAAAAGAAGCATTGAAGTCTGTTGAGTGCATTATATGAGTTTTAAGAATTATCTACTGTATTTATACAGTTGACCTGTGTGAATATAAAAGCATGTCTCTGGCTATGGTCTGATGGAAATAAATGTCAATGTTTGTATGTTTTTGAAAGAGATTTATTGTGGCCCTCTGCTAAATTTTATGCTAGTTAAGAGGAATATTACAGCACAAGAAGAATCTTCCATACCTTTAAGGTACAAACATAGGTGATCTTTAAAAAACTGTTCCTTCCATTAAACCATGAAACTTAAAAATGATGTTGCAGCTTGGTGGTCTGAGTAAAGTTCTGGGAGTTGGGCAGCTCTGAAGCTTCTGCTTTTGGATGTGGCCAGGATGCTTTTGTGGTCCTTGGTTTTAGCTACCCCAAAAATCCTTAGGCCCCTAGTGCAACTGTGCTGAACTTGTGTAAGATTGACGACTTTTTACCCAGGATAGCACATTTAGAGGAAAACTCATGCATTTTTATTTTGATAATTGGCTCTCCATTCAGTCAGCAGGCTGGTCTGACACACTTTTCAACAATTTGATTGTGAAATCTGATGCAAGAGAGGCAGTGGGAACACGTCAGAGGCAGGGAAAGCAAGAGGGACTACCTCCTTCACTTACTACATGCATTTAGTACACCAGAGCACGTTTAAGGTGCCCTAATCTCCTGCTTTTAGATTTGCCACATCTGTTGGCAGGAAGAATAGCTTGATTTTAACCAGCTGTGTAAAAGTCATGCTAACTCAAGTCAACTCATGTAAAATTCAAATAAATGCTTTTATTTCCAATTTCCAAAACAGTCAGCACGAGTTTAAAAAAAGTAATGCTGGAGAAATGAAATAAAACTACACCTAGTTTGCATATCCCCAAGATCAAAGCTCAGAGGTCTCCTTTAATTTAACTTTTCGGGAGACAGTTGATGCTCCTCCTGATGACAGTCCTTACAACACCTTAGAACAAGGCACAAATCCCCTCAACACTGGTGATTCACCATCTGCATTCCACTATCAACTAGCTTTATCCATTGAAACTTTAATTCAATATCAGTTTGTAGATTTGCAGGCTGACACAAACATCTAGATAGTGTGTGTTCATTCCACTCATTACTGGCTTTTGATTGAAGCCAGATGTGATGGTGGTCCATAGATCTGTGCAATAATAAGTTTGGGGTGATTGAGATACAGCAAAAGGGAAATGGCAGATCTGGGGCTGAGAGAGAAACAGCCTGGGGTCAGACGGACTGTGTGGGTAACACAGTGACTCAAATGACCCTGCTTTAAGGAGCAGGCTCACTCTCTCCAGCTTGCCCTGCACACTGAAACTGGGGTGCATGATGAAGTTGAGACGTGGTGTGGTTTGGGAAGCTGGCTCAGGGGCCCCGTACTGCTTGGGCACCAGGTTGTGCCCATCTGTCCATCTAGATGCTGACAATTAAGTAGTGCTGCTGCAAAAGGTCTCTGTGTGAGGTCTCCAAGAGCCCTTTCCCTGGGATCACTTCCTACCGGCCTTCTCATTGGGATTACCCCTGTTTCCAGCAGCTCTTACTTCACCTCTCTGCCAGAACGTAAGAGCTGATGCTCAGTGACAAGCATCTGACTGCAAATATGGGACCTCACAGAGAATCTTCCCAGCCCTGTTTTGTAGAAACCAGTGAGGCAGGCAAACAGCCAGGCCCTCTAAAAACTCCCCACAGGCCTGAGCTGCTTCTCCACAGGCACTGCACCATGCAAAATGTTGGCCTGAGTGATGTGAATACTCTAAGGGGGTCTAAAATCCATAAAATGACAAAATCACTTCAAGACAGTGGGTGACATTTTGCCTTTCATCTCCTACAGTGCAAGTCCTTAACTTCACAGATAGCAAAATGTCACACCTCCTCCTGTACCTGTTGCAGATAAAGCAAAATGTGTAAGGAAAACTTCCCTGTTTAAGACACTGTATAACTGAAGGAAAGTTGTATTAGGCTGAAAGCCAGAATTTCTAAGAGTATCTCTTCCAAAGACTGTTGCTAATATTTCCAGAAGGCACCACTGTCATTACTGAGCTAGGCTTTATGTTCTTCTGCCAGGGAAGAGAACCTAGGTCTCTAAAGTGACATACCTAAAGTCAATTCCCTCTGCATGCCAAATTGAAATTCCTGATTACACAATCTGCAAACCCAACTCTAATCCCCAGGCTGAGAATACAACCAAAGTATCCTGACACCCAATGTTACATGTGGCTCCCTCACAGCTGATTTACCTCTAGGATGCAGCATATGTTCTGTGGGTTTCTAAGGACTGCTCTGCGTGCTGCATAACCACCTAGGTGCTCCTCCATGTGGTGTCTACAGTGTTTCTGAAGGCTCCAAGTCCATTACTTTCATCAGATGGAGCAGAACCTCATGGGCCTTGGAAATTAAGCTATTGCTTTTTTCACCAGAGGAATAGTTCCTAACTTGGAGTAAAACTTATTCATTTCTGCATTTAGACTGAGAACTTCATTCAGCAGGGCTGTTACACCAACATCTTTCACCCAAATCTCCTTGCCCTGGTGCATATATACAGCCAATCTGCAGTCACTGGATGCTCACCAGTTTCCTCTGCAGCTTCTCAGGATGAGGGGTGCCAAGCAGGGCACTCTGCTGAGCTCTTCTGCTGGCACTGGGGTCGCAGAGATTCATGTCTTTCACTGTTTTCCAGCTGGCACCAACTGCTTCTTAAAGATGAAGGTAAAAAAAAAAATCCAGCAGATGTAACTGTGGTGCAAAGTTTCTGCAAATACACGAGTTACTTCTTGAGTCATTTGCGCCAGACACCACATATGGAGATGCAGGAAGGTTGGAAGACGTCCCTTCGGATCAGTGGAGGCAGCAGGCAGCTGCTTGTTTGGGCCTGAGCACCATAAGGCACTGAGGGAAGGGACTGAAGTTACGTATCCTCAAACCCTCAGTGACGGAGCAGTCCAGTGTGAGTTAAATAGACAGTGTCAGCCGAGACACTCAGCTTTGACAATAAATTTCCTTGCTTTCATGGATCTAAAGTAAATCAGACTTTACAATGTACCCCTTAATGTAACTTTAATGCAGTTTTTGTGCATTAATTCCCTTCAGGTCCAGTCTTTGTCATTAATATTGTCTATTGGCAAACAAAGAAGGATTTCTTAGAAAAGAACCTTGCCAGCTGAGGAAAATGTTTGATTTGCCTTGGTGTTGCCAAGCATTTTTATTTGCATTTTTCAAGGACATTTGAACAAACAAAAGTGTATCTCTGCAAATTTAATTTTACAGCCAGTGTCCCTGCTTGCAGTCTTGCACTGTACCTATTAATTTCAATGTCTGTAATTAAAAATTGCAGGGAATATGTGCAGGATTAATAGCTCCTAATTTTCATTGACGAGTTCTAAACACTGATCAGTAAAGGGTTCACAGAACTGGCTTTCCCTGTGCTTTGTTTTGCCTAGTGCCAGATTTTGTCTGAGAACCTAGTTCAGCTTATCACACACATTAGTGTTTATAACAGCTATATTGGCACAGACAAGATACAGGCGGCGTTTCAGAGTCCTGTGTCTGTGCTGGTTCAGTGTACAATACTTGTACCTCTCACAAATTCAGAGTCTGGGCTCCTGGGAGCTGATTACAGGAGAAGATTAAAAAGGCTGTCTTCCACACACATGTTCAGAAGCAATGGATGGCATCTGCAAGACTGAACCAGCACACATCTGCTCAGAAAGGAGGAAAATATCCCCCAATTAGAAGGGCACCATCACTGGTTACTAGGGAAAAACTTTGGAAATGCTATGTATGGCCACATTCACATATATATATACAGACACATATATATACACACACACACATACACATACTCATAGGCTTGTATGTGTGTATGTATGTGTGTTTATATATTTAGAGACACATATTTAAATATACGAGTTGTATGTTTAAGAAAGACTATTGACACAGAAAAGTGAGGCACCTTCTTCATTTTAGGCATCCAGCAGCTGGAAGAGGCGCCAAACCTGTCTACATCAGGTCATGGGGAGAAGTAGGCAGCCCTGGTGAGGCTCAGCACACCCAGCAGGATAAGGGGAGCAGTCATGAAGGTCTATGGGCAGAATGGGTGACACAGGTAGGAGTCAGGGATGGAGGGAGAAGCCTGATGCTCAGTCCTCCTCTAAAGGTTGTTTATGCATTTTATGCACTGGCTACATAAAATAAGTAAATAGTGATAGAAAAGGAATAAGAATGCAAGGCATTCTTATTACCGACTGTGCCTTCCCTGTAAGTGTTCATTACAGTAACCTCCTCTCCTTAACCTTTGGCCAAAAAGAGCCTAGGCTGTAGGTAAGGTTCACTTCTCAAAAGGAAATGAACCCTCTAAGGCAGAAGTGGAAATTATAACTGGGTCTTGGGGAAAGAACTAATCACTCTGCTAGGACAGAGAAGATAAAGGAGCAACTCCTTCCTGCAGCTGTTTTATGAAGTAGAATCTGCCTTTATGTGTACGCGGAAACCACCTCTATAGGTTTGGGTCAGAAGTTTGGAGAAAATCTACTGGATATTGTCCCTGGAGGTCACAGGGGCTGTGCAACTGCAAGGACCCTCTGGAAACCTCCATGGCCTTGCTCAGAGCAGGGTCAGCTTCAAAGTTAGATCCAACGAATTAAACCCTGTCACAATAGAGATGGTTTTCTGCAGGTGCTGAAATTTTAGGAGGATTTTAAGGTTAAAAAAAATAAAATGATATGTTGGGGACAACAATCACTGAGATGAATCTGAAAGCATCTCCTGTTACCAGAAGAAAAGAAAATCTCTTTGTATTATAAATGCATTATTATCATTCTTTTATTCAACCTGCTTCAGAAACACTGGACCAAATGCTGCTTATCTTGCTCAGGCATGTGAACTCCTCTCACAGGCACATTAATCTCTTCATGAGTTAAATGAGAATACAGCCAATAAAATAGTCCCCACAGAGTTGCTGCTCTCTACCTCTGGGTTCAGTGTTGCTTCGGGGTTAATTTTGTTCTGTCGAGCAAGGACAGGGTGGTGACCAGAGCTCAGAGGGGACACATGTGAAAGAGACAGAGCTGAGTGCTCAGAGCTGGGGACACAGAGACTGAAGGTGGGTGGTGGTGGAGGCGGACAAGACAGTGGGGCAGGTGTCACCAGTTGAGGCTCCTCAGCGCATGTCAGCTAATTAGTAATTAACAGACACGTACTGGGGTATGTCACTTTTGTCTTTTGGTTCAAGCTTCTTCTTTAACTCTCCTGACAGTGAGATGTCCCAGATGGATGAGATAACAGATGTGGGTGTGATGGAGGTTGAGCTGCAATGGCCAGACATTAACTGGCTCTGGCACAAGGTGCAGGAGTAGGTGCATGGGACCACATTTAGTTCTCCTCTCCTTGGATAACTCAACTGTCATGTTCCTGGGAAAGGGTCCTGCTGCTGCAAGTCACATCTGGGTCCCCATGTCCTCAGGTGTAGCCAGTTGTCTGGAAGAGTGGTGAAAGTAGCCACAAAGTGTCTGACTCTTGAAGAACTGCATATGGTGCCCTGGTGATGAACCGACTGAGCACCTCTGATGAACAGCAAACAAAGAAACAGAAGGTGACAGGACACTGGACCTCAGAGAAGGGAGCTTGGTTTGCATGTTTAATCAATTATTTCCCTATGTCACTTCATTGGCAGCAAGCTGGGCAAGAGAAATCCTGTCAAGGTCAGCAGATAGGCTGCTGAGGCAATGAGTTCACATGTTAAAAGCTTCAGCAGCTGAAACAGATGTTAATCTGCATTGCACGTGTACACGCAGGTAAACTGCACAGGGTGCAGGAAGGTCGGCTGGTCCCGGTGCAAAGCACACACTGCCTCGTTGGGGGTCCTGCGTGTGGCTGCAGACCCAGCATACACATCCACACACATGCATATGCATATCAAACAGTTAATGGTAGATAATAGCAAAACTTAATGAGTTTTCCACCCCTTCTCTTGAAAGCATTTGCATTTTTTTAAGTCAACTTCCCATTTCTTTATGAAAAATTTTCAAAAGCTGTATTCTTGTGTCAAGCTCTAGGTTTCCATGTAAGTTCAAAGTAATGATTGAACTTGGCATGTCTGCCAGCTGTGTTGTTGCAATTTCTACAGAGGAACATCGAAGGTCTGTGTTAGTTTGGGACTCACAAAAAGTAATTCATTATGCATAATGGTGATGTTGGCAGTGCATGCCAAATGGTTAAATCTAATGTAGCATACAGTTTCATTAAGGCACAACAAAATTAATCTATCCCTTCCCACCAGGAGGTTTAAACAAAAGCAATGGGGAAGGAGATGCATGTAAAAAGCAGCAATTCATTAATGAAATGAAGACATGTAAAATAATTAGGCTTATAACAATAGATTAGAGGACTAAATTAACCCTTTTATTTTCTGTGCAATATGTGCAAGCCAGAACCCTAGCGTTGGACATTATGTAACATTCTTAAGTGTCTTCTGATTTCCTTCCAGGGAAGACATGCACAAGCAGATCAAAATGAAGCCACTGGTTCCTTTTAATAACTTCATTCTGTCTTGCAGAAACTGCCCATAGTGACTATTTGCATTCAAAGTCAGTGGCTTGACTTTGGATCTCCAGTGGGAAATTGCAAATGAAAGGGTTAACTCAAAGACTCAGGGAGAAAGAGCTGCCACTAAACTGGTGTACAACAACTTGTGTAATTAATAATACTGAAACTAAGGGAACAACGTAACTCAATGGAGGGATGGATTGTGCCTGATTAGTAATGATAGTAAAAGGGACAATTGTCTTTTCTTAATAACTCCTGTGTCCCCAGTAACACAGGAGAATTTTTTAAACAACTGTGTGTCTAAACAGTATAGATGCTGCTTGCTTAAAGGCACAAAGGAAAGAGAAATGTTTAAAAATAGGCTACATTTATTCAGGATAAGAAAATTGCCAAATGCACAGACCTTTGAATTAACCAAGTAATCAAGAAATTCCTTGGCCTTCTGTACTTTAATTTTCTAATTTAGCTGAACACAGCAGGAGCTTTCCCTATATTTTCTGTTTACAGCTCTCAGCTCTGTCCCAGAGGGAAGAAATCCTCCTAAGAACCCAGCAGTGCTTAGGGGATGAGGTGAATTCAGGGCACAGAGAAGCTTTTGGGGGAGCTCTGCAGTGACTTCAACCCTGGGGAGCACGGGACTCCCACCCCCAGGGCTCTCCGATGGACCGCACCAGGCTGTGGAGCTGAAGTCTAGTCTGCATGCAGCATTGCCTGGATGTGAGTAATGAAGCACAGATATCACGTGCTAACATTTTGTCCCACTGAGCACCCAAAGCTGGAATGCCGGCATGCTTTGAAACTCATGTGAGAGTCCATGGGAACTAGCAAGTATATAAGGTGACATTAAAAGCCTCAACACGTGCGTTGAGAACCCAGTATTTCTCCCTACTCTCCAAAATGACTCTGCCAGCATCTAGAACAGGAAACAAGGTTTGCAAACAGCAGCAGTATCACAAGACATAGCCTTGTAGGTAACATGAATTTATCACCCCAAGGGAAATACGTCACACCAAACTTAACAGCAAGGCTGTACCCCAAAAGAGACAGGAGATTCAGAAGGCCTTGGGCAAGCAGCCGCAATGGCAGAGCAGGTGGCTGCACCCAGCACCCTACCATTGCAGACCAATGCAACAGTGCAGGCCACACCACAAATCAGGTGGACATGGCTGATAAGTATCTGAGATGAGGCATTGCCTGTAAGGTTTTCTACTAATTATTACTGTTAATTGTGGCTGAAGAAGGAAGATGTGGGGAGCTATACATTTAAGAGGCTTTGGTCTGAGCCAGCTGGAGCTAATTATCTTGTACAGCCCCTCATCCTCTGTGCTGATCACTTCTAACTCTGATGCTCAGTCTGTGGCTCTGAGGAATTTCTGGGCAGGGAAATAGCACAGAGATGGGGAAAAGTGATGGACTTGGTTCAGACTGAGGTAATGTCGTGGTTTAACCCCAACCGGCAACTAAGCACCACACAGCCGCTCACTCACTCCCTGCCCCAGCAGGATGGGGGGAAGAGAATTAGAAGGGTAAAAGTGAGAAAACTCATGGGTTGAGATAAGAACAGTTTAATAATCAAAATAAATAAATAAATAAATAAATAAATAAATAATAATAATAATAGTAGTAATGAAAAGGAAAATAACAAAGAGAGTGAAATAAAACCCAAGAAAGACAAGTGATGCAAATGAAAACAATTGCTCACCATCAACCGACCAATGCCCAGCCAGTCTCCAAGCAGCGGCCCCCCCGGCCAACCTTCCCCCTAGTTTATTGCTGAGCATGACATCATACGATGTGGAATATCCCTTTGGTCAGTTGGGGTCAGCTGTCCCAGCTGTGTCACTCCCAAGTTTTTGTGCACGCCCAGCCTACTCGCTGGTGGGATGGGGTGAGAAGCAGAAAAGGCCTTGACTCTGTGTAAGCACGGCTCAGCAATAACAAAAAAAAACCCTGTACTAGCAACACTGTTTCCAGCACAAATCCAAAACGTAGCCCCATACTAGCTACTATGAAGAAAATTAACTCTACCTCAGCCAAAACCAGCACAGGTAAAGTGAAATCTTTTTGAATCGTTCTTTCCACACTGGGATTTCCCTTATGTTTTCTAGAACTGCAACCATTTTAGGGGGCTGACTCTCTTCAATCCAGTGTCCTTGTACCTTGACTGATTTCAAGGGAGACATATAACTTAAAGTGCCTAGATACTGGTGCCTGATGTAGGAGACAAGGACATATTGATTTTATTGGGGCACTGTTATCTTGGAACGCAGTGACATACCTCCTCTGAAGTCTCCAAGAGGAGAACGGCAGTACTGCAGGTATCTTCATTATTTAATGGGTCTTACTTAGTGAAATTGATACACATCCTTCTCTCCTGGCCATTCTCTTATCAAGCTGCCTAAATGAGGTATACCCATATACTTGATGAATTGGCTTTGGTGATATTGTTTCAGAGTTAGCTGACAAGCGTTAAAATGTATGGATTCCAATGTAATTTCTTACGTAGTCACTATGTTCATTGTTATTGATTAAGTGGGTATTTTAAAGATAAATGTGAAGAAAATATTTTTATTTTTTTATTTTATTTCTTGAGCGGTGGTGGCATGTCACTAAACTGGCTCTGTGCCCTCTGTATAACTCATTAAACTAAGTGGTCACTCTACAGCTGGTGACTTGAAAACTCCTGAACCTAGAGGTAAATGTTGCTAGTTCATGGCTGGCAGCCAGAAGTCCTCTTTGTCTGGAAAGCTGAGATATATCTAAGCCGTTCTTAATTTTTAAGGGTACAACTCATCTTAACCTCTTAATTGCAAAGATTTGCCAAGATGTATCTGATATATCTTAGGTAATGGTGACACTTGGGTAAAGATGCCCTATTTTAGAATAAAATAGTCTTACAGAGATGAGCCAGGGGCTCCTGAGGTAATAGGAGCCCACCAGTGAAATAACCCAAAGGAGTTAAGGTCTGTTCCTCTAAAAAGATGACATGGCTGACAGCCCAGCTGAAGTGCCTCTACACCAATGCACACAGCATGGGCAGCAAACAGGAGACGTTGGAAGCCAGCATGCTGCTAGAAAGCTATGACCTAGTTGCCATTACTGAAACTTGGTGAGATGAATACCATGACTGGAGAGCGGCTATCAATGGCTACAGGCTATTCAGAAGGGACAGGCAAGAAAGGAGGGGCAGAGGCGTTGCCCTCTATGTCAAGAAATGGATAGA